>NC_143537.1:1150378-1450378 GCF_031878675.1 Megascapheus bottae
TGGGGGGGGGTGGGAAGCCTGCACCCTCCAGGCCCGAGGGGTCTGGGCTAACCCTCGGCCGCTCTGTGGGGAGGGAGCCTCGGCTGGAGGAGGTGGAGGCTCATCACACACCAGGCGTTGTGGGAATGAATTCTGCATGCCTGCTCCATTAGCGCACGTCTGGATTAGCCTCAATGTGCAAGTTATCGTGTTAATTTTGGATACGGAGCGAGAATGGCTCATCGTTAATGTTGCCAGCCTTGCATTTAGCGATGCTGGCTTCCCCCCTCCCTGCCCCTATCTCTCTCAGTCATAGAAGTAGCATTATTTCTTGTGTGTCTCAAAGTTCTAGCCTATCCACTGATTCAGGAATTCATCTTTCAACCGTTGGGCTCTGCCAGTCTGTAAGTCACTGGCTCTTTTTTCCAGTTTCCTGTAGGTGAGGGTAAATTCTCTGGAGATGGAGCTGGGTGCAGGAGGTACCAGGTTAGTGGAAGGAGGACCATGGGCGAGAGGGCCTGAAGGAGCCTGGCCCTGGAGAGAACCCAGAAAGAGCCTCAGCCCAGGCCCTGCCACGGAAGATCAGAGCGGGGGCCCATGGGCAGCTTATGGCTAAGGAAAATGCTTGCTTTGGGGAGCAGGAGATAAACCAAGCAATACTGGAAGATGATGAGATGATGGGGAAAAAAAAAAAAACACCCAGAAGTGCAACCTAGCACCACTTTCCCCCATGCAGACATCTGAGTCCAGGAAACGACAGGTGTGAGATGTGGAAAGTTCCTGGCTCCATTTTGATAAATAGCTTTAATATTCTGGCCATGCTCACACTCTGCTTGCTAACTTTAAACTGCTGTGGTGGCAGGAAAGGGGTTTTCATCTGTCCACCGGGTCACAGCCCCTAATTGAGAAATAAGATTATCAGAGGGAGGAGAGGAAAAGAAGATGAGGAGAAGGTCTAAGACATAACCTCAGAAGAGAATGCCATCCCTGGAATAAAAGCCAGTGTCAGCTGCCACCAAATGCAACAGCATGTCGTTCACCATTTCAAACATCAGAGAAAACACCTACGCGGGCTGCTTACCCAACTTCTGGTTTCCAGAAAAGACATCACTTATCTGAGTTTATCATGGCACTTAGGAAGTTTTGCAATAAGTCCCTAAACGACCTTTGCTGAAAAGCAGAACCTCCTTCTTAGAGAGCACACCTTAACTGAAAGCACCTGAGCCTCCAGACAGACACTGCAGTAGCAGAGGCAACCGGTCAGCCAGCCCACACCTGTGCCTGGGGCTGTAGTTAATTCTTTGTTTATTTAAATCTAAAGGTCCTCAGGCCCTGGGGGCTCACATCTGTCACCCTAGCTACTCAGGGGTGGAGATCTGCCCTTAGAGGCTTAAAGCCAGTCTGGCAGGAAAGTCTCTTTGATTCTTATCTCCAACTAACCACCAGAAAACAGAAGTAGCACTTGTGGCTCAAAGTGATAGAGCACTAGCCTTGAGCGGAAAGAGCTCAGAGACAGTGCCCAGGCCCAGAGTTCAAGCCCCACCTACACAAATAAAAAGAAACCGAATGCTCATGTCTGCGCCTGAAGATGGGGACCAGGCTGGGGGAGTGTTTGCTCGGCCTCTTCCTGTGGCTGTCTGTCCTGTGATGGACGTAGACGTGGCTGGAACAACCATGGGACACCTCAAGAGGGGGGCCCGAGGCTGAGAACTGCACCACCTCAAGAGGGGGGGCCTCCGGCTTCGCTTTTCATGATTGCGTCTCTGGCTGTTCTCTGAAGGAATTGTGGCAGCTGGGTTCAGCCACCTCCTGCCCGCTGGGCCTGGAGAGAATCCAATATTCCCCCATTCTGACAAACCACTGCCCCGTCAAGGCTACCCGCCACACGTGCGCCATCCAAGCTCATAGCCCGCCCTGTTGCTTACTTGGGGCTTTGCACAAAAGACCTGTGTTTTCACCCACTTATATGTATTTTGGAAGGAAACTGCTACCTCAAATAGACCCTGAGACTCATGGAAGGCGGTGGGGACGACTGGTAACAAAGAAAACCATGTGCTCTGAGGACATCTGGAAGCCAGAGGTCAGCCCCTCCGTGGATAAGGGAGGGCAGCCCAGGTCTGTGGGGACAGATCTGAGAGGGACTTGAGAGAGACTTGAGAAGGACTGAGAGGGGGTTGAGAGAGGGCAGTCTCTCCTGGGGCCTAGCACCACCTGGCTTGCCTCCCCTGCGATGTCTCACAGGGACCGAGCACTGTGCCTAGCAGAGGGCAGAGGCCCTCAGAGCTGGGACTGGACTCACCCTGGAGCTTGACCTTGACCTTGGCAAGGCCATGTCCTCCTGGGATGTGGAAGGAGGAAGCGGAGGACTGTCTGGGGTCCCAGGAGCCAGGCAGGTCTCTTGCCTGGTTCTGTGTCACCTTTTCAGCAGGTTCCCAAATCTCCCCCTTTGCCTCAAGTGAGCGGTTGTGAACTGCGCTTACCTTATCATGGGCCAGTCTAGCCGGGAAGAAAGACTACGTAGCTTTGAAACGATCTGCTATTTTTTTAGGGGGGGGAGGGAGGCACCCTGAAAACTGTAGTGTGCTAAAAAAATAATAAAATCAATGAAATGGACTGCAGGCTCCACACCGTCTGTGGACACAACCGCTCCCACTCCCGGCATGCCTCTCAAGTCCGCTCTAAAGGGACCTGACAGCCCTCCCCCACCACTGGCTACCTCATCTTACTCACACCAACCCCAATGCTATCTCGACTTCACAGACTGAAAAAAACCAGGAGCCAAACCCATGGCGGGACATTGCCAAAAGCCCTTCTCCCATGTTGCAGCCAGGGAGTTAAGGGGAGAGGATGAGCGACCCTGAGCCCCATCTAAGGGGAGGGAGGGGAGGGAGGGACCCAGTCCTGTCCTCTGGGCCAAGGTCAAGGTCAGAGCGAGTCAGAGGACTCGGGCCCTGCAAGAGTAGATGGTCCCCACTTCTGGAGCCCTGAGTGACTCATGTTTCTCTTTCACACTGATTTTAGGTGCACGGACACAGGACTGAATCCTTCCTGTCCACTGCAGCCCAAGGCTTCCATCCTGTACAGGGCTGAAACCGTGCCTGGACACCACTGCAGGGACACTTAGAGCAGAGCGGAGACATGGGGCCTGTGTCCACAGGTCTGCCAGCACCCTAGGGGCCCAGGAGAGCGGAGATGCCAGCTGCCCTGGGAAAAGCCAGAGTGGTCAGACCTCTCCTGAGGAATCTTACACCAGATCCACATGACCTACTCAGCGCGTTTCCCACTCAAGAATCATATGCATTTCTTCTAAAAGCTGAAGTGACTCCTGCTGGAGCCTCCTCAAGCCGAGCGCCTAAGAGGGACCCAGAAATCCGCACTTTAATAAGCTCTCCGGTTCATTCTCAAAATCTGCACTGCTTCGCAGTCGAAGGCTGGGTATGACAAGAACTCTCCGTCACATCCCTTCAGGCAGGAGATGTAAACCACAGGAGGAGGAAAAACCCATAACTACTCTGCGTGTGTGGTGCCAAACTTGCCACCTGCTTACACTTTCTCAAGGAAAACAAACCTAAGCTTTCCTAACATCCATGTCCATTCTAATGTCGACTGCCCCGGTCTCATGAGGGGTCATGGTGTGACACACCTGAAGGCCCCGCCCTGCTCTGCCCGCCGGCACCACCTCTCTGTCTGCAGATGCCTGGCTGTGTGGCGCTCACCTTGCTTCTTGAACAAGTTGCTCTGGACGACTTCGCTCAGGGACTGCACTTTCTGCTTCTGCAGCTTCACGGGAGGGATACAGGTATAGAACTCGTACAGGAGCTGGCTGAGGGCAGAGAGGTAGCAGTTATACCACGTCCTCCCTCCCTCCCAGTCCTGGACCAGGTTCTCTGTGAGAGCCCAGACCCCCATCCTGACAGCATCAGGCTCATAATGCAGACACAGTGTGAGTGCTGGATATTAACAGTACCCTGAGATGTGAAAATCTGAAGGAAAAAAAATAAACCGGCCCGCAACCCTGGGTACTGACTGTGGAGCAGGGCCAGTGTTATATCTGTATAAACATCTGTGAGGTCTGTGTGTTTGTATAAGCATAGATGGAATCCGGCCTTTATAAGTGTATACATGTAAGTGTGTATGAACGTATCCTTACGTGTGTGCACACATACATGATGTGTCTTTCTATGTGTAAAGTCCTGGTCGGTGCCTCCCCGGCCAGGCTTGATCCAGGGCCTGGACGCCCTCACAGGATAAGCAGCAGGTGACGGAGTGAGAAGTGCTCACCTGAGCAACTTGGCATCAAAGACCGTCTCCACATCGTGCAGGACAGAGGGGATGTATTTCAAAGCCGCCACCTGGATGGGAGGTGAAAGAAACGGCAAGATGGCCACACGGGGCGCGACTCAGACACAGCTCGGGTCAGAGAGGCCTCGACACCCCAGAACGTACAGGGCTCTGTACAGTGCTCCGTCCCCACCCTCAAAGGGGCAGGAGGGGCAGTGGAGTGACCACAGCCTGGATGTGCTGCTTGTGCACATGCAGAGTCCACCCCCACGCCTTCTCATTCTCGCAGCTCCAGACAGACAGACCCTGAAATGCTTGTCTACAACGTGGGGAGACGAGCCTCTGGTTTGCACGGGCACAGGGCTAAGCACAATGTGTACGTGTCCAGCAGAGAGCTGGGGTGCTCTGGACACCCATCAGGGCAAGACAAGGACGGCCTGGCTCAAGCTGCTGATGTTTATGACCACGGCGACAAGAGATGAGTGGTGAGTTCAAATCCACTGGCTCAGCAGAGGCCCCGAGCATCCAGGCGGATTCCTCCTTCCCTCCGTTCACAGGACCACCCAGCCAGCACCAGCAGAGCAAGGGGCAAAGACAGACCACACCAGGCCCTGAAGGTCACGCCCAAGGACTTGGTAGTGTTTTGGTTTGGTTTGTTGGATCCTGGGGTTTGAACTCAGGGCCAGGGCGCTGTTCCTGAGCTTCCCCAGCCCTCGGTGTTCAAGGCTCACACTCGACCCCTTGAGCCACAGCTCCACGTCTGGGTGATTCTGAGTTTTTAGAGCTAAGAGTCTCACGGGCTTTCCTGTCCAGGCCGGCTTTGAGCCACGATCCTCAGATCTCAGCCTCTCGAGTAGTTAGGATGACAAGTGTGAGCCACCAGCCCCCGCTGACGGCTGATTTTTATTCTTTTCTTCTTTTTCCATGTCCTAGGTGACTAGGGATATCCCTAGCAACCAGACACAAAAACGGTGAAACTTCTTTCTTTCAGAATATCTCACCACTGGCCATGCAAAACTAAGCTTCTCAGTGAATTAACGATTAGGTCTGTTCTCTGAGAATGTGCGGCATTCAGCACACCGAGCACCGTTAATAGATTATCTGCTTAATTACCACCCTGTAGGGGAAATACTTCCCTAGATTAAGAACCTCGTTCTCAGGAAGATTCGGTAACCTGCTCAAGGTCGCGGTGTTGGCAACAGAGCAGCCGAGGCTTCAGTGAGAGCCAGCTGCTCTCAGAGCCCCTAGCCCCGCGACGCTGCAAGGACTGCCTCCCTCCAAGGACTTCTCCTTGCCCCTCCTGTCATGATTTCTAAATGTCAACACCGTAATGGGTTTCATATCAAAGGAAGCTGCACAGATAATGTATCCGAGTGGAAATGCCAGGCTCAGGGAGTCATAATCCTACATAGAGGGGCAGACCTTGCGGGGGTCGGGGGGGGGGGAAGGCAGGCTGGGCTGCCAGTCCAAAAAAACTCCACCTCAACTGCCTCTGGATGCACTGGTGTGACCCTGGCATCCTCACACCAACAGGAGGACCGCAGTCCAGGCCCCCATGGGCACAAAGCAGGAATCTACCCTGAAAATACCCAACACAGAAAGACTGGCAGGGTGGCTTGAGTGGTAGAGGACCTGCTTAGCAAGCATGAAATTCAAACTCCAGGACTAGGAGGGAGAGGGAGGAGAAGGGAGAGAAAGGGGGAGGGGAGAAGGAAAGGGGGAGGGAGAGGGAAGAGAAAAAGAGGAGAGAAGGGGGGAGGAAAGAGCTCTTGGAGCTCTCTGTTCTCCGGTTCTGAGAGAGCGGCTGCCTCACCAAGGCAATAAAGAAACCTGCAGGAGGCTCTTCTCCAGGCCTGCTGAGCCTCAGAAGTGGGCAAACAACTCACTGGACCCAGAATTCACAATGGACAAAGCTGAGATGTGAACCTGACCTGCTCTCCTTAGAGCTCAGCAGGCAGACACTGAGGAGGCCTTCCCTCCTGGAGCCTGCCCACCCCAGCCTGAGAGACCTGAGGAGTGGATCCCTGCTGCTGCTCAACCTGGCCTACAATGACAGATTCTCCTGGATGCTCGTGGCGTAAAACTCCACAGTGAGCTTATTCTCACTTGAAACGAATTACTGAATGTCTTAACATGAAGTGACTTTGCCTGACCAGGTCAGGACCCCAAATGATCCCTCACGAACACCCCAGGAGTAAAACAGCCCCCAAATCTTGTTTGGTGGGGAGGGATAAACGGGAAAGGCTTACTTGAGCTAAATGAGGTATCTCCTTCCTGCATTTCTGATACTACTTGAGCTGCTTCTTTTAGTCCTCTAGTTCCGTGTGGGCCCAAGGACAAGCCAAGGCCCAGCAGACTGACAGACCATGAAGGTCCTGGCTCAGTCCCTGGGCCTTGGGCTCCATGTCCTAGCTCTGACCTGCAGTCTGGGGCTGCATGGATGACACCCCCTGCCCCACCGTGCCCTTCTGTCTCCTGACCTTAACCTCCCTCCTGTCACCAGCGCCTTCCAAAAATCAGGCTTCACAAATCCGGAACACTGGTCTTTCAATCCTTCCCTGACAACTTGGCAACAAGCATGGAAATCGGTGGAGAACAACATGGGCTTTATGTAAATCCCCAGGCTAAATTTGGTCCTTACAGCAAATTACACAAGAGATCAAACCCTCTTGGAGGCTCTGGAGTGGAAATCCGGGAAAAGGTGTCATAATCTGGGCAATGCAGGCATGACGGATGCAATTACCCAGGCCGTAAGAACCCAGAGAAAGAGACGCAGTGCCAGTAATGGTGTCAGCCCCACCCGTGTTGGCCACGTGGGATGCATCTCCTCCTTTGCTGTTTGAAGGGGCTTCCGGACGCTCCCTCTTACAGCAAGGGAGGAAAATACAAACATCCTGCCTCCTTCCCACACCTTCTTGTCTCCCTCTTTCCCCAGGATACCTGCGCTCCACACAACAGAGCAGTGAAGGAAACTCTACTCTAGCTCCAAGATGGCATCCTCCCTTCTACATTTCTCTTTCTGTGGCAACTTCTCCTTTCTCCCCTTGCCCCACTTCTGCCACCAGCTACTGCTTCTTGCCTCAGTTCTTCATTTCTGCTTCTCCATAATATAGTCCTTGGAACTTCTCTCAAGGCAACTGGTCAACCTCAGCAGTCAGTCTCTCTAGGTGTTGTGGTGTTTGGGTGTGGGTGTGTTGGTCTGTGTGTTGGTCCGTCTGTCGGTTGGTGGGTCAGTGGGTCGGTCAGTCAATTGGTCAGTTGTCTCTCACTCTCTCCCTCCTCCCACTCCCACACACCCTAAGGCCATGTGGCCCAAAGAAGGGCTGAAACCAGCCCTTCACAGGACACCCTGCACAGGTGTCCCTCGTGCAGGCATGGCTCCAGGTATCTCTCTTGTTATGCAATGGTAAGGACTGCTGTACAGGAAAGGGAGGAAACTTTCTTTAAGCCAGCACAAGGAAAGGAGGGTAGAACTGTAAGGCAGCAGTCCCAAATAGTCCCAGGGCAGCCGGTACTTCAGGAAGTGTGCTGAGTCCTAGTCGAGTGGTGATTGGAACATAGTCTTCTTCAGGGCTAGTGAATGAAGCACAGTTTTCTTCAAGGGAAGCGACTGCAACACAGTGTTCTTTGAGGGTAGTGATGAGGGCTGTCTTTGTGAATCTGGACCACATCTCTTGCCATTCCATGTCCAGAGGCCACGTGACCAGCTCAGGCTTCTCACCTAAGGTTGACATCCTAACACCTGTGCTGGTGTTGTGTATGCATTCATTCAACGGATGCTCATGTCAGGAATCTTCCAGTTTCCATGGTAACCGATAGCCAGACAAAGTCCCCTTCCAGGGGAGGGCGGACACAGGCACTCCAGCCCTCACTGTCTGGTAAACCCGAGGACGTAGTAAGCAGAATGGTTCCCAAAACTCGCTGCTTCACATCACAATGCTCTGGGAGCCTCAACCATTCCCCCGGCTCCAACCCCAGTCCTGACCGATCAATTACTTTAGGAAGCCTGGCAGTGCCCAGCATCCGAAGGGAGGATCCTGGTGAGATTCTGACTGGCCAGCGCAGGAACTCCCAGCTGTGGAAGCAAACCCTCCATGGACAGGCGGCCGCTGCCCTCCGTTCTAGCCCAACACTTCTTCCCTATGGATTCCAACCAGAGTCTCAGTGCCCCCATCCCCCAAACAACCGTTAATGCAATCAGCAACTGGAAAGATGGCGCGGATTATCTGAAGAGGCAACTTGTGTTAACTCATGGGCTCAGACAAATGTGTCTGGGGTTTCTTCATTGAGGAGGCCACCGTCAGGAGCCCCTCAGAGCCGGGGGATCATTCTGAACGTCTCCCTGGCACAGTGGCCTTATTCCAACCCTGCTGGGAAACTGTCTCCACCTATGGCCAGCCTTGCAGGGAGCTTGATTGCTCCCACAGTCTGCAGACTGGCCTCTAGTCCAATGAGGGACTTTCTCGTTCCAGAAGGGGACCTGTGCTGTGGCAGTGAGAGTGAGCGTTACACGGGAAACCCAGTTTAGACACCATGGATTTTGACATTGGCGAGGCCTTCAGAGGTGCCCTTCCCTGGGGACCAAGAGGCAACTATGTCCCAGCCATTCAGGAGGCTGGGATCTGAGGAGCTGGGCAGGAGAGCTGTGAGGCCTCCAGTTAAACACCAGAAAGCCGTAGAGTTGTGGCTCAAAGTGGCAGAGCCTTCACCACAGAGTTCAGAGAGAAGGTCCAGGCCCTGAGTTCAAGCCCCGTGACTGACAATAATAAAAGCATGCATCCTGTCAATCCCCCCACCACGGAAGCAGGCCAGGCCTCCCCCTTGCACCAGACTGGGTATTCAGGAGAAAGAAGCCATGTTCCCAGCATGCGTGGTGCTGGCTGAGGTAGGGCTGAGGGGAGACAAACCTGCAAAAGGATGGTGGTTTTGTGCTGACTCTTCATCAGGTTGTTGATGGATTCAAAGAGCCGTCTCATGGATTCTTCGAACTCTGTCTGTTCTTTGCCTTCGTAAAGCCTGGATGGAAGAGAACGCATTTGTGTCATTCCTCAGGTCGGCAGGCGCCACCTTTGAGAGGCCGGGTCAGACACAGCCTTTGTGTGAGTGTGAGAGAGACCAGGATGGGAGACGGGCACCTGGGGTGATTTCGTGTATAATTCACCTCAGCGGTCATCACGTCCGTGGCACTGAGCAAGCCACGCCACCATCTGCCATTCTCTGGCAAGCCCTTTGGAACGGTAGAGGAAGAAATGCCACCAGAGCTGAGAAGGCATTGACTGTGGAGCCTGTCCACAAGGGCTCTGGCCCAGAAAACCTAGATGATCCAGAAGCCCGCTGAGGCTGTCAGGGAGCAAATTATGGAAGGGCTCCGAGGCTCCTGACTAGGAGACGAGCGGGAGCAGCTCAAGAGCCATTCCGGGGTCTGCGATCCAGCTGCAGCCACATCTGGATACATCCGGCAGCCCTGTGCACGTGGGGAGCGCGGCGGCTGCAGACTGATGGCCCAGGGGATGTGTGTGTGGTGTGCGCGGTGTGTGCACGGTATATGTGGTATGAGCCTGGTGTGTACATGGTTGTGTGGCGTGTCTGTGGTGTGTGCATGGTGTGCTGGGTGTGTTGAATGGTGAGTTAGGATGTGCAGCGTGTGGGCATGCTGGTGAGTGCCTGGCAGCCCCTCTACTCTGGAATTACTTTTTGGAGCATCACCAGCAGCCACCAGGCCCTGCTCAGCCCCACTCCGGACAACGAGCTGATTTCAATGACAAAGCAGCTTGTCTGTTTTGGAGCTGGTGGCTCCCACTGCGTGGCAGGTCACGGGCCCGCCAGGCAGCCCCACAGAAGGACTCTGTGCAAGGAAGACCACAGGTCATGGTCCTGCTTTGCAAAATCATCGAGATGGAATGCCCCAGAGCATCTGGATTCAAAATGCAACCATACAATCACGGGGGAAAGCTGCCTCACGCAGAAATAACAATAGAAGTGAACCACATTGGGAGAAAGAAAGGAAGACCGTCCATCTCAAGCCTGCACTTCACTCTTGAGGGATGGAAGCTTGGGTAATATATTAACGATAAGGAGGCAGGGAGAGGCAGGCCCAAGCTCTGGAAAGAACGCTAGGCTGTGAGCACAGGGAGACGCCTGGCTGGCGCCATCCTTCATTCTACCGAGATGAGACCAGGCGTGTCACCCGGCATGAAGAGTGACTGTGTATAATTCTTCGCTTAAGTACACCTCTTCATCAGTGTGAAAAATGGCTCTCAGGGCTTCCATTCTCTGATACAATTAGAAATGGAGTGTTCTTAGGATCAAAGACACACACATACGCACACACACACACACGCACACACACACACACGCACGCACACACACACACACGCATACACACACACACACGCATACACACACACACACACACACACACACGAGTGCACATACACCCCCCACCTCTCCCTCCCTCTGTCTGTCTCTGTCTCTGTCTCTCTCTGCCATGTTTCGAAGATATTTCGAAACAAGCACAAATGATGCCATCAGATACTTCAAAGACAAACAAGTATGCATCAGAATCCTCCTAGCACTTTCTGTAGGGACCAGTGGGTTTTGAAAGTTTTACGCCTAGAGGAAATTTGTTTCTGGCTCCGTCTCTCACCAATCCAGCTTCCAGATGCTTTTCTAACAACCTAGGAAGCTTCCAGGATATGTGAGGCAGTAACAAAAACAGAAGTGTTCACATTTTCCATAGAATGCTTATGGATTTTTTTTCAGTACCTATGCAGTAAAACTCTTTGTTTTGAAATCTGGGAGCAGCAAAGGAGGCCCAGAGTTCAAATATGCCCAGGTCTCCTTCCTGGAGAGACAGGAAAGCATTGGCCCCCCTGGACTGAGCTCCGAGCCATCATTAGCCGTGGGCCTTTTGCTGTGGCCAGAGGGAAACTTCACCATGGGTGCACAGAAAAGCACAGAAGATAGAGGCCCTGGGCCATGCTCAGCTTCAGGCCTTTGCTGGTGGAGACCCTATGGGTGGACTGGGGAAAGGCCCTGGCCAGTGGTAGGACAGATCAAGCTTGAAGTTTCTGTTTCTGACAGGACAGTAGAGCAAACACCCTGCCAACCTCTACGGTGGGGGGATTTCCATGACTGGCTGAGCTGTCTGTGGAGGAGACACGGACTTTACACAGCCAGCGTGGACACTGAGTGCTTTTGGACTAGAAAGCCACCCTGTCCTGACAGGTCTGGTTTTGATGCTGTTTGTTGGAGAAGGAGAGGGTGGGAAGGAGGGCAAGGAGGGGGGGTGTGAGGGGTGGGGGTGGGGAGAAGATTCTGCCTAATGCTGAGCCTTCTTGGTGGAGCAGAGTGAGAAATACATCCCTATACAAAGAAGGCCAAGCCCAGGCCTCACTGCCTGTCCATTGGGTGAAGAAAAATTCCTCTGTGGAGGGCTCTCCTGTGCTCCTTATTTCTATTTTTCCAAATTTCCATCCCTTGCCTATATCACAGAACATCTAATTCTAAAAACTGCAGGAAATGGGACCCATAAGGCTAAGATAACAGAAAAAGTGAACACATACACACACACACACACACACACACACACACACACACACACACACACAGTGGCTAAAACATAAGTTTACTAACTTCTTTCTCCCTGACATGGAGTTTGAACGCCTGTGCTTGTACTCAACTTTACTGACTCATGGCGGGACCTCTACCCCTCGAATCACACCTAGATTCTGGCATTTTGCTGGCCGGCTGTCCCGCTGGCTCTGAACTGAACTGTGAGCCTCCAGCTGCAGCCTCCTCCACAGCCGGGATGACCAGCGCCTGGCTCCACCCACCCTTCAGTGTCCACTACGACATTGTGGATGCGTGTGGCCTAAACCCACATGCAAAGGTGTCTGCGTGGAGCTGTTTTTTTAATGGAAACTATAATAGCTGACTATGACAGCTCAGCTCTTAGGAGCCACGCGACATTTCCAAAATCCTTTCATGATTCACCCGTGAGGGAAATCTATCTCCAGGCAGGCATGGCTGACCTGGACTCTCAGCCAGTGCTGGAAGATGGAGAGAAAGGAACATTGGAGAAGCGTCTACACTCAGACCTCTGGAGAAGGCCCCCACAGCGGTCCAGGCACAGCAGACGAGGAAGAGCAGGGAGATGGGGGCTCAGGGATGGGCAGCAGAGCACAAACTAGACACTAAAGGGCAGGTACTGCCTGTCAACACCCCCGATGACTGTTCTCACCCATCCCACAGTAACTCCATTAACGGCAATCGTGCCATTTACAGACCATTACTGACATCAAAAGCTGAAATTATACCCGAGCCCCGAAACAGGCTTACGCAGGAATAAATGATACGAACACGCAAACAAATTAGCTGCAGGAGGAGCTGCAGGAATGGCTGGGAGCAGGCGCCTGGCACGCCAGCCCCCGCTCGACACGCGCAGATGACTGCCTGTTAATATTCATTCGCATGTGAACAAGGAAAACAAGCCTTGCTGGCAAGTGCCTCCCGGTTAAATCCGCATTTGTTTAAAATGGCAGAGGCTCGTGTGTTATTCCGTGTGACTCCGGGCGGCCGTGGTGAGCCAGAGCTTTCCCCACAGCCCTGCTGGATGCCCACCCTGGACGAGAACACTGCTTACCTAGGAGCCATGAGAGCCAGGGACGGGGTGGGGCATGGAGGCAGGAGGTGTGGGCAGAACAACATGGCCATGCAAAACAGAACACCTGCAGAGAGCTGGGCTCCATTCACTGAGGCAGGGACCTTCCCAGAAAGGGGGCAGGGGCGCGGGAGGCAGGGTGCTATGTGCGGAGCTCTGTGGAGGGTCAGTGCCCCCAGCACTGTGCATGCTGACCCGTGGAGCGCACAGTGGGGACGGGATTTGTCCTCTGGCCCTCCTGTTCCATGGCAGGTTCTCTACTCCTTCCTGGGGCACCAGGGCAAAGGCAGAACTTCCCTACCTGCTTCTTCTCTTGATGTCCTACTGTGCTCATGCTGACACCCGAGCTCCGGGGGGGGGGGGGGTTGGAGGGGGCTGGGAGATGCCAGGCCCCCGTTCTCCTCCCCTCCCCTCCACCCTTCTCCCGCCTAATACAGATCTGTGCATGTTTCTTGAAATGATATGACATGAAAAGAGGGCCTGTCCACACAGCCGGAGGCCTGTGTCCCCTGTGCGGGTGACACCATTGCTGTGAGCTGGGTCAGTACTCAGTGGAGGAGGTGAGTCAGTACTCAGTGGAGGAGGTGAGTCAGTACTCAGTGGAGAAGAGCTGGGTCAATACTCAGTGGAGGAGGTGAGTCAGTACTCAGTGGAGGAGGTGAGTCAGTACTCAGTGGAGGAGGTGATCAGTACTCAGTGGAGGAGAGATGAGTCAGTACTCAGTGGAGGAGGTGAGTCAGTACTCAGTGGAGGAGGTGAGTCAGTACTCAGTGGAGGAGGTGATCAGTACTCAGTGGAGGAGGTGATCAGTACTCAGTGGAGGAGGTGAGTCGGTACTCAGTGGAGGAGATGAGTCAGTACTCAGTGGAGGAGGTGAGTCAGTACGCAGTGGAGGAGGTGAGTCAGTACTCAGTGGAGATGAGTCAGTACTCAGTGGAGATGAGTCAGTACTCAGTGGAGGAGAGCTGAGTCAGTACTCAGTGGAGATGAGTCAGTACTCAGTGGAGGAGGTGAGTCAGTACTCAGTGGAGGAGAGCTGGGTCAGTACTCAGTGGAAGTGAGTCAGTACTCAGTGGAGGAGGTGAGTCAGTACTCAGTGGAGGAGGTGAGTCAGTACTCAGTGGAGGAGGTGAGTCAGTACTCAGTGGAGGAGAGCTGAGTCAGTACTCAGTGGAGGAGAGCTGAGTCAGTACTCAGTGGAGGAGATGAGTCAGTACTCAGTGGAGGAGAGCTGGGTCAGTACTCAGTGGAAGTGAGTCAGTACTCAGTGGAGGAGGTGAGTCAGTACTCAGTGGAGGAGAGCTGGGTCAGTACTCAGTGGAAGTGAGTCAGTACTCAGTGGAGGAGGTGAGTCAGTACTCAGTGGAGATGAGTCAGTACGCAGTGGAGGAGGTGAGTCAGTACTCAGTGGAGGAGAGCTGAGTCAGTACTCAGTGGAGATGAGTCAGTACTCAGTGGAGATGAGTCAGTACTCAGTGGAGGAGAGCTGAGTCAGTACTCAGTGGAGATGAGTCAGTACGCAGTGGAGGAGGTGAGTCAGTACTCAGTGGAGATGAGTCAGTACGCAGTGGAGGAGGTGAGTCAGTACTCAGTGGAGATGAGTCAGTACGCAGTGGAGGAGGTGAGTCAGTACTCAGTGGAGATGAGTCAGTACGCAGTGGAGGAGGTGAGTCAGTACTCAGTGGAGGAGAGCTGAGTCAGTACTCAGTGGAGATGAGTCAGTACTCAGTGGAGATGAGTCAGTACTCAGTGGAGGAGAGCTGGGTCAGTACTCAGTGGAGATGAGTCAGTACTCAGTGGAGGAGAGCTGGGTCAGCACTCACTGGGAGAAGAGCGTCCGGGGAGCGCACGATGAACTTGAACACGTACTCCAGCGCCTTCAGGGTCCGCAGGATGGGCTCGCACTGCTCGCCCCGGCTGGAGGTGTCCAGGTAAGTCTTCAGCACGGTCATCAGCTTCCTGAGCGAGGTGTGCGGGTCAGGGTGTTTCCCGTCTCCCCCACTCCCCACGCTCCGCTCCCGCAGGACGGTGACAGCGCACTGCAGCCACAGTGAGAGGGGAGCGGGCGGCCCCAGCTGCATACCAGGAAGTCCCCCAGCATGCGCACAAAAACCAAGGGCTTGAAAACACCTTGAGGAGGGGACAGGGGAGGCGATTCCTGCCGTGGAGGGTCCAGGGGAGGAACTGGGAAAATGGGGCCAGCAGGGGATCGGGCAGAATTGTGGGGTGCTAGTGTCTCCCAGCATTCTCTCCCTGCAGAGACTGTCACTGCAATCACCCCCCGCTCCTTCACCACCACACAGGAGGCTCTGTGAGGAGAGGGTGTGCGGTCCCCTCCCGCCGACTCCCACCCCGTCCCCCAGCGCTCGGGAGCGGGCGTGGGGCGCTCGCGTGGGGCACACCGCTGGCTGCACTCACTTGTAAGCCAGCGTGGCGCTGAAGTGTTGCCGGATGTAAGCCTCCAGAACCGTGTTGAAGTGCTGGAACTTCCGGTCTGCAATCAGGCCTATGATGTAGATCTGAGGAGGATTCCAGAAGGAGGGGGGGGAGTTGCAGCGCAGGGGAAAGAATGACCATCTGCCACCCCATTCCCTGTTCAAACCCCCTCCAGGTCCCTCTGCTGGGAGCTGGGGCTCTGACACACATCCAAGGCCATGTGCCCTGCAGTGCCTCCCCCGGCAGGCCCCCGGTGTTAGGAGACAAAGGCATCACCTCCAGTGGGTCAGACATGTGTGACACCCTGTGCTGGCCCCATATCTCCACGTCAGCCTTTCCCTGAGCTGTGGGGGCCAGGAATTGTCCTCCTCTACCCTCCCACCCAACCCTCCCCTCCTTCCATTCTCTCTTCCCTCCCTTCCTTCCTTCCTTCCTTCCTTCCTTCCTTCCTTCCTTCCTTCCTTCTTTCCTTCCTTCCTTCCTTCCTTCCTTCCTTCCTTCCTTCCTTCCTTCCTTCCTTCCTTTTTCTTGCCTTCCTATACTCTCCTCCCCACACCCCTTCCTCTCTCCCCGTCTTGTGCTCTAAAGTTATTCTGCAGTACTTAAGGATTGGACTCAGGCCTCCCACAGGCCCCCTTGAGCTCTGCCCCTTGTGTATTTTGACATGGCTCTAAGAAAACAGGGGCTGTGGTAGGGGAGAAGAGAAAGAGTGCCTGGGAAGACGGGGGGGGGGGGGAAGACTGGTCGGGAGAGGGTGGGCCGTGGAAGGCCTGGGAACTCAGCCCCCCCGCCCCATGCTCTGCCTGCTGGGCTGAAAGTTGGAGAGGTGGCCAGGGAGGAAGTGCACAGAGCCTCTGCATCCTGGCTCAGGGGCTCCCAGGACTCCTGGAGGCCAGGGAGGCTGTTTGCAGCACCAGCCTCAAGGGCTCCATCCTGGCCCAGTTTCACCGCAGCCTGGGGAAGCTGGCTCCATCTCCTCCGCCTTCCAGGTGGGCCCCAGTGATGCCTCCCTACTCACCAGGGCATCGAAGACCAGGATGTCGTACTCCGCACTCCGCGAGTGCTCCATCATGATGTTGAAGAGCGCGTCCAGGGTGTCCTGCAGAAACTGGGAGGGAAGAAGGGAAGTTGCTTCCAGGAGGGGCCAGGCAGCCCAGCAAGCCAGCCCTGGGTCTGCCGTGTCCGACCCCCGCCTAGTGACTGAGGCAGAGCTTGGGGAAGGAAGCATGGTCCAGGGACAGTGGTGGGCTGGTGTCCACACGGTGACTTTTCCACCTCTTCCCACCACACACACACACACACACACACACACACACACACACAGGCCAGCACAGAACAGCAAAGCCCATGCCCACCTGCCCTGAGGCTGAGCGGTGAGGGAAGTCAGTCAGACACAAAGTGGATGTGGCTGCATGAGCGTCAACAGGAGGAGGGGTGAGGGCAGAGACGGGGTACAGGATGCCCCAGCACGTACGGGAAGGATCGCACAGGTATGAAAATTCCCTGAGCTGGGCTGTGTGGGCTCTCTACCCACGTGGCTGCATGTTTCATGATTTATTATGCAATGGCAGGAGATTGTGATAAGGAGAAGGGAATCTGGGCAGCAAAGCTGTGGGTTAGTCCCAGCTGCTGGCATCTCTAAGCTGCCAGAGGTGGCAGACTCCATCAAAGGGGCGTCTGGGATCTCCGGATCCGGAGAGCAAACAAATCAATAGTGTCACAGAAGGAGCCCATCTGGGGCTTTCAACGTCTGCCTCTCCAGGGCGGGGTGGGGGACACGGAGTAAGACGTGACTCCCCACCTCGTAGGGGATGCTCAGTGTGCTCAGTGTGGTCCCCAAAGCCCACAGCTGCCCTGGGGAGGTGTCCTCCTCTCCGAGTTTCCTGATGGAAGGAAACAAGATCGTGGTGGGAGGCTCTGGAAAGCTGTGCACAGGCCCAGGGTCGCGGCTGCTCTGAGGAGCCTTGTGCACCACGCAGCACGCAACAAGGAAGGACGCCAGCTCCCGTGCGCTGTACTTTCCAGGCTTCCTCCCGGTGTGGGGTGTGGAGTGGACGCTGCCGACGTCCCCTGTCCCCTGTCCCCGGGGGCTCACGGCCTCTGCACAGACACCCAGCACTGGGATCCACCAGGCAAGCCAGTGCCCGGCTTCCCTGGGAAGGTGTCTGGGCCAGGGCAGAGGTGAGCGCAGCAGTCTCCTTCAACTCCAGCGGGTGTGCGTGGGGTCCACCCTGAGCGCTGGATGAGCGAAAACCAAGTGCGCTCACCTTCACCACCTCCTCGCCGTCCACGATCTTCAGCTTCTCCAGGTTCTCCTGCAGCAGCTGGGGCTTCATGCGCCACTTCAGCAAACCCAGCAGACCCACTGGGACAGAGCGGGGACAGCCCCGGGGCGGGGGGGGGGGGGGTCTGTCAGCACCAGCGTCCCCAGAGCACCCCCGCCCTCCTCCATGGGGCGGTGACACCACAGACCACGAGGAAGGGTTACCATTCTGGGTGAGCTTGGTGGAGCACACCAGACTGGAAATAGAGAAGGCGTCTCGGGAGCTCACGGACAGTCCCCCCACGCTGCTGGCGCTCCTGCTCAACGTGGCGCCCCTGCTTTCCACGTGGTGCCGCCCCGACGGCAGAGTCAGGTAGGCGCTGGCGTCCTCCATCTTCTTGCTGTCTCCCTGCAGACAGAGTCTGATGACCTCCGGAGCCGAGCTGCTCAGCTCCTGCTCTGCAGAACCACACAACTGCCCAAGGCCCAGGAGGCTGGTACATGGGGCGACTTCGGGAGAAGTCCCCGGCCTCGGGCCAGGCCGCCCAGCAGGCAAGAGTTAAAGTCTTGGTCTTGGGAAGAGCCCGCCCTCGCCCCCTGCCTTTCCTCCCCTGCACCCCTCCTGAACCTTGAGCACCAGCAGGTCATGGCATCCGTCCTGCAGGGTCGTCCCATCCTCCTTCATGAGCTTCACGTAAGACATGGCGAAGTTCTTCTCCCCTCTGTCTTTAGCTGGGAAGTGTGTTGTGATGTCAGGTGAAAAGGTGGCTTGTGACCCCCCAGCCCTCTCCCTGGGGGGACACAGACCCCCAGCCCTCTCCCCGGGGGGGGGACATAGACCCCCCAGCCCTCTCCCCGGGGACACAGACCCCCAGCCCTCTCCCCGGGGGGGCACACAGACCCCCCAGCCCTCTCCCCGGGGGTCACAGACCCCCAGCCCTCTCCCCCAGGACACAGATCCCCAGCCCTCTCCCCGGGGGACACAGACCCCCAGCAGCCTCCCCGGGGGGGGGACACAGACCCCCAGCCCTCTCCTCAGGGGGGACACAGACTCCCAGCCCTCTCCCCAGGGTGGGGACACAGACCCCCAGCCCTCTCCCCGAGGACACAGACCCCCCCAGCCCTCTCCCCGGGGGCACAGACCCCCAGCCCTCTCCCCGGGGACACAGACCCCCAGCCCTCTCCCCGGGGGACACAGACCCCCAGCCCTCTCCCTGGGGTGGGGACACAGACCCCCAGCCCTCTCCCCGGGGACACAGACCCCCAGCCCTCTCCCCGGGGGACACAGACCCCCAGCCCTCTCCCCGGGGTGGGGACACAGACCCCCAACCCTCTCCCCGAGGACACAGACCCCCCCCAGCCCTCTCCCCGGGGACACAGACCCCCAGCCCTCTCCCCGGGGGACACAGACCCCCAGCCCTCTCCCCGGGGACACAGACCCCCAGCCCTCTCCCCGGGGGTCACAGACCCCCAGCCCTCTCCCCGGGGACACAGATGCCACGATGAGTGCTTACATTCCACGGAGGAGCGATGGCGGAACATGAACCTGAGGTGGACCCTCTGCATGTCTTCTATGGGCACCGCCACCTCCAGGGACACAAACCAGAGCTCAGGAGACGAGCGGGGCGCCTTCCCACCCCAGTCCCCCAACAAGTAGCCCAAACACACCTGCCGCTCCCCCTGCCACCACCACCACTACCACCAAGCCTGACGAGCTGTAAACAAATCCCATGAGAACTAGTGAGGGCCAAACAAAATCCATCTGGCAAACTGCATCTCCAGCCAATGAAGAGAAGTCCGTAAATCACAGTGAGGGGAAAAAAAGGGAAAAGAAAGACCGAGTGTCCCCAGATTGGCATAAAAGTCACGTCACGATAGCACACATCCCGCACACTGCAGGAGATGTGGCCATGCAGCCAGGCCTAGCTCTCAGCGGTCACCCCGGGCTGGCCTGGGGACTCTGCTCCGTGCCAGTACTTTAACATGCTCTAAGCCAGGCCCCGTGGCTCCCGTCTCATCCTAGCTAGTCGGGAGCTGAGCACTGGGGTTCAAAGACAGCCCAGGAGGACAGTCTGTGAGACGCGTATCTCCAATAAACCACTCAGAAAAGGCTGGGAATGGAGCTGTGGCTCACGTGGTAGAGTGCTAGCACAAAGAGCTCCGTCAGGGCAGCGCCCAGGACCTCCGTTCAAGCCCCAGCACCAGCAAAAACCAAAACAAGCAAAACAAAAACACAAGGATGCTTGGATCCTACAATGTGCACCACGCCTAGGGTCCGCGCTCCTCTTTCACCAGACACATTTCCAGATGCTTCTCCTTCCTAGGCTACAACCCCAGATCTCCTCCAGTCACCCAGAATCACCACCCAGCGAGCTGTCTGCCGGCAGCATGCACCAGGGTGCCGGGGCCTGGCCTGAGGACGCCCCACCTCTGCAATGTGCACTCCAGGCCATCACACCAGCTCCCTGTGAGAACAATTCTGGCAGTTTGGGGACGGATGGGTTGGCACTGTACAGATGGCAGCCCGGGGGCCCCCAGATGCATTGGTAGCAGCTCTTACACAAACCAGAATCGGTGCCAGGTTCCTGAAGGACTTCAGAGGTTTGGGGCCCCATCAATACCCGGGGGCCAAAGTCACCTCCATGGCCCTGTTACCCTCCAGGAAGCCTGGCCCACATCAGAGCTGACCTGGGCTCGCCATGAAGAAAAGCAAGGGAATTCTGGAGTAGGAGCAGACTGTGGGTACTGGGTTCGAGGAAGGGTCTGCCCTCCGCTGCCTCTCCTGGGAGAGCGCATTCACACGAGGGCCCTGGGGTGCTGAAGTGAGGACTCGCCCTTCCCAGGACGACTCTGGGCTCTCATCCTACATCCCTTCCAGGTGACAGGGAAGGAGACTGCGGCACAGGGAGGGGTGGGGACAGGGTGAAGCCGGAGCTGGGGTTTGAACCCAGGGCCCTCCAGAGGGCTCATTCAACTCGCTACACTGAACTCATGAAGAGGAGAAAGGCTGCCCACTGCGCCACCCCTCCCTGGAGCACTGACCAAGGGAGCTGGACTGCCTGGAGGTTCCAGCCTACACTGGCGGCCTCCTCGCTGCGAGGCCAGGGCCACACAGGCCACGCTGAGGCTAGCTCAGCACGTGGCACGCGCCGTGCTCGGGTGCCGCGCTCGGGCTCACCTTGACCGTCTCCATCCAGCGAGGCTGCTTGACCTGGTAGTACACCACGGAGCGGTACTCGCTCATGGCCTTGTCCCCGGCCCCCGCGCAGATTGCATTCTGCCCAGTGAAGGAACGCAGGGAGGAAACATTACAGAATGGCCGTGTCTGGTGCCTGGCTGACTTGGGTGCTGGGAACAGGGCCCCGTCACCCTTCCCTCCCCCCATCCGCCCCCACCCCACACTCCCACCCAGCGAGCTGGCCTGTGAGCCTCCCCGGGCCACAGAGGTCCCCTGCTGCCACCCTGGGGACCCCGAGCACGTGCCGTATGGCACCCCGCCATCCTCTGGTCACCCGCGGGCGGCCTGGTCTCTAGATAGGGAGGTGCCTGCTGTGCCCACGACTCGGGGCAGCCACCCGGCACAGCGCCATCATGTTGCCAAGGCCATGGGCGTGCCAGGAACGGGGGACAGCCCTGGCCTCAGAGGACAGCTGGGCCGCCGTGGAGATGAAGGGTTTTCCACTCAACTCTGCAGTGCTCAGGAGCGCGCTGCGGGGTGGGGGTGGAGGGAGCTCTCTGCTTACTCTGTGGACTGGACCCCACCAGGCCCTGTACCACCTACCCCCCCAGGGGACCCAGAAGAAGCAGCCCCTCCTACTACTTACCCAGCCTGCCCCCTGTACAGGCCTCCTCCCCTTCCGAACACGGAGTGCTTCCTGCCTGTCCCATCCTCTGCCTCCCTCCCGATCCAACCCCAGTTCCTAAGAAACAAGCCACCATCTCTTGCCTTGAGATTGGAAAACAAAAAGCCGGCAAGATCACACAGCTAGCAGGAGAGGATGCGGGGACTTGAGCCAGGGCTGTCTAACTCTAGAGCCCTCAGCCAGGCCCTGAGACCACCAGGCACAAGCCCGACACTCCCGAGTGCCAAACCTGTCCCCACGGAGCCACAGCTGAAACTGGGAGTGGGGAATGTGCTGCCGAGAGCTTAATTAGGCAGCAGTATTTATTTCTGCAAATACGGAAAGAACAGCCTCCCACAGACTTCCTCGGCAATTTTCAATAGTCAGTCAACTAAACTCCCCCATAGTTTCTGCGGTAGATGAACTGTAGATCACCCCACAATCCCCGTCCCTGCTGCAGCCAGCCAAGTCAGGCTCCTTGGCTACAGAAGGCCCGCCTGGCCCTGCTTCTCCTCCCTTATCCTCTGGCAACCAGGAAGGCAAAGGGTATCAATGATTTAGAATGAGGCTGAGCTTCAAAAGTTCTCTGATCGGGTGGTAGCTGGATAAAAATAGCTTCAAAGCAGTGGTCCATACATTCATGAGATGCAGTTTGTCCTTTGGCATAAAAACCCTGTGGTCTTCCTTTGTGCTCCTCTGAGCCCAGTTGTTTCTCTCGTATTTGAACTTTTCAGAAAAAAAGTTTCAGCATTAGCCATTAGAGGCCGAGCAGAAGGCTGGGATTTTGTTCTAATGGATATTAATTAACGGGGGTGGTTTCATGAACAAAAAGGCAGTTGCAGGAAGTTCTTTAGATTTCAAAATGATTCTGAATCACTCCAGAGTTTGATTTTAAAAAAAAGACTAATCAGCCTTATTTTTAAGATGGGAAAGTTGGGTTTTTTTTGTTTTTAAATAGGCATTGTGGTAAAATGGGGTTTGGGGGTTGTTTTGTTTTGCCAGTCTTGGGGCTTGAACTCAGGGCCTGGGCACTCTTTTTTTTTCTCAAGACAAGCACTCTGCCACCTAAGCCACAGTGCCACGTCCAGATTTGGGGTGGTGAATTGGGGGGTGACTGGGGCCGCTCATGACCCCATCCCTGTGAATGTTCTTTACCCTGCTCCTAGGAAGGGGCCCCATTTTGCTCTCAATCTCCACGGTGGCCTAAGAAGGATGTAAACTTGGGCTGAGAACAAGCTCATTTGCAGCCTAGTGGTGGAGAGGAGGCACGGAGAAGCCGGAGAAGCCGAGCCTCCCACACGCTGACAGCTGAGAGGGAGCGGGAGTAAACAGCCGTAAACACGCGTGAGGAAGCTGTAGAGGACATATGCTGCAGGAACCCAGGCGGCTCTGCATTCTCACACACCAGTTTGTGAGGAGGGCCGGGCACTGGGGAGTGGGCGGGAGCCGGGGCAGCCGGCTTCCTTGGCACCCGCCAGACACCACCCTCGTGCCAAGAACTCCTTAACTGCAAGAGCTCCACGACAGCAGATGCCAAACCAAACCAGAGAGAGAGGGAGGGGGGAGAGGGAGAGGGAGAGAGAAAGGAAGGGGGCAGGGCAGGGGGAGGGAGAACAGGAGAAGTGGTGAGAAGAAGGGACTGGACACTAAAGAACTATTTTCCTGGAAGGCAGGGAGTGGCCCCAGGTCTTCTTAGGGGCCCCTGCTAACCAGGCTAGATCATGGGATTGCACACCACTCCCAAAGGGCCCTGGCGTTGAGAGCTGAGTCCAGGAGAAGCAGGCAAACCCCAGAGCAGGGCAGAGCAGAGCAGCGCCCCAGAGTCTTACAGGCAGCGTCCTGCCGTCCTCGGAGCAGACACACATGATCACCTCGACGCTCCTCTGCGAGGTCTTGTTGTACTTGTCAAAGTCACCTTGCAAGAGTGTGATGTAAATGTCATTCCTTACATCTCCTGAGGCCCAGAGAGGGAGAGGAGAAATTGCAGTAAGCTCAGGAAGTGGGGGGGGAGGGAGGGGGAGGAGGGGGGAGGGGGTCTGCCAGGAAATCATGGTGAAAAGGGGGAGAAGGTCAGTCAAATATTGGCCATCTTTTTCTCTTCGTCAAAAAGCACTGACTTTCCATCCTGTAGTGACACCTGCTGGACAGGGGGGGAATCGCCTCTGAGTCAGGGCACCAGTCCCCCAGACTGCCCTCTGCTTGGCGGAGTTGGGGGGCCAGGCTGGGGAGAAGACGCTGAGGGCTTGCGGGAAGGGGTGCGGGTGGGGGAGCCCCACACAGGAATGCACAAGACAGTAAGACCTCAACCAAGCACGAGCGGACACTACCCCAAGTCCACAGCCAACCTCTCACCATCCCAGTGTGGAGGGGCAGGGGCGGGGCAGGCCGGAGGCCAGTAGGGGTTCAGAACAGGATCACCCCTCCATCTCAACCTTAAGACAACGACTGCAGTCAAGAACCACCCCCCAGACAAAACCTGACTCAGCCACCCCTGAGTCCCCCCTCCTTCCCCCCCAGACAAAACCTGACTCAGCCACCCCTGAGTCCCCCCCTTCCCCCCCAGACAAAACCTGACTCAGCCACCCCTGAGTCCCCCCTCTTCCCCCCCAGGCAAAACCTGACTCAGCCACCCCTGAGTCCCCCCCTTCCCCCCCAGACAAAACCTGACTCAGCCACCCCTGAGTCCCCCCTCTTCCCCCCCAGACAAAACCTGACTCAGCCACCCCTGAGTCCCCCCTCTTCCCCCCAGACAAAACCTGACTCAGCCACCCCTGAGTCCCCCCTTCCCTCCAGACAAAACCTGACTCAGCCACCCCTGAGTCCCCCTCTTCCCCCCAGACAAAACCTGACTCAGCCACCCCTGAGCCCCCCTCCTTCCCCCCAGACAAAACCTGACTCAGCCACCCCTGAGTCCCCCCTCTTCCCCCCCAGACAAAACCTGACTCAGCCACCCCTGAGTCCCCCCTCTTCCCCCCAGACAAAACCTGACTCAGCCACCCCTGAGTCCCCCCTTCCCTCCAGACAAAACCTGACTCAGCCACCCCTGAGTCCCCCCCTTCCCCCCAGACAAAACCTGACTCAGCCACCCCTGAGTCCCCCTCGTCCCCCCCCAGACAAAACCTGACTCAGCCACCCCTGAGTCCCCCCCTTCCCCCCAGACAAAACCTGACTCAGCCACCCCTGAGTCCCCCTCTTCCCCCCAGACAAAACCTGACTCAGCCACCCCTGAGTCCCCCCTCTTCCCCTCCAGACAAAACCTGACTCAGCCACCCCTGAGTCCCCCCTCTTCCCCCCCAGACAAAACCTGACTCAGCCACCCCTGAGTCCCCCCTCTTCCCCCCAGACAAAACCTGACTCAGCCACCCCTGAGCCCCCCTCCTTCCCCCCAGACAAAACCTGACTCAGCCACCCCTGAGTCCCCCCTCTTCCCCCCCAGACAAAACCTGACTCAGCCACCCCTGAGTCCTCCCCTCCCCCCCAGGCAAAACCTGACTCAGCCACCCCTGAGTCCCCCTCTTCCCCCCAGGCAAAACCTGACTCAGCCACCCCTGAGTCCCCCCTCCTTCCCCCCCAGGCAAAACCTGAGTCAGCCACCCCTGAGTCCCCCCTCTTCCCCCCCAGACAAAACTTGACTCAGCCACCCCTGAGTCCCCCTCTTCCCCCCAGACAAAACCTGACTCAGCCACCCCTGAGTCCCCCTCTTCCCCCCAGACAAAACCTGACTCAGCCACCCCTGAGTCCTCCCTCTTCCCCCCCAGGCAAAACCTGACTCAGCCACCCCTGAGTCCCCCTCTTCCCCCCCCAGACAAAACCTGACTCAGCCACCCCTGAGTCCCCCCTCTTCCCCCCAGACAAAACCTGACTCAGCCACCCCTGAGTCCCCCTCTTCCCCCCCAGACAAAACCTGACTCAGCCACCCCTGAGTCCCCCCTCTTCCCCCCCAGGCAAAACCTGACTCAGCCACCCCTGAGTCCCCCCCTTCCCCCCCAGACAAAACCTGACTCAGCCACCCCTGAGTCCCCCCTCTTCCCCCCCAGACAAAACCTGACTCAGCCACCCCTGAGTCCCCCTCTTCCCCCCCCAGACAAAACCTGACTCAGCCACCCCTGAGTCCCCCCCCACTCTCCCCCAACCCCAGGACTGACACAGCCACCCCTGAGTCCCCCCCCCGCTCCCCGCCCTGCACCTCCAGACAGACACAGCCACCCCCGATCCTCACCGGGCATGATGATCTCAGGAAAGCCCAGCTTCCGGGCCACGACGGTGGTTCTGTCCACCAGGTGGGGG
The DNA here is from genome assembly GCF_031878675.1 of Megascapheus bottae. NCBI lineage: Eukaryota > Metazoa > Chordata > Mammalia > Rodentia > Geomyidae > Megascapheus > Megascapheus bottae. The sequence goes on from NC_143537.1 coordinate 1,176,129, forward strand.
TAGTCCTTGCGGATCTGCGTGAGGTCACCCACCAGCATCTTCATGGTCACCCAGAGGCCTGCAGGGGTGGGGCCCGTCAGTGTTCTCTCAGTCTGTCCCCCCTCACCCCTGTAACTCTGGGGGCCTCTGCAGGTACCTGCCTGCCTCCCCAGGGAGCCACCCTCCACCCCTGTCCAGGACTGCAAGGGCGAAAGCAGGTGAGGTCGCTATGAAAGACCAGGGCACCGGTGCCAGCCCCTGTCCTGGGCTGTGGGAGGGGGCGGGAGGGGTTTGGGTCCCAGAGTTCCCAGCAGTCTGGGGGACAGAGGGGTCCGCTGCCCAGGGTCCAGGAGCCAGCAGGCTCTGGGCTGGAGAGGCCGGCCACTTACCCTGCCCGCCGCTGTCACCCTTCGAGGCTGTGGCTTTACCCAGCAGGCTATGCAGAAAGTCACTCTCAGCGGTGACCCTGGAAGGCGAGGAGACCACAGAGGTCCATGTGGCACCTGTGGGGTCCCTGGCCTCCACAGGCCTTCAGTGGGGAGGAAGCCCGCCTGTGCCACCCCAGGCCCCAGCCAACTCATGCCAGCTATCAGACACCGACGGCCAGCGCTCGGCATGTCCTGGGCTCCCGTCCACCAGGGAGACGCGCCTGGAGGAAGGACCAGAGTCCTGGGCCAGGTGAGCACACCTCCGCTGCCCCCTGAGTCTAACCACGGCCGCCCGCTGGGTGAAGACCCAGCTAGGGGTCGCTGGGGTCGGAGTGAGTGAGCAGCTCCTCACCCTCAAGTCACAGGGGCGCCCCAGGGAGCCTGGCGCACTCAGAGACGGGCACGCTTCTCCTGGTACAGAGTCCTCCAGCTCTTGTGGATTGTGTGCAGTTAAGATGGAGGCCCCAGAACAGCAGGGCACCCCCCTACCCCGGGACCCCCCCAGCCCTGCCAGGCCACGGCCATCAGGTGAACAGGTAGTGTAATGGGCCAGAGCTGCTGCCCCCCTCCTCCGTCCCGTCTGCCCAGCCCTGAGAGGCCCCATGAGAAGGCCGGGGCTTCTTGGAAGGGAGGGGCCTGCGGGAAGGGCTCACGGGTGGAAGGGGATGAAATGCTGCTTCTCCTCATCGCTCTCAGCCTTCCCCTTGATAATGTCGGTGATGTCCATTCCTGGAAGAGAAGGGAGGTGGTCTGAGGGCCCCCTTGCGCCCAGGAACAGGCTGCACCCGAGACAGATGGCGGGAGAGAAGGCAGGGGGCCCCTGGGGCCAGCAAGCCAGCGAGAGGCCACACACAGGCAGTGGGTCCTTGCCCACAGCTGGGCAAATACCCGTGGGCAGAGCACGTGGGCTGAGAGCGGCCAGAGGCAGAGCAAGCACTCAAGAGCCTGAGCTTCCACCGAGGGAGGTGGGTTTGGTTTGACAGGAATACCAAACAGCTAGTGTCTGCAAAACCCTCCCCACGTGCTGGGACTCCAAAGGCCTTGAGAAGCCTCGGAAACCCCGGTCCTCCACAGACCTCCTCCCAGAGCAGGCGCAGGACACAGCACCACGGAAGAGTCCGGCTTCTGAGCCTCCGCAAATCAGGCTCGCAGGCGCATAACGTGGAGGTGAAGGGCCATGCTGAGTCAGGGGCACGGGGTGGGGGGCGGTTGGGGGAAGAGAGGACTGAAAAGAGCTCATCCAAGGACACACTTCAGAAACGCTGGGAGCTCCAGCAGGGAGCCATTCAGATGGCCTGATGCTATGTGAGCCTGATCGGAGGTGACCTCCGGGGGTGACAAGCCTGTGGTGGGGCCCTGTGGACCAGCCTTCCCTCCGTGGCTCAGCTGGGAGGGAGAAGGCAAGCCAGGAGCGGCTCAAGGATATGGGCGCAGAGACCCGGACACAGTGCCCTTCAGCTCCTGGACCTTCCTGTTTTTGCCAGCCGGCTGTTTTCCCTTCTGTCAACAGGTCCGATCAGCGGGGAACCCTGGGGGGTCAGGTGTACCCTAGGGGAGATGCCTAATGGTGCATCATGAGATCGAGGTGGAGGGACAGAACCAGGGCAGCTGTGAGCCGTGGGCGACTCAGGCCCACGCGTCCTGTTTCATCTGCAGTGAAACCAGGGCTCTGGAGGATGCTGCCTGAGAAGGCCCTGCTGGCAAGCCGCAAGGGTGCCAGGTTACAGAGCCGGGCACAGGTATGTGGGAAACTCCCCTCTACGACTAAGCAAGTCCTGTCAGCTGGGGAGCAGGGGTTGGCGCTACGGATGACTGGGGTACCCTGAGAAGTTGCTTACATAGGGTACACAATGGTACACAGAGATTACAAACGGTGCATGATTAAAAACTTATATCTTAATAAAAAGAATGAGGCAGGCATCGCAAACTGCCACGTCGCAGGTCTTCAAGCGTCTGTTGAGAGAATGCATTAAAGCGTGTCTATGTCAGGTGCGTGACAGGCAGACGGAGCGCGACTTCAGTGGGGTGAGCATGACCGAGCCCCAGGCAAGGGCGGCGCTGGCACTGTGGGGGACCCACACATTTCCCCGCATCCTTTCCCATCTGGAACTCAGGCGCCAGGCCGATGGGTGACTCATTCTGTGTAGCTGCATTTCCTGTCCTGGATATTTCTTTCAGAATGATTTGCTCCTGGTAATTAGATCAGGCCTGTATTGTTCTTCCTTTTCTTTCCGCCACAGCTCTGGGGAGCAGAGCCCCCCCCCCACACACACACTCAGATGGAACACGCTTGATGCTTCACTCCAGACCCCAGGCCTCACAGTCACCCCTCTCCTCCTACCTCTGGACCTGGCCACCTCTGGCCTCCATTAGTCACCACAAGTTACTTAGTATCAGCTGCTCCACATCAATTTTTCAGGGAGATAAAAATGCGCGTGATGGCGGCCGGTACCTGCCACGCCGAAAGGCCGCCTCAGGCCCTGTGTGCACTTCTTCACGTTTGTGTCTTTAAGATCCATCTTCCCGATTCGGACTATTTGGCAAATCAGGTAGATCTTATCCCTGTTGAGGTCTTTGTTTCCCAGATCCTGGAGGGCAGAGGGAGGAAGAGGCACACACGTCACATGCTGAGCAGAAAGGAGAAGAAAAGCAAGCCCGGGAGCAGTCCTTTGAGGGGTGCACCTCGCACTCGGACGCCTGCCAATCACGCCACCAGCCCTGGACAGAAGAGACGGGTGGGGACATGGCGCCAGTCACACAGCGGGGGTGAGGCACCCCAACATAGAGCACTTCTACAGGTAGTGCCATCATCCCCTCATTGCTCTCACCTCTGAGGAAAAGGCAAGGAGGGAGCGCATGTAGCATCCGCTAGTGCACGGGGCATGCGGGGCGTGCTGGGAGGTGCACGGGGCGTGCTGGGGGGTGCACGGGGCGTGCTGGGGGTGCACGGGGCGTGCTGGGGGGTGCACGGGGCGTGCTGGGGGTGCACGGGGCGTGCTGGGGGGTGCACGGGGCGTGCTGGGGGGTGCACGGGGCATGCTGGGGGTGCACGGGGCGTGCTGGGGGTGCACGGGGCGTGCTGGGCGGTGCACAGGATGCTCACCCCCACCCTGACTCCCTCTGTCAGACCTGGCTCAATTCCACCATGTCGGCTGGCACACAGCCCCTTCTCCAGCCCAATGCCTTCCTCCAGTCCACTCTGAAATCTCCTGTGGAAGCGTCTTCCCCTTCATTTCTCTTCAGCATTCCCAGCTCAACACTCACTTTTAACATGAGGTCTCTCTTGCTACCTGTACCTCCACCTCGCAGGCCTGCCCCTTACTTCTCCCTGGTGTCAACTTCTTCCCATCTGTAAAGGACATGACCTCCATTCTCAGTCACGTCTCTCCTCCCCTTGGGACATCTAGATTGGCATCGAGCACACCGCTTGTCCACGGTGGTACCCAGTGGGCAGTGCGTGAGTCCATGCAGGAGGTGCCGGTTCCACAGTCTCCCGTGTCTTTGGAGGGAGATGTGGTGGTGGCTGCAGAGGCAGCTGCTGTCTGCAGAGCCCTCAACCAGCGCCCGGGTGGCAGGGGCGAGGGGGGCCCAGATCCCACGTGAGCTGCATCCTGCTGCCGCTCCCTCTCGTGGCACAGCTTTCTGAGGTCTGTTCCACCAATTCTCCCCAAGCTGCTTGTGAGACAGCTGCCTCCCCATTTTGTCAGGGAGCCCGGGGACCCCTCTTTATCCAGGATGTGAATGGGCTCTGACAGGCAACTAATAAAGGTGTGATGGGATTAGGGCCCCTTTGAGAGTGCCCCGCTGTGAGACCCGCGGTCTTACTCCAGGTCTCTGTCCTACTTCTCAGGAAATAACAAACAACATAAATCAGCCCGGCCCGAGCTAAGCACTCCACAGCCGGATGCTGCACTTAATGGGCTGTAACGGGGAAGGATTGTAGAGCAAGGAGGGTTGATCTACCATGGCGGTCACTGTTGGATGCAACCCGTCAGTGTGTAGGTCCGCGCCAGGGTCCCTCCCCTGCAGTGCAGGCCCAGCCTCATCTCCTTCCCACCCCAACACCCATTCAGAGCAGAGGGGCCGAGTTCCCGCCCAGAACTCGATCACTGAAATGGCAGCTGGCATCAGTGCTGTTTGCCGCAGCCTCTGTGGCTGGTGAGCGGCTGACGGGACTTGGCCCTGCTTGTGTGTGTGCCCGTGAGCTAAGGCCGTCCGTGTTCTAGAACAGTCCCGTGTTTCCTGATATGGGGAGAACTCCGGTCAACCACGGAGAACCCGGGAAAGCAAAGAGGCCTTTCCTGCCCTAGGCCCCGGGCGTCCCTGCTCACAGAGGTGTAGGCATGGTGTGGAGAACACGCCAGCCGTGATCTCAGCTCGGGGAGAGAGAGGGATGGAGGGAGGACAAAGGAGAAAAGTGCCCTGGGTCATGTCAACCCTCCAGACCCCCGTCTCTGCCCAGCCCGGCACAGCTGTTAGTGCAGCGGTGCGCGTGGCACGTGGCGCGTGGCGCGTGGCCTGTGGGGCTCCACCTCACTCACCGTGAAGACCACCTTCAGGTTGTTGAGCATCTCAATCTCCTTCGGGAAGCCTCTGCTGCCCCAGCGCACCAGGTAGTTCTCACTGCGGGGAGAGGCCAGGGGCGAGGGGCCAGTGAACCCCCCAGGCTCCACGCATCCCCTCAGACGGCTGCCCCACCGAGGCGCCACAGGAGGCCCCATGCTGAGCTGTCTCCTCTTTCCTCTTCCTCCCCCTTCCATTCTTCCTCTTCCTGTTCCTCCTCTGCCTCTTCCTCCACCTCCTCTCTACCTCATCTTCCTCCTCCTGCCCCTCTTTCCCCTCCCATGGCACACATCCACCCTAGAGTCACCTCAGGGAGCAGAGCCTCCACCCCTGGGCCTCGCCTGCAGAGGCCGCGGGTGGCATACCCACCTTATGACCACTTGCTTGTTGGGGTCATAGAGTGACATGAAGAGCTCGGCGTCCTCCCCAATCCGGCACACAAAGTTGCGCACAAACACGTAGAGGCTGTGGGTGGGTGAGGAGGAGAGCCGGGAGCACGTCCCATAGTCTGGCTGGTCTCTAGACTGGGGTGGGAGGTGGGAGAGAATCAGGCCATGTCCCTGAAGCCAGGAGAGCCATAGTCTGGGACACTGGAGCTGCACACTCAGGCCTGCACCCCATAGCCTCCGGGCCTCCCCAGCTGGGCACCCAGGCTTTCTCATCCTCGCCAGGTCCCTGATGCCCAGGCCTTGAGCTGCCTGTCTGGGGAGAACCAGTGCCACCTGCACTCCCTCCACACACGAGGCACAAACGGTATAAACTATAAATGTTTGCCCATGAAATACAAAGTGAGAGGACTGGGAGGTAGCTCGGTGGTAGAGGGGAAACCTGGGTGCACAAGGCCCTGGGTTCAATTCTCACATCACACACACACACACACACACACACACACACACACACACACACACACACACAGAGGGGGAGGCAAGGGAGGGAGGGAAAGGAAGTAAAGAAGGCAGGGAGGGAAGGAAGGTGGGAAGGAGAAAGGGAGGGAGGGAGGGAGGGAGGAAGGACCTTCACACTTGCTGTCCCTGCTGCTGCTCTACCAGCCTCAGAGCTGACCAGACCCAGCGCCTTCCTGGAGCCCAGAATACCCAGCGTCTGCTCGGATGCCAGTCCCCATCTCCCAGGAGTCAGAGGCCCCACCCAGCTCTGTTGGGGGAGGTGGCTGGGGTTCACCCCAGCTCGCCCAGTCACATCACCTTCTCCATTGCCACGTGGGACTGCTGCATTCCATAGGTCTTTATTTCGCTGCCCCTCTCTGCTCTCTGGAGTCCTGAAGCTCCAGGAGCAGGGCAGGCGGGTGCAGCTGAGCACAGAGCAGCTGTCGTGGAGGTCTGAGGCCACTGACCGCTGGGCCCCAGGGCGGCTGGCCACGGTTCTAACGTTCCTCAGGGCTGCCCCTCGGGCCCCTGGCCTGTGCCTGCCGGCCCACACCTGCTGCTCACCGTGTCCTCCTTGATGCGTTCGGTGATTTTCTCTGTGGCCTCCTCGTGTGCGTGGAAGAGGCTGATGACGCTGGTGCGGCCAGGGTCCAGGGTGTTCCCGTCCTCGTCTCTCACCGTCAGGTCCAACTCGAGGATCCTGAGGAGGAGCGGGAGTGGAGGGGAGGCCACGCTGAGCAGCTCAGGCCACAGGGCTGCGTGAGGAGGGCCAGGCGTGGGGCTCGTGGGCATGGGGTGGCCTCTCTGGCATGGTGGCTGAGAGCCCTGCATTCTTTCACAGGAGTCCCCCCTCCCCCGATGCCATGAGAGCCACCCCAGGGAATCAGTGTCCGCCAATGACGATAGCTGGCTCTCAGCCCCATCCGGGAGTGGGAGAACCCCAAGATGTGGATCAGAAAGCCAATGACAGGGCAGAAATGAGGGGGTGGGTGCTAAATAAACAAAGGCCTACTTAATTGTTGAGAGAGAGACAGAGAGAGAGAGAACGAGAGAGAGAGAAATGGCAAAACCATGATCTGGAGAGGAATGTCATGCAGCGATATTTTAAACTATTAGCCTGGCAGAGTGGCACACTCCTGAGATCCCAGCCCTCCAGAGCTGTCCAGGAGGCGTTCAGACTCAAAACCAGCCGGAGCGACACAGCCAGACCCTGCCTGCGTTCACACACTGGTGACACGTGTACCGAGACATCTCCTTGTAAAAAAAAAATCAAAATAGGAAAAAGATGCGTACACACAACAAGAAAGCAGATGGGCTGGCTGGGTGCTCGGGGCCGAGCGCAAAGAGCTAAGAAAGGAGAGCGGGGAAAAACGGTAACCTAGAAAAGAACAGCACGGAGGCTCTCGGGAAGCCTCCTGAGGCCTCCGCCTCCGAGCACCAGACGCGGGGAGGAAGGAGGAAGGGCGGCAGGGAGGACAGAGGGAGAGGGCACCAAAAAGTCCCATTGGGGAGCCAGGCTGAGAGGCGGGCACAGCCTGGGGCGTGCAGACACGGGCAGAAGGAAGTGGAGTCACCCTGGCCCACGTTCAGTGGGAAATCCCTCCCACACGCGAGCATGAAGCACCACGACGCCAGCCACGCCAGCCACGCCGACCAGGCCAACAGAGTCACACACAGAGCGCATGCCGGGCACAGACTGACCGACCTCGGGGGAAGATGGCACCCGGCCAAGGCCAATGTATAATTTAGCGCCAAGCTTGCCTCCTCCTGCTTTCCAAGGTCCATGGGAGAGGCATGAATAAAACATCCCCGCCTGCTGACCTGGGAGCCGGGGCGCCTCGGGTCAGCTCTGGAACTGGAGCCTCAGACGCTCGCAGTCCCCAGCACCCAGGGCCTGGGGAGGCCGCGCTCAGGGCCACTGCCAGGCTGGGAATGGCTCCGTGTGTCTCCGCCCTTGCCCTTCATGATACCAGAACATGCACTGTGAAGCTCTCACAGAGCAAAAGGGACGAGTGCCACGGCTCACACCTGTGGTCATGGCTACCGGGGAGCCTGAGACCATGGGTTCAAAAAGGAAGAAAAGGGAGGAAAGAAAAAGGAACAATGGATCCTGCCGCAGCTCCCCGCAGCCCTGCAGAAACCCTCATGTGAGGCTCCCCTCAGCACGAGGGGCCCCTGCTGCCAAGCCCATTTGGCATCTTCCCTGGTCTGGTCCTGGTGTCCTCCCCCTCCCCACCGCTTCCTCTCCCTTTCCCTCCCTCCATCTCCCCCCTCCTCCTTCCCTCTCCCCTACCGTCTCTCTGTTTCTCTGACTCCCTCTGTCACTCTTTATGTTTCTGTGTACATCTCACTCTTTGGCTCTGGCTCTTTCTCTTTCTTTGTACCTGTCTCTGTGTCTCTGTCTTTGTCCCCATACCTCTGGCTCTCTTCTTCTTCTTCTTCTTCTTCTTCTTCTTCTTCTTCTTCTTCTTCTTCTTCTTCTTCTTCTCCTCCTCCTCCTCCTCCTCCTCCTCCTCCTCCTCCTCCTCCTCCTCCTTCTTCTTCTTCTTCTTCCCTCTCTCTCTCTCTCTCTCTCTCTCTCTCTCTCTCTCTCTCTCTCTCTCTCTCTCTCTGCCTCACCCCCTCCTCTCCGCCTTTGGGGTCACCCCCAGCTGGCTGGGGTACTGGCCGCGTGCTCACCTGTTGCCGTAGTCGATCTTGGAGGTGACCTTCTGCTTCAGCTCCTTGAGCTCATCCTTGGGCAGCGTCCCCGACAGGAGCTGCGCTCGCCACTCCATCAGCTCACACATCATGGACTGCAGCTGGAGGAAGCGATCCTTCCGGCTGGCCTGGGCGGGTGTGGGGGGGTGGTGTCAGCTACCAGGATGAGGAATGGGACTTACCCCCCAAATCAGGGTCACCAGGACCGGGAGGCTTCAGGGCCGAAGCTCCACCGTAGGCCTGAGGACGTGCGCCGTGTAGGAGAACAGAAATCCTCAGCTTCCCCGGGCCTCCGTGGTCTCAGGCCAGGCCACATGGGCGCTGCCACACCAGGGGAAGCACCAGATCACCAGGGCGGGTGGGCGGCCAGGCATCTCACCACATAGAGCTGCTTCCAGATGCTTCCCCACTCCCACAGCGTGGTGGTGACCTCCTGGGCCAGAGGGATCTCCGCGGGAACGATGTTCTCTGTGTTTCTGGTGGGGCGGGAGAGGAAAGACGCCTGCGATGAGATGCGGCGCAGGAGGAGACTGCCCCGCCTCAGCCAGGCACCGGACAGGGCCGCCAGGGCCCCTCTCCAGGATGGGGGCAGCCATGGTGTGGGCAGTGGGGCGGGGTCTCCCACTTCTCCCCACGGCTCCCACGCCAGCCCCGCCCCAGCCCACGGGGCACGGGGAAGAAGACCCGGAGGGCAGCGCTCAGGCACGTGGGCAGCTCAGAGAGCACCGCAGGCAGAGCCAGCATAGGACGGGGAGCAGGCACGTACCCCACCTTCTCCACCATCGCCTCCTTGATGTGGACGAAAGCCCTGGGGAAGATGCCCTGTGAGGGAAACAGCGAATGAGACCCAGCTCCGTGTCACAGGGGAGGAGGGACGTCCACACGGAACAAGTGACATCCGTGTGAGGTGAAAGGAGACAGAGTGAGCAGAGCGCCACAGCAGCACTGCACAGGGACTGGTGCGGAGAAGGCATGGGCAGAGGCGTCTTCAGGGGGGCTGGAGGAGACAGCAGTGGGGACCCCTTAAGTAAAGGGGCCGGGAGGATGGGGGTCAGGGCCAGAACGCACAGAGCATGCGGGAGGAGGGCAGGCAGGCAGGCCAGACCCACGCACACGCCAGCTCACCTGTGACATCTTGTGCTTTAGGAGGTAGCCCCGGAACCAGTCTGTGGACACAGAACACGGAATGGGGAGGAGTGGGCAGGTCTCTTCTCTTTACTTCAGGCTTGATGCCAGGTGGTGTGTGTGTGGGTGTGGGTGTGTGTACGTGTGTGCATGCATGTGTGCATGTGTGTGCAGGACCCCTACTCATCCCTAGATGACCCACGACGCCCACCACAGGACCATACCACGTCACCAGTGGCTGTGCTGGCACAGGTGTGGTTCGATGGCTGGATCTGGGCAAGGGAGAAGGCTGTGGGTATCACACCCCAGGCACATGTGTGTTCAGAGCCTGGGGGCCCGGGATGGACTGGGAGGAGCGGGGGCCCTGGCTCACCTCCGCAGGTCTCCTGTATATGCACCACATCGCCAATCTGCAGGGTGAGCTGCGGGGCCCGGCTGCCCTGGAAGTTGGAGATGGCTATGGAGAGGGGAGAGGGGCGGTGAGTCTTGGTGAACCCCGGCTCCAGCTCTTCCCACTGTCCCCTGCCATGAGGCCCATGTGGTCAAAAAGAAGCCTGCACAGACCCATCGACCTCTGGCAGTCGATCCAGACCCAGCCCGGCTCCCCCGGCCGCCGCTTACTCTCTGAACTTGACCTCCCCACACAGGCCCTGCACAGCCCCCGAGATGCCACGTCCCCATACATGGCCTCCTGTGGGACACATTCAACAACGTGACCAGGCAGTGGGGGGACGAGGGGTTCACTGAGTTCCCATCCCAGCATGCCATGCTTTCCACTCCCCATCACATGGGCCCTTTGCAGGTCCTTCACCGTAACAAATTCCTCTGCCTGGTGTCCTCCTCTTTATGGAGCCCTCATATCCCCAAACCTCCCTGAGGGCTGACAGGCCTGTGTGACTTGTGAGCGAGCGTCCCCCCAAAACTTCCCCATCAGCATTCACAGGACCAGAGATGCTCACTGCCTAGAGGATGGGAATAATTCCCAGCCACCAGCACATGGCCTCCATGCAGAGGATGGAATGTCACTCATAGGAGGCCAGGCAGTGGGGTGAATGGTGCTTGAAAACTTGGCAGTGCTCAATTCCATTTGAAGATGGGGACAAGGAAACACCACCAAGATGGAGCACAGCCTGATGGCAGCTGGGACTGGGAGGGAGGGCGCTAGGGAGTGACTTTTTAAAAAATTGTGTAGATCGGGGCCGGGAGTTTAGCCTAGTGGTTAAAGTGCTTGCCTAGCATGCATGAAGACCCGGGTTCGATTCCTTGGTTCCACATAGATAGAAAAAAGCCAGAAGTGGTGCTGAGGCTCAAGTGGTAGAGCTCTAGCCTTGAGAAAGTCCAAGGACAGTGCTCAGGCCCTGAGCTCAAGCCCAGGACTGGCAAAAAAAAAAAATGTGTAGATCCAATATTTTGTTACCTGGAGCCACAAATCTGAAGTTAACGGCTAATGTGGAATTAATCCTGTCTGAGAGCAGATGTCAGAGGGACGGTGGCATGTAGGGGCCTCTCCCCCCACCCCATGTGGGGGCCTTTCTCCCCACCTCCTCACTGCCCCAGCCTGCTTTTCCACCTCTCTACTCTAAGCCTGGTTTCGAGCCTTCCCTCTGTACTCTGCTGTCACTTGCACACAGGCCTCGCTGGACAGACTCCAGCATGGAGGTCAGAGGTCAGAGGTCAGCCTGTGGACTTGGCCTTGCAGTCCACCGGGCTCAGCAGAAAACCTCCAGGGCTGAGCCCGGTGGCCAGGGCTGGCTTCAGGCCGCAGGGGCGAGTGCTGTGGCTGGGTTTGCGTCCCTGGCTGTCTCCCCCATCTGTGCCCCCCAACTCCAGGCCCAAGGGCTCCCAGGGCACAAGAGGGCGTCAGGTAGGCCTGACCCAAGGTCTTCCTGAAGATCTGACTCTACTCAGGGGTCAGGAGGTTGGATTTGAATTTGGCCTCTGAACAGGGCCTCTGTTCTCAAGGCTTTGGCGGGGGGGTGCAAGGGGCCCACATTGCTGACAAAGGAAGTGGCTTTTTTACAAATCCCCACTCCGTTAGGTTTTCTAAATGACTAACAGGAAGCTCTGCACCCAACCGCCGTCCTGTGCCCAAGTGTGGTGGCTCCTCTCTGCTTCTGCATCCATGCCAGACCTGGCCAGCCTGCCGCTGGGAAAGGTGGACAGGAGGGAGATTTGGGGCTAAGTAAGAGACAGGTGTCAGGGCTGCCCTGTGCCAGCGTGGCAGCCAGCACTGGCAAAGGCTGAATGGATAAGAGGCCCCCACCCTGCACCCCACACCGGAGGAGGACCCTGCCCCATGTCAAAGACCCCTGATGGCCACAGCACCCTAAGACTGCAGCCCCCCAAGGCCACAGCCATTGTTGCCTGGGGTTGGTGGGGTGGGGAAAGCACCATCCTGAGCTCTGTGCCATCGCAGGCACTGACCCTGCCTGGACTCACACAGAGTCCCAGGCCAGTGAGCCCTGGCAGCTGTGCTGATATAGGTGGGATTTCGACCCACACGCAAGTGATCGCCTGATGGCCCGGAGCCATCCCCAGCTCTGCCCAGAGCAGCTATGTTCTGCCCATCAAAAGCCTGAGCCAGGGGATGAAGAGACAACATTGTCCCAGGACAGGGCTCCGTGCCACCGTTCAACCTCAGACGGAAACACGCGCTCCTCCTTATAGATGAAGAAACAGACACAGAATGGAAGGGACATCCTCTCGCACAAAGACACCAGGGCAATCATCTAGAAGTCTACACTCCAGCTGCTGCACGCTAAGGAGAGCAGCAGACTTTCACTGGGCACCCTGCCGGCCGAGCCCGTGGCCTGTCCACAGGCACCCGTGGGCTCCCACTGTTTGGGCACGGGGGCGCAGGCCTGACTAGGCCAGACTTCATTCATTTACCACACTTATTTACACACATGCACGTACCATGCAATTGTCAGGACTGGAAAAGGGGGTCCCAGGAACACCCTAGGGCTGTGGCCTAACACCACCGCAGAAAATGGATTTGAACCCCAAGCAGAGCTCAAAGTGCTGCTTCGCTGACTGGTGCATTCCTGGGGCTACATCCTGGTGATAGCTGTGGGAGACACTGTCCGACCCCACGGTGGCCAGCCTTTCCTGGGCCACACCCCCCACACCCCTGCAGCCCTCGCTGGATGGCTACGGCTACAGCACTGTCTTTAATGAACCTAAAGCTGGCAGGAAGGAAGTCGGGATTCCCAGTTAGGGTCTTTTGATCCCAGCACAGACGTCTGCTTCGTCACAACTTGGGGTGAGGCTGAAGAGGGGCAGGACAGGAGCAGCTAGCATCCAGTAGAGACTGACCAGCCTCTGCACTGGCCCAGCTGCCCGTGCCGGAGGGGCCAGGCCCAGCCCTGTGGAGGCAGGACGTGACCGGCTGCAGGAGCTGAGACACAGCAGGCTGTCAGGTGGGTGTGGGAAAGATGGGCGTAGGTATCATGGGGCCTCAGCCTGACCCTGCATGTGGGGGGTTTTAGAAAAAGAGACACTGGCTCCTGTCGACTCCAGTCTCCTCTACCAGCCTATGGTCACTCTGGGCCTCACACCGGCCACGGTGACAGCCACGGGCCACGAGGACCCCTGACCCTGCATGGCCAGCCTCCAGAAGTTCACCACGGTAACGGGAAACACACGACCACCACTGGAGGGTGCAAAGTTAAACACCAGGGCACACCTGGCCCACAGCAGCACAGGGGCTGAGGCTGGAGCCACAACTCACGCGGGCATCTTCCCCATCCTTTCCTGTGCTGGCACACACACACACACACACACACGCCTGTACACTCTCCTGTCCCATCAGCAGGATTGGAAGAGGGCTTCCACATCAGCTCTCTACTCCCAGATACAGAGCACAGTGAACTCGGCACCCATAGGCGGGAAGGGCAGCGACAGCATGACTCTCCTGCACCCCCCAGGCCTCCAGAGAAAGAGAAACACAAACACAGAAACAGGTCTGGAGAGACGGGGCCTGGTTGCCTGCTGCAGCAGCTGTGTGCCCTCAGAAGAAAAGCCAGGCCCCACAAGGGAAGTGAGTCTGGACGAGGGAGAAGGGTGGGGGGGAGAGGAAAGACAGGCCTTGGGGAGGGCTGGGAAGGGTGAAAAGGGCAGGGAGGGGGAGGGGAGTCAGCTGGACATGTGATGGACAGGGGACAGGGTCATCAGTGCATGCAGCCACACAGCTGAGAGGCCAGTGGCGGGGCATCCAGGGCATGGAGAAGAGCTCAATGTACTGCTGCTGTTCCCAGAGGCCCTGGTGGGGAAGGAGTGGCTGGGAAGATGAAAGTGTGGCAGGGCAGTTCCCTTGAGGGCCATCGGGAACCCATCCTCCTAGCCCCTCCTCTGCCCTCTCACATTCTCTTCAGGATCATTCACCCATCCATCCATTTACCTAGTAACCCATCGATCCACCTACTCATCTATCCATTTACCATCCGATCTTCCATCCACCCATCCATCTACCCACTGTCCATCCCTTCATCTGTCTGCCCATCCATCCACTCATCCACCCAGCCCCTGACCTACTTTACCACCCAACCACTTATCCATCCACTCACCCATCCATCCATCCATCCATCCACCTACCCATCTATCTACCCATCTCTTGACCAATTGACTACGCATCTACTCATCCATCCATCCATCCATCCATCCATCCATCCATCCATCCATCCATCTATCCATCCCATCCATTTACCCACCAAGCCCCTGACCTACTTAAGCATCCAACCACTCATCCATCCATCCACTCAACATCCAACCATCCATCTACCCACCCATCCATTCATCTGTCCACCTACCCATCAGTCTATCCATCTGTCCATCTACTCACCTATCCACCAATCTATCCATGCATCCCATCAACAACTACTAATGGACACCTGCCCTGTCTGTACACTATCTAGGAAGAGAAAGACCAGGTGTCACTATCCCAAGCCCAGACTATTGTGTTTCTCGCTGCTCCATGCAGAAAGCAAGATTCCCCCCGCCCTAGGCTGGAAGCTTCCTGAGGCAGGGGGTCTGAGCCTCACTGGGCACCTAAGAACAGGAATGTTCTGGACTGAGTTGATTGGAATGGATGGTGAGACTCCTTTTCTTACTCCAGAACTCCTGGTTCCAAGAAGTCATTTTTGTTATGCGCGCGCGTGCGCGTGCGCGTGTGTGTGAGCTTGAGCTCAGGGCCTGGGCACTGTTTCTGATCTCTTTTGCTCAAGGCTAGCACTCTACCACTTCAAGCCACACAGCTCTACTTCAGTTTTTCAGGTGGTTATCTGGAGATGAGTCTCACAGATTTTCCCACCTGGGCTGGCTTCAAATCGCAATCCACAGCTCTCAGCCTCCTGAGAAGCTGAATTACACACATGAGCCCCCTGCCAGGCCAGAATTCATGCTCTGAACAGAACGCCTTGGCTCCGAGCATACTGTGTCAGGGCTGACAGTGGGCTCCCACAACCGGGGCTTGACGAAATCACACCACAACACCACTGTGTCTGTGCAGACGTTATTGAGGATAAACCGTTCATATCCACAGAGGACCACAGCAATTCCCAGTACCCCCACCTCCCTGCCATCACCGCAGAGCTCGAGACTGTCCCCAAGGGAACCTGAAAGGCCAACGTCTAAATCAGAAATCACTGGCACTCGTGAGGATTTCTGGTGCTTTATGACAATATCAGCTCACCCAGTCCCAGTGTTCTGAGTAGCAGGTCTGCTGTGAACCGCCATTTTATAAACAAGGGAACGCAGGACTGGAGCAGGGCTGTAACCTGCCAGAGGCCACGGGCTGGGAAGGGCTGGAAGCTGGGACCTAGGCTTAGGTACTGGAGGCCAAAACTTCACCACAGCCCCCCTCGTTAAGCATCCCAGTGACCGTGCATGCCCACCCTCATCGGCCCCCAGCACCCTCGCTCTTCTGTCTACCTTGCTGCCCTCTGCATGGGCAGAAGCAGAGATGGGCTCTGAAGCTCTCTACGGCTCCCTAGTGTCTACAGAGGGGGAAAAGGCTTCAACTGCGGGTTGGCCTTCCCAGTCTTCCAAAGCACGGCTTCAGAGCTGGTCGCTCGCTGACACTGCCTGCCCGGTGTTTCTATGGTGAGACCACCAGCTGGAAGAAGTGCAGTGCCCAGAGGCTTTGTTGAGCCTCTGGTGGAGACTCAGCTGAGCCACCCACGGAGCTGGTCCAGGATGAGAGCACGCGCAGCCCAGGGTTCTGGGCAGAAATCTGCAGTTCTCTACCTTCTCGGGGTGGGGCAGTTTTCAGATTCAAATCCGCGCGCGCGCATAAAAGCACCACATTGCACCAACAGCTCCATTAGCCTGGCAGCATCTCCCTCCCTCCCCTCCCCGTCCCACTTCCGGCCCAAGGGAGGCCCCAGCCTGGGCCTTACAGCTCTGAGAGAAAGCCACAGGGCTGGCCTGGGCCACTCGAAAGTCTCCCACATCCTCTGCGCGCTCACCAAGTCAGGGTGTCCAGAGCCTGGAAGGTGGGCAAGGCGGGACAGCGCACCCCTTCAGGAGGCCAGGTCTCCAGGTGGGGCCATGCTCGGGCTCCTTGGAGTGGCCAGGGCTCCTTTGACCCCACCCGGGGTCTGGCAGGGCCCACCTGGCCCAGGCGTCCACCTTCCTCTGCACCAGGACCTCGGGCAGGGAAGTGGGGAGACGCTGAGCCCAAGACCTCGATGGGCCCAGTGTGGCAGGTGTCGGGCATCTTTCCGGGCTAGGCCCGGCTGCCCCATGTCCTTCCTCCGGGGCTGGCCCACGCCAGCCCACACCTGCCCACGCCAACCCACACCTACCCACGCCGAGCCGCTCCTTGTCTGTCCTGCGCCAGGGGGCCATGGCTGCGCGGGCCTTGTTCTGTGGTCTTCTGTCTTGTCGTGTTCTGTCTTCTTCTGTCCCTCTTCTCCTTCCTGGTGACTGGGCTGCGGTGGCAGGCAATGCAGGGCTCACTTCCTTCCTCTTTACAGATTCTCTCAGGGCCCGCCCTCCCCGCCCTTCCCTCCCCTACGGCCTGAGGCCCAGCCCACACCAGATTACTATGGCTGCAGGTGAGTGGACACGGGTGCCTGGGGACCCCCAGACCACCCCGGCGCTGTTTGCTGGCTTTCTGAGTCTTCTGACTCCACAACTCCTGCAGACCCTGAGGGAGGGTGTGCTCGTCTGGGGTGAACATCCACTCGAGTGCGCTGGAAACCAGCCCAGTCCCAAGACGCCGAGACGGCAGGCAGGCAGGCATCGTTACGGGAGCTAGCCGGAATCTATGCCTCTTCAGGTGTGAGCTCCCCCTGCACGCCTGTCTTCCTAAACACAGAGCCGAGTGAGCCTCGGGCTCTGAGGGTCGCTCTAGACCGCCAGCTGGACTGATGAGAGACACTCCAGACCTCCAGGCGTCCCAGGAACGTGGTCTTCCTGCCAGCCCAGACGAAAAGACACAACAGAGAAACACTTGTTGAAACTTAAGATCTGTAGATTGAAAAATTGAACTGTACCAATGCTGTTGTTGTTAAAGTTACTTAAGTTTTAAGTTATTCGGTCTTTTGGCTTCAGTTTTTGTGGATATTTTAATTTTAAAAAATCTATCCAGGCACAGGTGGCTCATGCCTAGACTCCTCATGCCTGTGCTCGGGAGGCTGAGATCTGAGGGTGGGAGTTCAAAGCCAGCCCAGGCGGCAATGTCTGTGGAATGGTTAGTCTCCAATTAATTACCAAAAAGCTGGAAGTGGGGCTGTGGCTCAAGTGGCAGAGTATTAGCTTTGAGCACAAAAAGCCCAGGAACAGCATGCAGGCCTCCAGTTCAAACCCCAGGACCAGTACGTGCATGCACACACAAACACCAACTCCAATAGACTTCAGTATCCCTGATTAAAATCCGTGGGGGCCAGAAATGTCTCCCGTTTCTTTTTATTTGGAATATCTGCAAATGTATGATATTTAGCATGGAACCTGCATCTCTGTGAGTTCATTTGTTTCACGTCTACAGTCCCCAGGGGAGGTTTGTATTCTGTGTGCCACACTGTGGTTGTGTCCTGCCACGAGGACGCAGTGCTGAACTTTCCAAAAACATGTCAAGAGTTTTGAGTTATGGGATCATTCATTTCAGTCTCTGCTTTCAGATCAGGGCTGGTCAGCTGGTACCGCTGTGTCCTTCTCCTTGGGGTTCTGGGGCCTGGGCAGGAGGTCGGGGGGCTCACTGGCTGAAGCGATCCTTTCCTTCACCTGACAGTTTTTATACAGTTATGGTTTGGTTTTGCATGTCTAAGTTGGGAAACTTAAGGTATTCTAACAAGGATCGTGACAAGGTCTGGAGATTGTAGCCCATGCTTCTGCCTGAGCCTCCTAAGGGCTGGGGCTACAGGTATGCCTCACCACCCCCGGATGAGAGAATTACACGTTCAACCTCTGCTGACGATATCCACTGCCCACATACCGAAGACGTCTGGCCGTGCTGAGGGCAGCAGCCAGAGCCAAGTTCACAGCAGGAGAGAGCAGCCCCCAGCCTGACAGCCCCAGCTTGTCTGTCATCAGCCGTTTCTGTCGTCCTAGTGGGGGCCTGGGAAGCAGTCCCGAGTACTCTGTGACTCGGTCCTATGAACTGAGGCCCACTTCACTGAGGCAGGCTGCTTCCCAAGTAAAACAGGCCCGTCAGTCACATCCCCTGGCCCTTTCGTCCCTGTCCTCTGACCATGAGCAGGCCTGTGACTGTATCAGGGCCAGGGTTCCACCCTGAGGCCCTCATGCTGTCACCACCAGCTCCAGAGGCGGTGCTCAGGTTAGTTCCACGAGGTCACTAGAGGAGGCCTCACAGACCTGCCCCCGCTCCAGTAACAGCCACATTCAAGGTAGCTGTTAATCATTTGGAATTTTCTACACAACATTATTGCTTGCAAAGATACGGTTATTTCAAGGCTACAGTCTTCACCTCCTTTGTCTGTTTTATTATGAGAATGAGAAGATTATCTTACGGATGGTGCTGCTCTTACGTTACTAGGAGAATCCATTAGTTTATCATCGGGGCTGAAGTTTTCTAGTTCAGTATCGGAGAAGTCAATGTTTACATGTTTGGGGGAAGTAGCTTTTTCTAGGAATTGAGCTGCTTTATCTCAATGACCAGGCTTCCTGGTACAGTACGGGCCTCACACCCTCTCTTCCCTAAGTTGAGATTCTGCAGGGTGCTCTCTCTGTCCTGATGTTAATTTGCATTTGGTCTGTTTTATTACTTCGTGGGTCTGGCCTGGAGTACCATGTGTTCAGATAATGTGCTTCTCGTTGTACATTCTGTGCTGGGAACATGTGTATCGTCACACTGGCCACTTCTTAGACGTCCAACTGCTAGGTCCAGGCCTTCAATCCATAGAGGGTAAGGGAACACACTGGAACTTCATATGTCAAAATTACACGTTTCACGTCTTTGAGTCATAACAAATACAAATCGCGCAGATGACTATGGAGGTGAAGAAATGTGCTTTAAATAAAGAAAACCTGTAACAATTTACCCTTTCAACCCAAAATTTTCTATTTTTACAACAGTGAAAAACTAAAGTCATTAAAATGTGATCACACCACTTGAAAGTTTTCCATCAACACAGAAAATAGACCTAGATTAATTGTCACTCCCTTCTGGTGATAGCTTGCTGTGGTTCCCGTAGGAATTCTCCGGGTTAGCAGGGCAGCCACTTTGTGGACATGGGTCAAACAGCGCCCGCAAGCAGGTGGGGACTCAGGCAGGGCCCCTCCTGGGTGGAGGGCCTGGCGTCTGTGTCCTGGCCCCTCCACGTCGTCCTCTACTGCTGTGCACACTGGGCCTGGGCTGTGGGCTTGGAGGACACGTACATGATAGGGTGGGACTTCTTGTTCTTACACGGCTTCTTTCCCAGCTCGCCTGCTGCTTCTTCCTCTTCTTTGACTTCCTCTTGAAGCCTTGAACCAATAGTTAGCCTATAGGAATTAAAATATCCACTCTGAATTCAAAGGTGGTCAAGAAAAATCAAAGAACCAAACCCTGCTATAACTAAGAAAAGCAAACCCTGGCATAGAAGCAACCATCAAGAAGGCAGAGCATTGTTTTTAAAAATGTTTATATCAGTCACCTTACTTTTATAAATTTAAGAATTATCTTTAAGGCTTAAAAAGAGAAGAGGGTACCTGGTAAGGCCTCAGAATTAACAATAAACACATGGGACACAAAATTAAAATGTGCAGTAATGCTGTGAAGTTGACTTGTCACAAAGGCCAAGCACAAGATGAAAATGATGTGAGACCCTGGGCTTCCTCAAGGGATGTCTAGTTGTCCCATACAAACGACAATGACCAATCCATTACCAGAATCATAGACAAAGCAAAAATCAACAGTGGCACTGGCCTTACACACCTATAATCCTAGCCACTCAGGATTTTAGTGTGAAATCTCTCAAGATTCTTGCTGACAACTGAATGCCAGCCATGAGAAAGCAATCAAGGGAGAGGTCAAGGTCCTGTGTGCTCAAGCCTTGTATGAACACACAAAGAGGCAGGCAGGGGAGAGATAGTCCAAAGGCCCATGGAGGTCTATCTGAGGAGAGACATCGACTCCGGCTGCAGGGCATGCAGCACTAAGTTCCCAACAAAACCCACCTTCATAGTGACACACAAAGCCACACTGTGCCTAAGCATTCGAAAAATACACGTGCAAACACGTTCCTGGTATTTATTTCTATCTGCTTAACTAGCAAGACGAAAAATTTCCAGCATGTAATAGGAGTCAAGCAATAGGCTACATACATCTTTCCTCCCTGAAACAAAAAGAGACCAGCAGAAGAGATGAAGGCTGCTAGGTGTGAAGGCTCACGCCTGCTATCCTAGCTACTCAGGAGGCTAAGATCTGAGGATCAAAGTTCAAAGCCAGCCCGGGCACAAAAGGACCTGAGACTCTTATCTCCAGTTAACCTCTAGAAAACAGGAAGTGAGGCTTGGCTCAAGGGTAGGGCGGTAGCCTTGAGCTGAAGAGCTCAACAACAGTGCGCAGGCTGAGTTCAAG
Organism: Megascapheus bottae; assembly: GCF_031878675.1. NCBI lineage: Eukaryota > Metazoa > Chordata > Mammalia > Rodentia > Geomyidae > Megascapheus > Megascapheus bottae. The sequence goes on from NC_143537.1 coordinate 1,196,828, forward strand.
CCCCAGGACCCACCAAAAAAAAAAAAAAGAGAGAGATGAAGGCCTAACCGGCAGCAAGAGCTGCATGGCAGGGCAGGGCAGGGGCTCCACAGGCAGAGACAGCACAGCATGAGCTGCCTGAGCCCACCGGCCCTCCTTCCGCCACCCTCCCTCCACAGCCTTCCCCACCAAAGCCTCACGCCTGGACCACGTAGCCATGCCCACCACTCGCCTGACTCCCGCCTGCTCAGCCGGTCTCACCACATCTAGGGCTCAACTGCAGGCCCGCCCCGCCCCTCCCGAGCCCAGGACGTTTGTCTTGGTTTCTGTGTCAGGCCCTGTGGGAAGACCTCCTTCACTAGACACAGCCTGGTCCAGAGTGTGCAGTCGCTTCCCGCCTCCCCACTGGCTCTGTCACCTTCTTATCTCTACTACTTCTCAACTGCACAAAGCCCCCTGAACATTAATTCCTTCAGATACGCATGCCTGCCTGTCTCTTGGAATCACAAAGGCAATTATGCAGAAAATAAAGGCTTTGAAGTTTTGGAAAAAGAAAAATTAGCTTTTGATTGTAAAAATGTCAAATATGCATCAAAGCCCATGTCTGAAGGATTATTATATATGACATCAAAAGCCATGAGAAAGTTCACCTGCTTTTATAAACTGAAGTATCTTACACTATTAGAAAGCCCTTTGAGGAGGTAAGTTGACTTTTCTTTCATTGCTCACAAACCGGGGACAGGGGTGTCAGAGGCTGCGACATTCCCACTGTATGAGAAGGAAGTCCAGCTTGCCTGGGATTCCCTCGCTTTAGTGTTTAGTGGAGGCAGGCAGACACTGGGGAATGACAGAGCACAGGATGCCAAGGGCACAGACAAGGCAGTGGGTGGCTTAGCTCCTACAGTGTGGAGGAGGGAGGGAGAGGGCTGCCTCCTGAGCAAGGGGCAGGAGGGAGGGCGGGCACTGACCTGGCCGAGCCGGGGGAGGGCCCGTCTCTCTCATCGAAGGCTGCAGCGTCCACTGGGGCGTCCACAAGCTTCACACACTTTTTTTCCTTCCTGGGCTGTGTGTCTGGGGGCAGATTTTTGTGAGCAGAGACGCCGGTGATGGGCTCATCCCCAGAGACTGATTTTTCTAATTGCACATTATCTTCTAAGTTGTCTGGACAGGACTGTGTCTCCTCTTTGCCAGGTGAGAGTCTAGAAGCTTCCTTCTCAATAGCTGCGTGGGTGAGTTGGTCTTCAGGGGCAGTCACATCCACAGGTAACACCTCTCGCCTCTTTTTGAGAACAGGCACTTCCATCACCTCTGAAACAAGAACCACGTAGACAATTCACTCAACCAATAACAAAGAGTCGGTGCCGCTTCTTTTCTCTGCTCCCCCTGAAGTATGAAGACTTCTCACCCAGTCTGTGCAGACTGTTCGATGCTTCTCTACAGAGGCCCCGTGCACACCGTTCTCTCGGGCCCTGGAGGCCTCTCTGCCTCTCTCCAGAAGTGGGCGTGGAAGAACCACTTCACCCACTGCTGGCCGTGGCTAAGGATCACGCACAAACAACAGAACCCACCCAACACTGGAGACTGGAACCTAGCTGACCCACCTCGAGACCCCGCCCTGCCGCAGCTAAGTTCCCGATCCCCCACCACGGCCCCATCTTCTGTGCCCACTGAGTGACCTGTGCTAACCTTTTCTTCCCCTCAGTGCGCCTTCCACTGTCAGTGAAAACGTGAGTGAGCTGAGGAAAAGCATGACAGCCACTGCTCAGAATACCCAGGTGAACCCCTGAAGACAGCGCTCGGGAGCAGACGAGGCAGGCAACAGGACAGGGAGAGCGGGGAGTGGGCCTGGCAAGCGGCCAAGGGCAATGCCAAGACCCCAAAGACACACGCACGGCCGTGAGACAGAGAACCTAAATTCAGCCAACTTCCAGAAACCCGATTTGGATGCAAATGACCTCTGGAGCAGAGTGGAGAACCAGGGCATGAGGATGGGCTGCTCGGGCGAGAGGAGGAGGAACACAAAACCTGAGACGTCTCTGTGGTCTCTGCCCATCAAGAGGGAAAAACTCCATGCCCAGAGGAACTAACTAGAAAAAGAACATGGTTGACCACGGAAAACTTCCCAAGCCTGAAAGAGCCAAGGGTCCCACTAAGATTCAACTCAAACAACTGCACATCAAGCATACAGCACCCCAGGGACAGGGAACCGCCTTGAGCAGGGCCTGGGCACTGTCCCTGAGGTCTTCTGCTCAAGGCTAGCACTTGACCACTTGAGCCAGAGCCGCAGCTCCACTTCCTGCTCTCTGAGCGTTAATTGGAAATAAGAGTTTCATGGCCTTTCCTGCCTGGGCTGGCTTTGAACTGTGATCTTCGCATCTTAGCCTCCCGAGTAGCTAGGAATAAAGGTGTGAATCACCAATACACGCTTGCTCTTATTTTGCCACAGCGAATTTTCCTTAAGGCTACTACACATACATAATCACAGACTTGTTTATACTGAGATCTGAAAAAAGGAAAGTTGATGTAAGTTCTCAGAGACAAGGCAAATGAAGTGCACGCGTATGCACGAGCGCACACACAGGCACACGCACGCACGCACACACACACATACCTTCAGGTTCATACTTCAACTTTAATTCATCCAGCTTCACTCTTAGCTTCATATTTTCACTTTCCAAGACCTGCAGGCACCTTTCACTGGCAAAGAGTTTTCGCTCGAAATCCAGGGTGCGCTGGCTCTCAAACAAGGCCTTCATCCGCTGAATGGAAAGTTCACCCCGAGTACTCTCATTTTCTTTGCTGTGGGGAGGGAGAGTACAAGTCCACACAAGCTGCAGAGCAGTTTTCTTGCACACATGACTACTCGGTTAAAAATGCATTTCTCTGGGGTTTTCAGTATCAGCAACAAAATAAACTACTAAAACAAGGTTTGACAATGGTAATTCTCCCCAACAACAAAGCTCTTGCACTCTTTAAAGGAAATGGACAAAAACAAATTTTTTTCCCACACATCTATACAACAATGTAAGTTTCAAATTATGTGGTATTTATTCTTCAACATTCTGACCTGGGAGCATTCTCTGTCTTAATGCCCTTCCACTTACCAATCTAAAAAGTAATTATGATAGGGCCGGGAATTTGGCCTAGCGGTAGAGTACTTGCCTAGCATGCACAAAGACCCAGGTTCAAAAAGCTGGAAGTCCTTGGGCTCTACTAGCAGAGATTTGCAATAGAGCAAAACCTTGATACATAAGGCCATATAGTATGAAGCTAATTGAAAGGACCTCCAGGATATTGAAACAAAAGCCATATAATGAATGACTGTTGTCCTTAATGTACTATGTTGTCTCTCATCTCCTTTGCTGTCCCTTGGTTATCTCATATTGGTATAGTATCTCACTTTGTTATCTGATATATTGAATTTATTTGTATTTGGATATTTGAAATTTGATAGGGAAGGGGGGAAAACCAAGACGGGTGGGGGGTGTGGGGGGGAGGGAAACGGGTACCAAGACATGTGAAAGGGTATCAATGTATGTGAATTAATGCACCTTCTATCTGGCAAATATCATGTAACCCTTTTACTAATTACAATTAAAAAAAAAAAAAAAAGCTGGAAGTGGTGATGTAGCTCAAGTGGCAGAGCGCTAGCCTTGAAGAAAAAGCCCAAGGACAGTGCTCAGGCCCTGAGTTCAAGCCCCAGGATTGGCAAAATAAATAAATAAATAAAGTAATTACGACAGCTGACATATAACTTGAGTGCTTGCACAAAGGTGCTTTTATTAGCTTCCTTTCCTAGAAGTTTCTTTTTGAAATTTGACCAGGACACCTACTTCAGTTCATGGATCTTTAGCTGCAGTAAGTCCGTGTAGTAGCTGCTGTCTTCTGGAGCAGAGGGCCTGGCCTCCACAGCGGGTTTCTGCTTCACGCTCTCGTACAGCTCCTAGAGAGAGCATAGGTTCTCATGCATGCACGCATGCACACATGCCCCAAAACTGTGGGCTGAGGGGAACGCCAGCCCCTCACACTGCTCTGCTCCCACCACGGGGTGGCAGTGTGCTCACAACGATGCTTTCCTCTCACAGGCAAGGAGACACAGGCCAAAGTGATGGGAGAGGATCCGAGCCCAGTCCAACCCATATCCATGCCCTTCCACCGCCCTGGCTTTCTGAACAGAAGGAAAAGCTGGCTGACTTGAATTCTGAACTGGAGAAAGCCATAGAATGGGAAAAGTGGAAAGAGCTCTGAAGTTACTTCTGGTACCTATTCATGCCCCTGGTAATGATGTGTCTATCACTTCTGCAGAGGGACAAAAGTCAGTCTTTTTAAAACCTTGCAGGGAAAAAGCAGGTCTCCTGGCCCATGGGTGGGTGGGCCATGTCACAGAAAAAGATGAACCTGACCGCTGCACTGGTAAGGATGAATTCCCACGTGCAACTAACTGGTGCTAATAAAAACATGAGAGAAGATCAGAAAATATATTGAGTCGAATTATACTGAAACACAACCAATTATATAATTTTTTAAATCTATTTAAAAGCCAGGACTCATGCCCATAATCCTAGCTACTCAGAAAACTGAGATCTGAAAGATGGTGGCTTTAAGCCAGCCCAGGCAGAAGAGCCTGTGAGATTCAGTCACCAGTTAACTAGCAAAATGTCAGGCTGTAGTCCTGGCTCAAGTGAGAGTGCCAGCCATAAGCACACAAGTCAAGCAAGCATAAAGCCCTGAGTTCAAGCCCTAGCTTAAACCAGAATACCAGCACAAAAACAAAAGAGTAAGTTAAAAACCTTGAGAAATACAAAATTTGCCACATTTTAAAGCGTTACACATACCTTAAATTTCTCCAGATTCTTAACTTCTCCTAAAAGATGTTTTATTTCCCCATTTTTCTGTTCCACCATGGCAAACAATCGCTCTTGCTGTTCAGATTCCGTCTGAGACCCTTTCATTTGTAGCAATGCGGCAATTTGTAACTGGAAAAAAGCCACCAAGCACCCCATAACCAGAGATTGGGTAAGAACATTTTTGGTACAATTCTTACTTTACATATTAATTAGTTGGAACATTGAAAAAAAAAAAACTGAACTAAGTAGCTGCTTCTCATGTTGTAATCTAGCAACACACAGCAGAAAGCTCTGCTGCAGGCCTCTCTCCCGAGCGTTTGTCCTACTCTTCACACAAGCCTGAAGAGCTTAGGGTAGCCGTGTGCCGTGGCATCTGCACAGCCTCTACCTTCATCCGCTGCATCTGCTCTCGGTAGAAAGCGTGCTGCTTCTTCAGCGTCTGATACTTGACCTTCATGCTGTTAAGCTGCCGCTCCATGGCTGCCCTTCGATCTTCCACCTGTGAAGCACTAACATGTCCCCCTGTTCCGAACCCCACACCGGCACCACCCGACCCCTCGCGGGCGCCTCTCAAGTACCTCGGCAAACAGTGAGTTGCCTTTGCTCCTGGGGTCCAGGGCCTGCTGGAGGGCCTGGCTCAGCTGCACCTGCAGATCCTGGTTCTCCACCCGAGATTTCTACATTCAGGAGAAAGCCATGACTAATGGATGGGAGGAGGAGAAGGCTGTGCGGACGTTGGATGGTGCCTGGGCTCTGGGGCCTCACAGTACCTCCAGGGCGTTGTAGTAAGATACCGCTTCCTTCTCCCGCTCCTCCTTCTCTGCCTTAAGACGCTCCGCCTGGTGCATTAAGTCAGCACTTAGATGCTCCAGTCTCTCCTGAGCGTAACGAAGCTCATGCACCTCTTCTTCCAGGCCGGCCTGGTCCAAGGGGAAAGCGTGAGGAAGCATGCCCAGAGAGGGCTCCACCTGTCTATCCATGGCGGCTCACTTCCCAAACTCAAGGCCTGCCAGCCACACGTTAATTATTCTTGGCAGAAAAAGAAAAGGCTGGGAAGAGCCATCTTTAGTGTGGGTCTCCAGCCCCTCCCCCCCGGAGATGTGGATTGGGGGGTGCTGCTGTCCCCACGGTGGCTCACCTTCAACCGCCCCATGTCAGCCAGCTCCATCTGCAGGGCCAGTGTCTCCGAGGCCGTGCTCTCCTGCCCGCGCTGGGACGCCAGCCGCAGCTCCTCCGCCTTCTGCGAGAGAAGTTCCTTCTGGTGCTCCACCTTGTGCCTCAGCTGCTTCTCGCCCAGCCTGGCCTCGTCCAGATCTGCTTTCAGCCTCCCCATCTGAAGAAAGGCAGAAGGAGGAGTCACAATCATGAGGACGATACCCAGGGAGGGGGACAGAAAGAGGCATCACCAGTCACCAGAGATGAACATCAAAGGAGCTAGAGTACTACCTGAGTTCTGGGGAATGATTACGACACAAAAGCAGAATTGATCACACGCACTAGGAAAAAAACCTAATCAACTAGTTTAAATGCGTGGCATTTTTGGAAACTTGGATTACTGGTGGTTCACACCTGTAATCCTAGCTACTCAGAGACAAATAAATCTGAGGATGGCTGTTTGAAGCCAAAGTGGGCAGGAAAATCTGGAAGATTCTCATCCCCAATTAACCGCAAAAACACCAAAGACTTCAAAGAGAGCAAAAGAGTCAAGGCAAGGTTTAGAGAGCAGTTCAGGATGAAGGCAACGGGTGGCGGGGTGCGGGAATGGCACCTACTCCAGCAGCCAGTAAACCAGTTCTGGAGGGGCGCCAGGATGCAGGGCCTTAGCTGTGACCCCCCACGTTTGCGGTCAGTTTAAACACTACGTTCTCATCTGCTGCATGGAGAGAGGTGTCCTTGGTGGTGAGTGTAACTAGCTCCTCTGGTGAGTGACCAGGGGCCTGCTGTCATTTACAGTGGTTTGTCCTGCCAAGTCCAGCCCTAGCTACAGCAGACAGGGCAGATGCTCTTGAGAGGGACCGCTGCCCTGCACAGGCCTCACCCTGTTGCTAGGCCAACTACCTAGTTGACTGTAGCCCCTCACAGGGCTGTGGGTGAGCTCGCTTCTCCAGTCCCTGCTGCCAAGTCCAGGGCGGGGAGCCACATGTGGTGGCGCTTGCAAAAGCCTGGGCAGAGATGAGGTCATTCTCTTTTGGAATGTGGACACCCCACCTTGTCTTTGAGCTCATCCATCTCGTGTGCATGCCTCCGGGCAAGCTGTTCTTCCAGCTGCTCCAGCTGCAGCTTCTGCTGTTGTTTTGTGGCCTCACACTCACAGCTCAAACTTTCCAGCATGCGACTCTTAAGCTCCACAGCTCTCTGAAGAGTGTATTTTTCTTGTTCATATTTCTGCAAACAGATTTAATTACAATTTGCTAGGCAGGTGCTCTACCACACGAGTCATGCCCCTAGCACAGCTTCTTGGTATCTACAAGTAGATAGCTGAATAAGTAAACGGGTTTCTGAGGAGAATGGACGGGCTGTAGTGTCCTGGGACATCTAGATGCCACCTGAGCTCTGAACCAAGTCTGGCCAACTCAGCAGAGTTCAGAGAAGCTATAGTTGGGGTGCAGAACGGCAAAATGTAGTAAGAGGAGTGGTAACTGATTCTGTGCGAAGTCAGAACAAGAGGTCGAAAAGAATATGAGAAATTCATTTGGTTTGTTCTCCTTTTAACATGGACAGTAGTGTACAAGGAATGAGACATTCTGTAAATAAAACAGTAAGTGCTAGCAAAACAAACCTCCAGTTGCTACCCATCCCCTGGCAACCTCCAGTGCGCCCAGCCCACCTCAGTCATGGCCACCAGTTCATGACGACACTTATCCAATTCACTCTGCAGCTCCGTTTGGTTCTCCAGGAGTTGCAGGCCATACTGGGCAGCTTTTAGTCGCTCCTTTTCAGCTTCTTTGAGCTTATTCCGAAGATCTGTAATCTTGTCTGCCTCCATGTTCCTCTCCTGTCTTCGGCCGACTATAAATATAATTACTTGAACTCAGAAAATAAGCTCATCTATTCAACACTACTGCAATACACACCCAGGAGGCATTAAGATTATATTCCTGACTCCTAAGTAAGCGATCAGATCCGCATCCTTATTCTAAGAACAAGAATTACTTTTGCCCCCTTTTTTTCTTGATTTGAGCTCAGATTTAACTTTGCTTCCAAGAAATTATCCATCTGGAACTGTTTCGGGGATATGTGCCCAGTGTACAATGTTAACAGAAAGTTTCCCTAACTAAAGTGAATGATCCGTGCAACTCAAGAGAATGAGAGAAACCCAGAGGCTGTATAGCAGTGTGACTGTGCCTCCAGTGTAAAAAGGCTCACCTACAATCCAAGAGCGCTGTGTCTGAAGTGCCACAACACTGAGTACTGACCACTGGGATCTGAGTTTATGGAGGTCACTGGTGACCCCAGGGGGAAGCTCTGGCAGGGGGGGGAGGGGACAAGAGCCCACTGTAGTAAGTTTAAGAGGATGCAAACAGCAGAAACTGGAGGAGTAGCTGGAAGGGGGGGGGGTGGCAATTTTCTTTTTAGAGCAGAAAAGTAAGTCTGTTTGTGCACCACGGGATAAACCCAGGTACCTATTACACAAGTGACAATGGACTATCCCTGACTAAAGAAGGGGATGAGTTCTAATGGGCAAAGGCCAAAACAGGGACATTCCACTGAAAGCAAGGAGAACTAGTGCTCAGGCACAGGCGTTTACAGCCAGGTAGACACAGTGACTGAAAAACGTGTGACAAATGACACAGTATGCCAGTGAATTAGGAAGCAACACCTTTAAGAGTGAAGATGGGGAAGAAGAATACAGGGTTGCCGCAGAGGGAAAGTTACCACAGGCCACTTACTTGGGGCTGGCAGCTGTCGCTTCACAATGGGAAATATTCACATGCCTGCATGGTGGCAGGGCCATCTGGCTGTCTAAGTGCCTCAGTGCAAACCACCACATCCCGGTCCACTGCTTCATTCCCCTGACAGTCTGGGCTAAGGGACTATTGTCATCTCAACATCTACCAAAGAAAGCTGGGGCTAACCTCAAGATACCCAAGAAGCTCGAACTGGCTCCCATTCCTCCACCCAAAACCACCTGGCAGGAAGCCAATGGGTTTTTCTGACATCGTGTGGGCACCTTGGTTAAGTCCACACCAGACAGTGGACGGCCTTCCCTTTGGAATCTCCCACGTACAAGTGTGACACACGCACACAGGGGCCCAGGGCGGTGGGTGGACAGGGCAGGAGGGGATGTGGATAAGGAAGACGCCCCGGTCTAGGAGGTCTGACGGACGAGTGGATAAGGAGGACGCCCCCTGGTCTAGGAGGTCTGACGGACGAGAGGATAAGGAGGACGCCCCCTGGTCTAGGGATCTGATGGACGAGAGGATAAGGAGGACGCCCCCTGGTCTAGGGATCTGATGGACGAGAGGATAAGGAGGACGCCCCCTGGTCTAGGGATCTGATGGACGAGAGGATAAGGAGGACGCCCCCTGGTCTAGGGGTCTGATGGACGAGAGGATAAGGAGGACGCCCCCTGGTCTAGGGATCTGATGGACGAGAGGATAAGGAGGACGCCCCCTGGTCTAAGGGTCTGATGGACGAGAAGATAAGGAGGACGCCCTCTGGTCTAGGGATCTGATGGACGAGAGGATAAGGAGGACGCCCTCTGGTCTAGGGGTCTGATGGACGAGAGGATAAGGAAGACGCCCCGGTCTAGGGATCTGATGGGCGAGTGGATAAGGAGGACGCCCCCTGCTCTAGGGATCTGATGGACGAGAGGATGAGGAGGATGCCCCCTGGTCTAGGGGTCTGATGGGCGAGTGGATGAGGAGGACGCCCCCTGGGCTAGGGGTCTGATGGACGAGAGGATAAGGAGGACGCCCCCTGGTCTAGGGATCTGATGGGCGAGAGGATAAGGAGGACGCCCCCTGGTCTAGGGATCTGATGGGTGAGAGGATAAGGAGGACGCCCTCTGGTCTAGGGATCTGATGGACGAGAGGATAAGGAGAAGGGCCCCTGGTCTAGGAGTCAGATGGACGAGAGGATAAGGAGGACGCCCCCCGGTCTAGGGATCTGATGGACGAGAGGATAAGGAGGACGCCCCCCGGTCTAGGGATCTGATGGACGAGAGGATAAGGAGGATGCCCTCTGGTCTAGGGATCTGATGGACGAGAGGATAAGGAGGAGGGCCCCTGGTCTAGGAGTCAGATGGACGAGAGGATAAGGAGGACGCCCCCGGTCTAGGGGTCTGATGGGCGAGAGGATAAGGAGGACGCCCCCGGTCTAGGGGTCTGATGGGCGAGAGGATAAGGAGGACGCCCCCCGATGGTCGAGGGCGACGCCGTCGACTGCAGACGGGAACCATGGAGGACTAGGACGGCACGCTCCGCCCGCGTTAGCTCACGCGGAGCCCCGCAGGCCGCACTGTCCCCAGCCCAGGCGACCCGGGCAGGGCGCCTCCCCGCGCCGTCCCGCCGGAGGCCGGGCGCCCGGACTGCCCGCCGCGCCTCGGGAAGCTCCGGACGCCCGCGGCCCCGCGCCCCGGCCTCGCCCGCGCTCCCCCGGCCCGGTCCCGCCCGCCGCCCGCCCCCCCCTCCCCCCGGCCGGTCCCCACGCGGACCCGGTCCGGCCGGAAACCCGCGCGCGAGCTCAGCGTTCCGGGCGAGCGGCGTTCCGCCCGGCCGGCCCCCCGCCCCGGCCTCCGCCCTCACCTCCGTCCGCTCCCCGGGGCCGGCTGCCGTGGCAGGCCGACGTGGGAGACCCGGGCGCCCCGGCTCCGGCCGCCGCCGCCGCCTGAGACTGGAAATCCCCGACCTTCGCGCCCACGGCCAGCGCCGGCCGCCACAGCGTTTGAACCAAGTCTCGCGAGAGCTGGCACCTCCCGCGGGAAGACACGCCCCCACCTCGCGTCCGGGAACGCACAGGGACTTCCGGCAGGGCGGCCCCGAGCTCCCACGGACTTCCGGCAGGGCGGCTTGCTCGCTCACGCCGCTCGGAGGGCGCGGTTGCCCGGCCGCGGGCGGCTTCCCCGGCGGTGGGGACCGGGGCGCCTGACCCCGAGACCCCGCACCCCACCCCGGGCGCCTGACCCCGAGACCCCGCACCTCACCCCGGGGCGGCTGACCCCGAGACCCCGCACCCCACCCCGGGGCCCCCTGACCCCGAGACCCCGCACCCCACCCCGGGGCGCCTGACCCCGAGACCCCGCACCCCACCCCGGGCGCCTGACCCCGAGACCCCGCACCCCACCCCGGGCGCCTGACCCCGAGACCCCGCACCCCACCCCGGGGCGGCTGACCCCGAGACCCCGCACCCCACCCCGGGCGCCTGACCCCGAGACCCCGCACCCCACCCCGGGCGCCTGACCCCGAGACCCCGCACCCCACCCCGGGGCGGCTGACCCCGAGACCCCGCACCCCACCCCGGGGCCCCCTGACCCCGAGACCCCGCACCCCAGGGCGGTCTGACCCCGTGTCCCCAGCACCCTGGTGTTGCCTGACCTCGTGTCCCCTGCACCCCACCCCGGGGTGGCCTGACCCCGTGTCCCCCCCACCCCCCCTGGTGTGGCCTGACCACGTGTCCCCCCCCACCACAGGGCAGCCTGACCCCGTGTCCCCCACACCCCACCCCGGGGTGGCCTGACCCCGTGTCCCCCCCACCCCGGGGCGCCTAATCCCTTGTCCCCCCACCCCGGGGCTGCCTGACCCCGTGTCCCCCGCTCCCCACCCCGGGGTAGCCTGACCCCGTGTCCTCCAGCACCCTGGTGTGGCCTGACCCCGTGTCCCCCGCACCCCGCCCCGGGGTGGCCTGACCCCATGTCCCCCCCACTCCGGGGCGGTCTGACCCCGTGTCCCCCGCACCCCACCCCGGGGTGGCCTGACCCCATGTCCCCCAGCACCCTGGTGTGGCCTGACCCCGTGTCCCCCCCACCCCGGGTTGGCCTGACCCCGTGTCCCCCGCACCCCGGGGCGGCCTGACCCCGTGTCCCCCCCCACCCCGGGGCAGCCTGACCCCATGTCCCCCGCTCCCCCACCCCAGGGCGACCTGACCCTCGTGTCCCCCGCACCCCGGGGCGGCCTGACCCCGTGTCCCCCTCACCCTGGGGCGGCCTGACCCCGTGTCCCCCGCTGCCCCACCCCAGGGCGACCTGACCCCCGTGTCCCCCGCACCCCAGGGCGGCCTGACTTCGTGTCCCCCGCACCCCGTGGTGGCCTGACCCCGTGACCCCGCACCCCAGGGCAGCCTGACCCCGTGTTCCCCGCACCCCGAGGTGGCCTGACCCCGTGACTCCACACCCCAGGGCGGCCTGACCCCGTGTCCCCCGCACCCTGGGACGCCCCAGCTGTGCTCCTGGGCCTCATGGCTGGGTCTTCAAGCATCGCCAGAGATCTGCCGTGGCTCTGGTGACTGCAGTGAGATGCGCTGCAGGACCAGAGGACAGGACCCAAGCTGGCCACTCACTCCCTGCTCTGTGCCCCTGAGCAGTTCATGGGGCTGCCGGCGTTTTGAATCCCGATTCTTGGTCGGTTAAGATCTGGAAACCAGCAGCGTTCTCAGTTGGTCTCGTGTTGCCACAGGCTGTAGGAGCAGCCTGGATGGAGTCCTGCTGCTGCCTGCCTGCCGCTGGACAGAAATGACAGGATGAAAAAGAAATCCCAGAGTTCTGCTCACGGCTAGCTCCCATGCCTGACCCCCAGAACCACATCTCAGTCCATTCACATAGTGGGGGATTCAAACGGAGGAAGGGACTTGAGATGCTGAGGAACAACAGAAAATCCACCCCACCCCACCCCGTTCTAATCCCCAGTGCCATCCCTGCACAGAAGGAGGATAAACCCTTCTTTCATTGTGACTGTTCTGGTCCACTGAGTTGTTTGGAATTGGAGAGAGTGGGGTGTTAGTTTGTCTGGAGACACGAGCTTATTTAATCATGGCTCTGGGTACCTCAGATGAATAGTCCACTCACAGGAGCTTAGATTTTAGCTGAGGAGCCATTCACTCTACAACAAGTTTGTACTTAGAGGATTTGTCAGACTTTCTTGTTCTTCCACATGATTAAATAGTGCCGTGTGCCAGTCTTCATTGGCAGGCCAAGCAAAAACAAGCACAGGAGCTGAGACACAAGACCTGGGTTCGTATGATGAGCTGGGGGACGAGGTTCTGAAGGCTGCACTAAAGGCTGTGGTTACTGTTTCCTGTGGGATGGAGGAAAGGTGTATGGAGAGACGTGAGCTCAGCACTGTTCTGGGGGAATTGTCCTCACAGAAGAAACGGAAGAAATCAGGAGATGGGCTTGTCACAAACACCGTGATGCTCAGAATGAAGACTTGTGGCGGGGAGGGAGGTGTGACTGTGCAGAATGAAAAGCTGGTTCACAAGAAGCCTTCCTGACCCATAGCTGGACACAGTGCCTGTGAAAAATCAGGCCGGAAGCATGAGATGAAAGGCCTGCCCGGCAAGGCAAGTCCCCGAATCCAAAGACAAGATGTATGTGGAAGCAGCCGAGCCCCACTCTCCACAGGGTTTCCTGTTACTGAGGTTACTATTCTGCAGTACTCAGTAAGTACTCCCTTTGTTTCTGGCATACTTTAAGTAATCAGGGCACTTTATCCAGTAAAGGCAACCCAAATATTCACTCCCCAATAAAACATCTGTCAGGTAGGAATTATAGGTCTCTCTGTTTTGTTGCCTCAGATTTATATGACCTGACCTGTAGAGGGCTAGGGTCAAACTTAAGCATCTCTGAGGATGTGATGTTGGCACACTTGTTTGCACACGTACACACATACACACACACACACACACACAGAGTCAGCTGTGAGGTGGCAGCTGCCTTGATGGATTCTTAGTTTGGTGTATTTGATTTGGGGGGGGTACCCACAGTGGACAAGGAAAGCAGTGAGTCAGCACCCCAGGTCAGCAGCAGGATCCCCTACCAGCTCTGTGACCCCTGCATAGGTCTCCCGCCTGCGGCCACGAGGTGGCAGACTTGGCGCACATTTCAAGCAATGGGAGCCTGTCACAGAAGCCAATTCCATCCGCACAGGTGCTTTCTTACTGGCTGGGTTTTAGCCAGTTAATGCAATGCACAGATCATTTGAGGTTTTCCTCCTCTGGGGCACTCTTCCCCTCCCTCCCTTCACTCGTCTGCTTCTTCCTCCTCCTTCCTGCGGAGACTGACGGCCAAAGGTTAAGAGCACAGTGCTCAGAAATGCCAACAATCATCACACCCGTCCTAAAACCAGCATGGGGGTGCAGGTGCAGGCTTGGCTGCTTCCTGCTGTGGTGGCCTTTAACCAGCCCACTGACCTTTCTCAGCCCCAGTTTATCTACCTACGAAATCGCACAAAGCCTCTGGCTTTGGTTATGAAAGCCTGTGGTTATGATTGAAAAGCACAGGGTTTTAATAGGTTATCTATGAGTATCAAGAGTATCATCTCAGCCTAAATGTTTTCTTCCTGGTCCCTGCTGACCAGCTCACACTGCCCTGCATGTCTGCCCTTCTTCTTCAGAATGCTGACATTTGCGGGCCTGTGGGTGACGGAGCCTCCTTTTAGGCTGAGTGCTCCCGGTGGCTTCTCCCAGCCAGCATCACAGTGTCTGCAATGTGCTAAGGAGCTAAAGTGAGGTTTGATGAATGAATTAAAAAAAGTATGCTCACATGACTAATACCAAGTGCAGATCATTGATTTCAATAAGAATCTGTAAGCTCTTGGATCTCTTGGAAAGCGTAAAGTATTACAACTCTTAATCATAGGTGAAAAGCACAGAACACTTACTAATTTATTTGAGAGAACAGCCCAGGGGCCATGTGTCAAGTAAGCGTCAGTGTATTTAACATGGCAGGGGGCTGTGTGCTCTTGCTTGGCTTTCTTGCTCAAGACTGGTGCTCTACCACTTTGAGTCATACTTTAACTTCTGGCATTTTACCATGTAAGAGTCTCACAGACTTTCCTGCCCAAACTGGCTTGAACCTCTACCCTCAGATCTTAGCCTCTTGAGTAGGTAGGCTCCAGGCATGAGCCACTGGCCCTCAGCACCCTCTATAATGTCCATTGCAGCCCACACGGGGCATTTTATATGCACTCGGGAGCATGGCATGCAAAGCCATTCTGTGGAAGAGGCCTACACAGTGATTCTTGACTCAGCGTTCATCGTGTAATGATCTTACACTTCCTGTTAGTTTTCTATAGTAGGTTCTCACCTAGGGAGCGCTGCCTGGATGAACTTAAAGTTTGGAAACACATCCTTTTATCTTTTACCAGGCCATTGAGCTACATTCATCTTCCATCATCCTGAAAGTCCCTTAGTGTTGAAATGATCGATTAAGCAAGTGTCTTGAGAGACCTGGAGAAGTGTCACGTGGCTCCTACTGTTTCCCAAGCGTTCTCAGATGTGAGGGAGAGCTTCTCCGGCAGATCCCGTCTTCCCCTGGGACAAGACTCTGGGCAGCCCTGGGCCATGGGCACTTTTCTTTGTACAAGTCGTTCTCCACGGTTTGTGCTTCCCTCCCCATGGCCTTTGCCCCACCCAGATGTGTTCCATCACCCCCCCCCCCCGCATTCCCCGTTGCCGGCAGCATGTGGCTGTGGTGATAAATGGGTCTGAAGTGGAGATCTGGAACTCATCAGGTGTCTTCTCTGACAATCCAGCTTCCCCTGCCTCTCACGTGGCCACAGAGGCGGGGGGGGGGGGTACAGCCCAGTCCTCCCACTGAGCTTCTCTGGGAACTCGGGTTCTTGGGCTTTTGGCATGAACGTGAGGTTCTTCTCCCCCCAACCACCGCCATCCCCGCATTACACCAGGGCTGAAGAATCTCTTGGGGTAAGCTTTAAATATTGGAAGAAGACACATTGTTCCAGGACCAGCGTGTGCTTGGCGATGGTAAGAAAGGTCAGCATGGTTATGTGTTGTCCTATCGTGCATCAGCCTGGCGTCGCCCTCTTCCCCTCAAGCCGGCTGGCTGTGCGCGGAACGGTTTCCTGGGGAAGCAAGCACGGCTTGTGAGCTTCCCCTGGCGTGCCGTCATCACCATGTTCATGCCACCAGGGATTACAGGGAGGTCCTTTTCTCACTGGTGAACTCTGTGGAACACACAGGCAAACCTAGACTGACGAGGACAATGGTGGATACAAGCAAGAGACGAGGGGAAGCCACGTGGCAGGGCACACCTGGAACCCTGGTGCAAGAGGAGGTTGAGCTGGAAGTCAGCCTGGCCTAGCTAGCAAGAAGACCCTGTGTTTGGAGGGTGGAGAGGGAGAGAGGAGAAGTAAACACAGGGCCCAGGGCCACGGCCAGTCCGACTGCACGCTGCTTCAGAGCGGAGTCCTACAACATTTCCTCTGCAATTTACTTCTTTATTTGCAGTGTTGAGGATTGACGCCCAGGCCATGGACATGCAAGGCAGGACCTCCCCCGCTCTGTCATTCCTCCAGCCCTGCAGTGTCTTGCACACAAGGCGTGCATGACAAATATAGACGATGGTATCGTGAATGCATAGGCCAGCAGCCTGGCCATCGGTTGCCATCGGCACTACTTGTGTGTGTGCCGTGCCCTGGAGCACAGGCTTCCTTGCACCGTTGTCATCACTGAATGGGTGGTGACACTATGACCTGATGGTGGGCAGAGTGTCACTGGGTAATGGCGGTTTCTCAGCTCCTGTGCCAGCTTTCGGAACCTCTGCTGGGTGAGGTCCACTGGCCCTGGACTGTTATGTGGCGCGTGGCAGTGCATGATGGGAGGCACGGGGTGATGGAGGCAGGGCTGAGTGACTGCCCCCTCCCGCACAGAGCTCCTGCAGAGTGGACTCCGAGTTCTGTAAGCAGGGCCAGACAGAGGTCCTGAAAACAACATGATGTTCGTGAGGTCAGAGTCTCCACCCCAACCCGGGAAGAGCAGGTTTTAAAAGATGGGGTCATCTCCTTGACGCGAGGTGGTTCGCAGCCCAGCTTCCTTTCCTGCCCTCTCAGTTCCAGGAGGAGTGGTTCCGAGGCTTTCACTACACCAGGAGCACCTGCAGCCCCATCCGTGTCTGCCCATCACCTGCTCCATCAGCAGCTGGCGCATGGTCCTCAGGTGAATTCCATACGGCCTTCGGGGCGGCAGGTGTTCTCTCTCGGCTCCTCGCCCTCCAAAGCTCAGGAGCTCCACGGGACTTGTCTCTAGAGCCCAGCGGCGTCTGGACATTCCTGGTCTGATTCATCGGGTCTGGGGCATCAGAGACACCCCCCATCTGCAGACGGAAGTGGACAGACACTGGGCAGCGGTGTGGTGAGAAGGTAGGACGTTGCACGCATTCCTGAGTGGGTTTGCGGGCTGTGTGTTGTTTGAATGCCTCTCTGTCTTGGTTCAGTGAGTTGTTTTTCAGCCTCTCCAGGCTTTGCAGTTCAACCATTTCCTTGATTCTGTTGGTAGTAGGTTGTCTGATAGAATGCAGGATGTTGGGTTTCGTTTGCTCTCAGGTAACTGGAGTGTGTTTTGTTTGTTTGTGGTACTGGTGATCAAGCCCAGGTTGCCTGCGTTGTCATGGAGCAAGACGTAGTCTAAAGTCTGCATGCTGTTGTCAGAGTGGTGGGTCTCCTTCAGCTGTTTTGTGCTTCCCCAGGCCAAAGGCCTTGGGGTAACAGCTCAGGGGGATTACATATAAGGATAATAAGAAGCTTTATTGCGTTCATCCCACAGGGGTTAATGTATTATTTAGGATGCCACTTCTGCGAAGAGCTGTGCGTGTATTCATGTAGGGATAAAACAATCATCCAGCTGTTTTATCCATGAACAAACAAGCAAGGGTATGTGGAGCAAACGCTTCCCAGATCTATCTCCTGGGGTCTAAACCTGAGGTTCCCCCAGACGATGCGTGGCGGCAGCTTTCAGTACTGCGTCTGTGGGGCGCGGGCCACAGAAAAGGGGAGCTGCGGAAGTTGTGGGGGGACTGCAGATGTGTGCACATTAGTAGCCCAAAGTGGTGCTGTTTGGGGCCAGGTTCTGCTATGAAAACATATTTGAGCCCAAATCAGAAACTTGGGAACTACACACACACACACACACACACACACACACACTCACTCACACACACACACACACACACACACACACACACTCACACACTTTGAAATGCCAAAAGATACCTGACCCTGTGCCCGTATGCCTGGTGGGATAGTTCACCTCCTCACTGTGTCTTTGAGCTCTCTCACTCAAGGAAGAGGGTGAGATGCAGAAGCAAGTGCATTGCTGTGTGCATGTTTCTGTGTGTTTGAATTTGCCATCTGTGCTGTGAAGCAAGGCAATCACAGAATCCCACTACATCTACTCTCCAAGAGACTCCATGATATTTTTTATACAAATGGGGTTCTCTCTTTGTTTGTGTGAGTCCCTCTACCATGGCTCTGAAAGTCCTGCTTATATTGCTTAATCTTGCCATGGATGAGATATTGTTGCAGGTTTATTTCTGTGTGTGTGCGTGCGTGCGTGTGTGGTGTCAGTGTAATACTCATTATTTACATTAACTCCATACCATAGTCCCACCTCTGTACATTGTCAGAATTATTTGCGACAGAATTATGAATCGGTTTACAGGCACTCTTCTTGATGAAAATTAGGATGGAAGTTGTTTAAGTTCCTCTTTTAAGGGAAAAAGCTCTCCAAGCATCAGGAAAAGCCAGCCGTGCTCTGTTTCCCGACTTTGCATAGCTTTTTCCTTTGCTTATCTGTGTGTCTAAGCTGTCTACACCGAATCAACACCGTTTTTACAATTGTTAGAATTTTTAAGCAGCCCTGGGGGCTGATAAAGACAGGAAACATGGAAGTGAGATTGACATGTCCTCACGGCCTCATTCATACCCCGGAGAAGAATGCGAAGACCATTTCCTGTCACTCAAATATGTGCACTCCCACAAAGGCCCTGACACTTTCCCACAGTGGAAGAAAAATGTGTGGCGTCGGTGACCGTGGGGACCGGTCCCCAGCGAGGGGGCTGGGACTAGCTGAGCTTCCTGCAGCGATCTGGCACTCTCTCCTCACCCTTGGGTCCTGGTTACTTGACACACTGGCAGTGACTCTCGCTTTCCCCTGGTGCTAGAAGCTAAGGATTTTCCCCTTGATCTAGTCCTGGAGAGCTGGCAGAAGAGCTTGTGCCCACACCAAACCTCTCACCCTGGGCAGCAGCTGTGCTGTTGGTTCGTTACCAGGGGGAGAGTTTACTTGGTGGGAGAGAAAAGACCTCTTTATAAGAAATGTGTCTTTATGACTCCCGTTTCTGGGAAACCCGATATACACAAGCACCTACACGTAGTTGAGGTCAAGTTCCAACTGTTTTTTAAATTAAATAGCTGACTGTTTTATGTATTATGATAATTGATTGAGTTTGAGACCCTGGTGATTCAGGAGTTTGCTTCTGTCTTTTCTGTCTCTTTTCTGTCTTCTCTCTCTCAACGGTATTTTAATATTGTACATAAAACACTGGTGTTCTCATTAGCTAATCCTACTTTGTCATGCTTCTTATAATTTCGAATTCCTTCTCTTTGTGTATGTGCCAGCACCAGGGGTTGAACTCAGGGCCGCCTGCTCTTTCTTAACTTTTTCCGTTCGAGGCTGGTGCTTTGTCACCTGACCACACCCTCGATTCTGGCACTTGATTGGAGATAAGAAACGTAGAGACTTTCTTGTTTTTGCCCAGGCTGGCTTTGAACCCTGATCCTCAGATCTCAGCCTCTTGAGTAGCTAGGGTTAAATATCTGTGCCACCAGCGCTCACCCTTATAAGTTTGAATACTTTAGGAGGTGAAACATGAGAAAAAGAATGTGCCACTCAGCGTGTGCAGTCCTTTACGTCTCCATCCAGACCCAGGGCACCGGGGAGGGCAGGGTCGACAAGGAGAGCTGGCGTGCTGTGGGCGGACAGCGCTGCTCTCCTGTGGTCTTCTGCTGCAGAAAGGACACCGCCTGCAGAGAAGGGATAGAAAGCCTATTAAAATCCTACCCCAGGAGTTATGCCTTGTCAGGAGCTAACTCTTAGGGGAAGTGCTCCCTTCTCTAAACTCTGGGTCTGTTTACCACTCCCTCACACACTCCTGATCTGTCTTGGGAAGTTGCTCTTTTGCGGGAAAGCGGAGCCTTGGCAAGGGCTTTGGGCCTGGCCCGGCTGAGTCTCTGACCCAGAGGCTGTAGAATACGGGCCAGCGAGTCCACGGCAGAGAGCGCGGGGGAGGAGACTGCGCCTCATCTTCAGCGTAGGGAGGGCTGTCTTGGTGGGTGCTGCCATGTGTGCCGAGGCAGCCAGCCCGGCCAGGAACTCCTCATCTCCATCTTCTGTGGACTTTCACATCATTTGCTGCGGATGGGTCCGGCTGGGCCGCTTGCTTTTCCAAGAATTCCAGTGATCCGAGAGCACTCGAGGAGGAAACTGAGAGGGGAAGGAGGAGGAAGCTGGGGCATGGCACGGGCCACCTCTGTGGGTGTTATGTATGTTTCCACAGTGCCACCGCGGCGTGTATGAGGATCGTCTCTCACGGCCCTCAGAAACTTACTGAGCTGGCGTCCTCGAGCACAGTGACCCGAGCCCAGCACAGTGGCGAGGTCACGCTGGTGTCCATCTTATCACCTGGCCCTACGCCCTCACACTCTGTGCTGCTCACCGTGACATCCTCAGCCGAGATGCCTGCACCAGGCCAGTCACAGGGCCAGGACAATTGGCTGATTGCTTGAAAAGATGTCCATGACACACGGTCAACCAAGTCCGCTGGTTCAGGACAACAGCCCATCTGGGCTTGGTTGTAGAGCTAAAATGCATTCGTCTCTGGAAATTGCCGCCTCCTTTTAAAATCTTTTATCGACTTATTCTAGGGCCCAGGAGCCGTCTTTCCTGGTGACATTCGGTCATCTTGTTTCTCAGCCGCCCTCTGGCTGAAAACAGTTTTGTCGGAGCTCAGGGGCGAGGGAAGCTGAGAAATCCATTCTTCCATCAGGGTTGGCGTGTTTGCTTTTTACTATCTTTCCTGTGAGTGGCTGAGTGCCTGTCAACACACGCCGACCAGCTGCAGTTCTGTTTCCTCCCTTTATTCTACTCCAGCTTCTTGCGTGAAAATCACTTTGCCCCTTGTGTTAAAGGGGCTGTTTTCCTCGGGGAGTTTTTGATACTAACCCCCTAGTGGCTGTCTGGTCCGCCATATGAGGACAGTGTACCTCCCTTGCACCTGTCCTCCCTCCCGCCCTCCCACCCTCTCCATACCCATCCCACCCCTGCCCTCCCCCTCCGCCCTTCCTACTGTGTCATCCCAGTGGGGTGAGGAGGACCACTGGAGTTGGCCTCTGGGGGGATCTTACAGCCAGGAGACTCAGCGACCGTGCGGACAGCATGTACAGGCTGCAGGAGATGAAGTGGTGTATGCGAGGCTTGGCAGGTCAGGACCGTCCTCGAGGTGAGCGGGGCAGCTTGTGAGCATGACCCTTCCCCCTCTGACGCCCACGTCTGGAAGATGAGTTCTGCACGTTAACAAGGGCGGATAACTTTCTATCCGTTGCAGATTTTCCGCATGACAAGCTCATTACTGTAGAGAGGCTCGGATCACAAAGCCAGCCCCATGCGCTGTGCTGGGTAGATCGGGGAAGTGCTGTGTAAATGCTTCACTGGTGGAAATACAGAGCATAATCATTCCTGTTCACACAACAGCGTGAACATTTGAGTTCATCTTCTGGGATGTATACAGCCCACTCTCATAGCCCAGGGTGCTGCAGAGATACACGGAGAAACACAAACACAAAAGAAAACCATTCTCTCAGAAAGACAGGTTAGTAACCAGGAAACGGAAAGCATTGTTCTCTAAAGACAAGTCACTAAAAATAAGAAAAACACATCGTTATGTTTCTGTAAGGACTGTGTCAAGACGAAGGCTTCTCGACTTCAGTAACAAGAACGCAAACCCCTCGGTTAGCAGCGAAAGAGACCTGGGCGACTGTGCTGCGTAAGCACAGGGACAGGTGCTGCGTGCGAGCGGCGTGAGGGGTGGAGGACAGGCCCGCAAGCCACACGCCTCACCCAGAGGATGCTGGAGCTACACCGGCTGTGAGTGCCGAGAGATTACAACCATCTGCCTGCCTGCAGGAAGGAAAAAAAAAAGATCAGTGAACTTGAAGATGAGATTCCCAGACAAGCTGCAGGGCTGACAAAGCAAAACAAAACGTCAGCCAGATCCCAACGTAAATCGAATGGTTTCGAGCCGCCTCTTGCCTTTAGGACTTTTTAACGTATCGTTCCATATTATGCGCCTTGCTGTGTTTATGGTCACGGGGAGCAGATTTGATCTCCAGATGTGTCCCCAAGTGACGAAGCCACGAGCCACTGGGTGTCACCCTCCAGCTGTGCACGTACCGCAGGCGGTGGGGTGGTGATGGTCAGGAGATGGCTGGGACAGAGCAGGGAAGGGGTGTGGGTGTGGGGCATCTGGTCTGTTTGGATAGGCGCATTTGCAGTGTCAGTGGATAATGGCGGGGTGGCCCTGAGGCCTCTACATGACTACATGTGTTTTCTCTAGGCGTGATTCTCAGAGTCAGGCGGTGTTAATAACCAGAGGGAACCCCCACACCTTGTCCACTCATCTCCCGCAGACTCCCCACTCCCCCCACGCAGCGGGACCCCTGAGCTGTGGAAAGACAAGAGAATGAGTTCATGTCACACGCATGTTTATTTTACCGAAATCCAAGAGTTTTGTTTAACATGGTCACGTTCACTTCCACCCATTTTCCTGGGAGAGATGTGACCCGGTTCTTTTTTCTGTTGGGCACACTCACCATCACGTTCTGATCAGTTCCTCTGGGCACAGGCGCCTAAGCCAACACCAAGATGCGGCCTTCGTGAAGGGCGATGTAATTCGCGTGGCATGCGTGGACTGTGCAGTCCCGAAAGGCTTTGTGGACCAGGGTGAGTTCTTTGTCTTCTGCGGCAGGTTTCTTGCTCCACCTGCATGTCTGCCTGACGTGTTCCTCCTTGCAAACAAGACTGTGCGCTGGCTCCAATTTCTGTCTACCCTGACCCAGGTTTCACTTTTGGCGTCACTGGAATAATCAAGGTCCCTCTGTCACAGAGTAGTGTATAGGGAGGAAAGGAAAGGAGAGGAAAGAGAAGAGAGCCTCCAGGGGCCAGGTGTTGGGACCCTCTGCCAGTGTCTATGTGAGCGTCAGAACCCCATGCAGCTCGTGTCTTCCCAGGGCATCTGTCTTGGGGGTGGAGACATGCTTGGGGAAGAGCCGTCTTCCTGCCAGGTCATCCTTGTCGCTGGCCAATGGAAGACCAGGTGCAGGTAGGATAAAGGGGTCAGAGCCAGGCTCTCTTCCTTGGCTATTTCATCTTTGGGGATCCCACACTTTTTCAAAATATATTTGCCTGTAATTCTTCAGGGGTTATAAGATAGGAGCTAGAGAAAAGGGGTAAGAAGCTTTAGACAATATTCATCCCCTTTTCTTCATGGTTTGAACTTATTTGCAGGTTTTGTTATTGTTGTTTTCCCACTACGTGCCTTAGAGGAAGTTTACTCTGATTTGGGGCCGTGCTGGGTACAGAACAGATGCCTTCCCATTGCTTTGAACCCTATCAAAACTTGCTCCGCGTGCCACTGTGCCTTTGCCTTTATTTTCCCTCGCCATGCCGACTCACCGGATGAATGAGACAGCGAGCTAGTCAGTAACAGGACTGCACCAAGCTTGCTTAAATTGGGTTTATGTGACAGGGAACCCCTATTCTGTGTAAACAAGGCTTGCAGAGCTGGGCGCAGAGCTCCTCGGGGGGCCGGGTGCAGTGAGATGCCGACACACTTTGAGAACTGGCCCGTGAGATGCTGGCAGAACGTCGCTGCCCCCAGCATGATGTACACTCTGTCGTGTGCAGCGGGGACACACTTCCTGCTAGGGGGAGCCTCCTCGCTCCTGCTCCCAGCCCTGCACGAAGCCAGACACACTTGTGGAACTTTGTAGCTAGGAAGCTGCCATGTGGGGGTGTCTTGCTATCCTCTTTGCTGACTGCGTGAGGGGCAGCTTGACCTGCAGTGAGCCAGCCAGCTCTGCCTTGGAAATGGGCCTCCGTGACTGGTGCAGTAGTGGTTATTTTATTTGTGAAAACAGCGTGTTTTCACACTGACCTGAGCGACTCAGGTGTTGGCAGCAACTCTCCAGGTTCTGCAATTCAGAGAACACGTGGGCTTCGCTGGAGATTACGCCTGCCACAGCCTGCAGGCACCGATTTCCCATACCAAAACTTTGCTTTTCTTTCCCTCCCTTTAAAAAATGTTGTTCCTCAGCTGACATTCCACTGACTTGGACAAAAATCAGTTTTCCAAAGGAAGATAGATATTTATATGAATGTAGTTGAATTTTTTCATCTCAAATGCTAGATAAAAAGAAATTGCTAAGCCAAAGGCTTCATGGAGACTGTGGCAGAGAGGAGATTTTTCACCCAGCTAGGGCAGCGTCCCATGTTGGTCTTCGGCCAGCTGGCGTTATGTTTGGACACCCTTCCATGTCACAATAGATTGGAAAGCTAGACCTCTACATAAAAGCCCCCTGTATCCAAAGGTTAGCAGTGCCCTCGGACTTGTAGGAACTGAGCTCTCTCTCCGCCTCACATTCATTACCAGTGGAGAAATGACGGAGGAGCCAAACAGATGGCAACCAAGATGCCACCAGTACTGCGGCGCTGCCTGGAAAACGAGGCTGCACATTTCCTCAGTGCCACACTCAGAAGAAATCAGGGGTGGGCACAACCACCTTGCTAAGGGGCAGAAGGATGCAAAGGGGGGACCACGGTTCTCCTACAGCACCAATAAAAAGCATTACCCAATCATGAAATCAGTGCTAACCACCCGGGCAGGGAGGGCGAGGAGCAGAGAGCCCTTACCCTGAAAGTCTTTATTGTAATCCTCCTCCTCCTCCTCCTCCTCCTCCTCCTCCCCCCCCTCCTCCCCCCCCTCCTCCTCATCTTCCTCTTCTCCTCCCTCCTTCTCCTCCTCCCCTCCCTCTCACCTTCTCCTCCATCCTCGTCCTCCCCCTCCTCCTCTTTAACTTTTTCCTTCACCACTACCTACATGTGAAAAGTAGGAGACACCATCGGGGAAATGGAAGTGGTGTCTTTAAAGCAATTACTTCATTTTCAGAAATTCCAGCTGGGCAAACACCTAGATCCAGCTCCCTCCCAGAGACCTGATTTACAACCTCTGGGATATAGCCACTGGTCTTTAATGTGTCCTCAAATCAGGTTTTAGGTTAGTTGCGATGTTTTCCTTTTTGTAAGCCTGAGGATTTTTCTGGACTAGAACATCCCAGTAGTAGCTTACGGGCCTGGATATTGGGACACTCCTCCCATGGGGCTGAGCTGTCGTGCAGGGCGCATTTGACGGTCTCACCTAGCTGTCAGGGTAGGCACCATCCTGTGAGCAGGCCTTGCCGACCTTGTCATGCCAGAAGGACAGAGGTCCGTGAGTCCTCAACCTTCTCGCACCTGAGTCCACACTGAATGCAGGAACTCCTGTCATGGCCCTGGTCTGACTTCACACTCCTCTCCCTCTGGACTTTATTTTTCTTGTATATTTTCAGCTGAGGGGCTTGAACTCTGGGCCAGGGCATTGTCCCTGAGCTTTAGCTCTAGGCTACTGCTCTACCACTTTGAGCCACAGCACCACTTCCATTTTTCTGGTGGTTCACTGGAGAGAAGAGTCTCACAGACTTGTGTGCCCAGGCTGGCTTTGAACTGATTTCAGCCTGCCGAGTAGCTGGGATTACAGGACCGGGCCACCAGGGTCCGGCTTTATTTTTGCATCTCTTAAGAGTGTTTCCTTCCATTTCATCCTTCTTCCCTTCTTTATTTTCCTCTGGAACTCTGGCTGCTCTGCAGGTGCTCAGAGTGAAGGTTCACACCCCCACCCCACAGCAGAGACCCCCGGACCCTGGCTCTCCCACCCAGCTTGCTCCAGATCCTTGACCACACACACCTGGTCGTTTCCCTCCTGGGGCCCTTCCTGCCCACTGAGCTGCAGCTACGGTGCTTCTTATAACCACCGCACTGGGAAGTGGGCATTGTGAGGGGTTCCTCGGGCCGGTGGAGGAAACAAACTGGTGTGTGGTGTTTACTTGTGACCAAATCTCAAGACGTGGCTTACAATCCAGCCTCCATGTTTCCTAATTCCCCTCCTCGGTTCACAGTTGACCTGAGGCATCTGGTAAACCTCCTGGGGTGGCAGTCTGGTTTGTTTCTGAGGCACAGCCTGCCTTTGCTCTTCTTTGGTTTGCTAGGCTGTTGGGGAGTGATTGTCTAGGCCATGATGTATCACTATGACAACCCTGTCTTGAATAGGAAGCTTGGAAATTCCCCATGCAGAGCGTTCTCTCAGCAGTGTTCAGTGGAGTCCTCCAGGGTCAGGGGCAACCAGCAGGACTCTGGGATTTATGGCTGCGCTCATTTTTTTTCTGCTCAAAGTTGACCTTATGGAGTAGATTTGCTATCTGTGTGTGTAAGATGAGGGATGAAGAAAAGGATCTTAGCCAAGGCTTCCTTGGCCTGCTTAGCTGCAGCCTTCAACAACTGTGTCTATCTGCCCAGCCCAGCGTGGACCTTGATGCCCACCAGAGTAGGCCACGGTGGAGAAGCTGGAGCCCAAGCGCCCAACACCCACCCAGCCTCAGCCTCTGGACATCGGGCACCGTTGCTGTCTTTGTCTGATGGATTTGTTGTTAGACAGATACTGAAGGTAAAATCACAGCTGACCCACAGTTCCCAGTGAAGCTGGGCTCTAATCTTTATTCTTAGTCCTGGAATTCATAGACTTGTCTTTACTTCATTCATCACTACTAGTTTATTACAGCCAGTCTTCATGAAATGTACATTTATGTCATTCATTTGCCTACCAGAGATAAGAGCTCAGCCCAAACTGGATTAAATATAGAAAGGAATTTGCTGGCTCTTATAAATCAAGCAATCCCAGAGGATGGCGGCGAGGCTTGGCTTTTCACTACACATTTCTCAGCCTCATGGCCTTGAGGGCTTCTCCACCTTGGTCCCCTCATGGCTGGAATCCTGTTCTCCCATTTCCAGAATCCTCTCCTGCTGGTCGGTTCGGGTGCTTGGCCTTGATGTAATTGCAGGAACTGAGGTGAGGTTGAACCAGCTCTTATATCCCTGCCCCACTGCTGATTCAGGGGTGGAGATGACCCCACTGAAAGTCAGGGAGTTGTAAAGGGAAGGAATGGAGGTGTGGCTCCTGGGATGGAGATGAAAGATCCCCACCAGCAAACATCAGAGGCGGGCAAGGTGAACGCCTTTCACAAGGATTTGTGAAAGTGTGGCCGTGAGGACTCCTGAGGTGGGGGGGGTTAGGGGGGCCCTCAGACCCCTAGGGGGTCATGGTTCATATCTGGCACTAGTCAAATGCAAATGCTGACTCAGTCGAGCTCCGAGTTTCCCTCAAGGGAACACAGGCCATCAGCCACCTTCTAGTTCCTAGGGACAGAGATGCGGTGATAGGCATTTCTGTCTTCCACCCCCACCCACAGGAGGGAGGGTGCACAGGTGAGGCTTACCTGTGTGGACTCATGGGCAGGGGGAGACCATCTCCCTCCCCTTCTGTGACCCCCTGGCCCTCTCTTGCATGGGGTGTGGGAGGGGCCCCCCGGCTGTTCCCTATTCATCCTAGCGTGATTTGAAGGGTTGTGCGGAGGCATTCTTGGCAGTGTGTCTTCTATCTGGGCCTCTGATCTATTCAGACTTCCTCCTGTACAGCTGGCCCAGGGGTTCCAGCCCAGCCTGCTTGAATTTCTCTTTGACATTGGAGGTCAGAGTGCCTGCACTGTGCCTCTTTAGTTTACCCTTTCCTTGGAGGAGTTGTTGGAGGTGGAAGTCGAGGTTGTGAGGTCCCTGGCTAACGTCCTGTCATGGTATTTCCCTACCAACACGTGAGCCTCACGACCTATTCCAAACAAATTTTGAGGCCATTTCCTTGGATGCCATCACCTTTCAGTTCTAGGGTTAATGTCTTAAGAACAAACAACAAAGAATCCCCAAGTCCATTGTGTTGGCCTTTCCCTTGCGGCCTTCAGAATGCACAGCTCTGCCAGCCACCGGGTCTGCAGATCTGAGCGGCGACCATCCAGGTTGCCAATGACCCCAGCAGCCCAGCCCAGGATTGATTCTCACATGCTTGAAGCTGAGGAGAACCAGAGACGATGCCTCCATATGCGAGCCAAACTGCAGAAATGCCCATCAGACCCAGACTCACGTTCACATTCTGTCACAGGCTTTGGGGCCTTGGACAAGCTCCCTCCCTGTGACCCCTCCCGGGGGGGGGGGAGCATGCCAGCCCTCCCATCCCCTTCCCCGCCCTCACTCCAAGACCCCATGTTTGGAAAGCGATATCCCTCTAAGGATTTGAGGGTGTCAGTCATGGCCACAGCTGGAGGGAGGAGGAGAGAGAGAGAGAGAGCACCATGGTCCATGGGGATGCAGAGGTTGGGCTACTTGTCTAGACGGACGGCCTTGCTGTTTAAACTTGACTGCACATCTGTTAGCCATCCAGGATGCTTCTGACACAGAGCCAGCCACAGATGGTCACCTGGGGGCTGGCCACCAATGACAACGTGGCAAGGTGGTGGCAACCAAGGCGGCTAATGGAAGAGACTACCTGGAATCCAGACCGGCGCTGGTAACTGGGGCCCAGCACGCATCTGCCAGGAATGGAATGTAGTTTTCCCTTGCTGGGGAGAGCTCAGGACCCCAGGCCCTCATCACCAACTGTTTAGTCTAGGGAGAAGGAGATGGTGAAGCAGGTGATGGAGGCAGAAAAGCACATGTCTTCCTCTGGCCCAGGCCCCTCCACTCCACCAGCCCCAGCTTACTCCAACACGAGCCGGCATTTCCCCAGACATGGTGGTCTTCTCCCGTAAGATTTGGGGGCATCTAGAGTGAAAGTGAGAGAGGAAATAAAGAACTAGTCAAGTCGACGTATTTATGAAATCAGATAAGGGCCATCGGGGTGTGTGTCGTGGGGGTCCCGCCGCGCTCCACGCTCGCTTTCCTCCTGGGGGCACTGAGAAGGCGAGGAGCCAGACCTAAGACATTCCAAAGCAGAACTCTGTCTCTGTGTGTGTTCCAGTGCCATTTCACATCAACTCGAAAACAAAACACGAACGACGTGGTCTCTTTCTGGAAACAGCTCCCCCGAGCCGCCCTCAGAGCTGTGCTCGCTGCTGCTGAGCGTGCATTTCCTGCAAATCATTGTCCAGGATCTAGACAGGAGACGTGGGAACCAAGATAAGAGGCTGGAATCCGGCTCGGCCGCAGCGGGGCCAGCTCGGCTGGGTCTCACCACGTGGCACTGAGGGACAACGCAGACCACGGCCCCACGGCCGCCTGGACCTCCCTGCTCAGGAGGAAGAAGTGAGCCCAGAGAGCCACAGTACCACAGTACCACAGGACAGACACCCTGGCTGTGCAGGGGCCTTGGTCCCCCTAAGATTCCTTGAGCCCCGTGGGTGCCCCAGACCCCACACGCCTTCCTGGGTCGGGAGCCATCTAGGATAAGAGGAGCAGGGCACTCTGGGATTCCTACGTGGTTTCAACCTCAGGTGAAATCATGGCTGTGCGTCAATGAAACGTTCTCTGTAGACATTCCTAGAGTCTCCGTGTTCTTTCTGACAACAGAGCTGGACCGTCTCCTAAGATTCTCATGTTCAAGTATTTTGCTGGCTTTTTGCCCTTTCTTTTGGTTTTCTCATGGCCATAGAAAACCATTTTATTCTCCGGTGATGTCAGGAAGACACTGAGACAGGCGTGGTCCCTGGTGGAGAGCAATGCTGATAAATCCAGGGTGGGCTCCGGGCTTCCGGCCTGTCTGGGGGTGAGAGAGGTTTTCTCATGAGGAACTTCACCGGTTGGACCCTGGGACTCAGGCTGCTCAGGTCGGGCTTGGCTGGGGCTTCTGTGGCACCAAGCTGTGTGCACTGCCTCCTAGAGCTGGGGCTGGCTCTTGACTGCTCTCTCCCTGCCGTCGTCCTTTCTTACGCGGAGATACTAGGATTCCCAGGAAGGCCCAGGCACTCACAGGCTACTCCGGGGGCTGGGATCAGGAGGAGCCTGGGACAGGGAGGAGGCTCTGCCTCTGTGGTATGTGCACGTGTACGTAGGCACGCGTACTCACTCCACAGCTGGAGACACCCATTCTCCGACAGACGCCTACTGTGACGTGGCCCACACGAGTGCTCCCCCTCACACTGCTCGTTACGATCGCCCAGGGGCTCCCCGAGCCTGCCTGTAACTCTAGACAGTATTGCTCGGAAGTAGGGCTCCCCCCACCCGTCTCAGGAAGCAAGGTGGGGGGCCTTGGCTGTGAGTGAGGCCAGGCCGGCCTTGTGGGTTTTTATGCTTGTTCCAGCTCTGCTCCTGCCTCTCCCTCAAGCCCCAGTGCGTGCTTGTAGTCTCCAAGAATCTCCCAGTGACATCGGCTCCACAGGACATCTGCAGCATGGCCGTGGGTTCTGATCTGGCCCGAGCACGCTGCCCGCACGGGGGCTGCCGTGGCGGGGGCTTGAGTGTGAGCTCGTGGGTGCCCTCACCAGCTGTGTGCACGGAGAGGGGGCCCTGTGCTTCTTTGAGAGTTGTGGCTCACGGAATAACTGTCCTCCAGTCCTCGTGTAGAGACTACTTAGACGTAAGATGGGGAGGTGGCGACTGGGCAGGATGAGAACTCTCAGGCCCTGTGTGCTCGAGTCCGGCTGATACCTCATTCCAGGTAGAGTCATTTCCCCCAACGGCTCACCCGATGAGGCGGCTGCTGCCGTGGGGAGATAGAGCCACCCCTGGGACGCAGGTGCACCCTCTCCAGCGTGGCTGGCGTCCCGTTCTCCCCAGCCCCGCGGCAGCCGGGAAAGCGGCCAGCTCAGCACCCCCTCGCTGATTAGATTATGAGCTCTCTGAGCCTGGTCCCAAGTCCCCCAGTGTGTTTAGAAGATGCTGTGGCCTGCCTGCTCCTCCTGGCTCCCAGTGGGATTGCATCCGGGACCGAGGACACCCCAGCTGTCCGGGTCACTGCCGGTTCTCACCCGGGGAACCTGCCTTGTCGCTCGTTTCTGTGCTGGATTTGCCAGTACCGAGACAGGTGGCTCCCTATAGGAAGTCTGAGAGATGCTGAGCCGACTTCCCTGACTGTGGTAGGCAGTGTCGTCCTGCCGACAACCTTCCATTTCTCCTGTGGTCTGTCACCGTGTCTGTCATGGTGTCTGTGTGTCTGCACGTGCATGGGGGACTCAGAGTGTGAGAGGTCGCCTGCAGGTGGACAGAATCCACACCCAGTCAGGGAGCAGGGCCTCCCGGAGAGCCAGAACCTAAGCCATGGGAGGAGTCCATCTCGCAAGGACTGCCGCAGCTGAGTGGCCAGGGTGGCTCCCCCCCTCCACGGGGCCTCCCTCCACCTGTGTGGATGGGTCCTAGCCTGCACAGACCCTGACCACACACACGCACGTGCACAGATGACTTTAAAATTGCCATGTGGAACTGGAAGCACAGTTCATGCTTTCGACTGAATCGGCCTGCAGCTGGCCCGCGAGGGGGGGAATCTGCCAGCCGTGATTTTCTTTCTGTCTTTCTTTTTTTTTTTTTGCTGTTTTTGCTTTTCCCCATACTTGAGTGGAGTATGGAGTCGGCAGGAAGTCAGCTCGGCGGCAGGCGGGAGGAGGGACGGCTGGTGACAGTATTTGAGCTCTTGGAATAAGTGTTGACGTCTGCTTGCGGCAGCCACTTTGTCAATACATGCCCTTTAGTTATTTGGGGCATTTTGAATTGTCATTTTTTGTGTGTGTGTAACTTGGTAACACATTGTGCTGGCTGAGATGGAACTGTAGTCCCTTCCCCGGTGGCCTCATTCTTCTGTGGCTGCCATGCTGTGGCACTGTGGGGTGGGGGGGCCTCGAACCCCACTGACTCCTTCCCCTGCAATAGCACCTCGTGAGGTCTGGCTGGCTCAGGTGAGGTGTGGACAGCTCTGGCCTGCGTGTCCAGTACCGATGAGTCCTGCTCGGGTATGGGGGGGCAGAACTCCCTGTGTGCCCCTCGGCAAGGCATCCACAGGCTGACAACTTTTCAGATGCCACAGACCGGCCTGGGAGGCAGAAGGCCACGATGTCAGAGAGCCCCCCTGAGGACGGACCTGGCGGTCCTGTGCCCTGCTCTTCTCTGCC
Organism: Megascapheus bottae; assembly: GCF_031878675.1. Taxonomy (NCBI): domain Eukaryota; kingdom Metazoa; phylum Chordata; class Mammalia; order Rodentia; family Geomyidae; genus Megascapheus; species Megascapheus bottae. The sequence continues at coordinate 1,228,893 of NC_143537.1, forward strand.
GGGCAGGGCCGGGCTCCTCAGGCAGCAGGGCTACGTAACATTTGAGACTCTCTCTCTGGACGCTGTGACCACAGGGAGAGTCAGGTTAGGACTCAGTGGGGGGACAGGGAGCAGCCTGCCCAGGACAGAGTTTGCCAGGCAAGGGGAGGGAAGGAAGGAGGGAGGGAGGGAGGGCGGGCGGGCGGGCGGTGGCATGCTGGAGGGATCTTACAGCACACAGCTTCCCGCAAAGGCAGACGCCAGACGTGGCATCCTCCAGGCTCTGCCTCCACTGCCCCCGGAGAGCTCAGTCCCTCTCTGTCACTCCCATCCCACACGTAGGTCATTTAGGGTGCTTCGTGTTGAGTCCTGGTGGCTTCTGCACCCCTGTTGTTTTATTTCCCCCATCTTTTCCACTAGCCATAATGGCAGCCAGTCTACTTCTGCCAGTCTCTTTGATTTGTGAGTGGAGTCCGATTCCCTGACTTTAAACATGGGTGTTTCCAGATCCCACGCAGCTCCTTTACCTGGAAGAGGAAAGTGTGGGAAGCAGATGGGGCTTTGGAGAGTGTCCTGGGATTAGACACCCCTCGAATGTGAGCCGTGGGCATCGGGCTCTGTGGCCCAACAGAGTAGGGGCCGTTAGCCGTGGGCATAGGTCCCCGTAGCCTGATGGAGAAGGGATGTCATCTGTATGTCAGGACTGAGTCTCAGAGGCCCGGCTATCACAGCCTGGATACCCAGAGTCTCAAGGCCAGAGCCAGGACCATCTCTTTCCACCCCAGGAAGAACTGGCCCTCAGTGTAGATTGGTGGCATTGCTCTGGGCAGACGCTTGCCCCAAACCTTCCATGTCATTAAAGCAAACTAACTGACGTCTCCTCTTAGCCTTATATACCAAATAAAACTAGCCTGCTTAGAATCCAGCCACTGGGTTAAATAAACAATGGACAACAACGGGCACAGGGCCCTTCCTTGGATTCCTTGCATGCTGCTGGTGTTTTAGCCACCGTTGTCGTGGGTTTTATTACTCTTCCCGGCGGTTCTGGCGGCTTCCGGAGACCTCCCGGGCAGCTGTGTCCGGGACATCGGACGGAAGAGCAGCGTCGGAGTCTGCATAGTGCTTTTGCTCCTCTGTGGAGGACACGCTGTGCGGGGTTCCTGGAGGAGAGGCAGGGCACCCTGAGAAGCGGCCCTGGGGTGCTGGCCCCTGGCTTCCCTTACACGGGCGCTTGATCCCGTGTTCTCTGGGGGAACTTGTGCAACAGCAATGGTTGAGAGTACTGGACTTGTCCCACCACACAGCCCGTAGGTCCTGGGGTCCAGCCTCGGGGAAGAACTGGCTCCCCAGTCACTCAGATCACCACTTGTGGGTCACTCTGTACCCCTGGGCTTTGAACATCTGGGGACAATTTTCCTACAGTAAATGACGGCCAATCATCTGGCATGCCACATGTATTTTGTATGTTGGTCGAGTTGTGAGCTCACCTACGCCATATAGTCACGCCTCTCCATCCCCTTATTTATCACCATCGTCCCTGTCCCCTGCCTCTTATTCCACCTTTCATCTTAAGTACCACATTCCCAGAGTCAGAGCCAATAGGACAGAAGTCTCCAGGCAGTGGTGAATTCTGGATGGATCAGCAGAGGAACTTCCAGACCCTCTACTAGGCCATCCAATGTGAAAACGAAGGCCTGGGGGATGAGTTGCCTTCCCCTGTCACGGGGAGCTAAAATGTGTCACAAACCAAAGACAGAAGCCCCAGGAGCCAGAGCAATCCTTTGAGCTGGCATTTGTGTGCTTTTTGTGGTGACATTCAATTGAATGTCCGCATTATTCCCACCTTTAAAATGGGACAAGAGCTCCTGGCCTGCTTTCGGGGATAATGTGGGGTCTGTGTTGCTTAGCAACATGGGTAGAGCATTCTGCTACGGAGATGTGAGAACATCCCAGAGAAAATGTACACAAACCCAGTGGGCTCACTCCAGGTGGTCCTGGGACGGAAACTTTTCCTGAGACTTCTTAGACATTGGACTGTGATGATGAAATGGACGCGAAGGTGGAAATATCAGTAGGGACTTTAATTATAGCTTTATTGGTTTTACTTGTACAAAGGGATTGCAGTGTAACATGTCAGTTCGTGAGCGTAATGAGTCCAGATCAATACCACCCCTCCCTTTCACTGTTCAAGAGGTTACTCTTTTTAAAATTGTATTTTATCGTTGAGGTGCTGTATGGAGGGGTTACAATTACATTAGTCAGGTAGTGAGTACATAACTTCTTGAACACTGATACCCCTTTCCCTCCCCCCATGGTCGAAAGATTTTTAAACGAAATAAAAATTCTGGTGTTGACATTTACCCTCAGCAGAGGAGCCCAGAGTTGTATTTGTGCTGGCAAAAAGATCAGCTAACATGAAGGTAAATCAATTGAGGTTAGCTATTTGAGGGAAAGAATTTAAGAGAGGAATAGAATCTCAGAAGCCTCTGGGAACCATCAAGCCTGGCAGCACACGAACCATAGGAAACCCAGACGGGAGAGAGAAAAGAAGAAGCAGGAAGAATCACAGCGGGATCACAGCCCGCATGCCTCAAATTTGGTGAAAAAAATTCACACAGACCTGAACACCCACAATGCTCTGCAAAGACAAATAATACACGATTTGTGCCTCCATCTATAACATTTTAAACCTGTTGGAGAAGCCTGTCGTGTCCACAGACCCTTCAGAATGACCGAAATTATTTCCTCTTAGAAACGCAGGGGTGAGGGCCAGAAGCGCTGAATCCGCACTCCACCTGCCGAACGGAAAAGCTGGCACTGAGACTTCTGCAAGTTCTAAATGACCCCACACCCTCCCTTTCACTCTGGGGCCTTCACCCTTCTCCGCACAGACACACCGTTGCTTTCATTTCACCAGTCACCTGTGGGTGGCCATCTATTTGATTTGCACCTTTTGGCTACTGGGGAAAACACTGCCACCAACCCACCAGCGTAACACGTTCACATCTCTTGGCACAGCCGGGAAGAAGGGAATTATTGACTTGTGTGGTAACTGCACGCTTCACTTTCTAAGGATGGGCGGAGCTGGCTGTGCAGTTTACAGTCCTGCTGGTGATAGGTGATAGATCTGATCTCCCCCCCCCCAGCCTGCAGTGGATGCTCCTTGTAGCTCCGACATGCACTGCCATGCCTAGTGGGGCTCTGGGTGGGTTCGGCCTTCTCTTGAGAGGATGCCCATTAGAAGTATTTGCCCGTTTCCCATTGCCAGGGCCTGGGAACTGGGGGGTGGGAGTGAGAGGATAGGCAGCAGGCACGGGAAACAGCTGGACAGAAGGGTCAAGGGTTACAGCTCCCTAGCACAGGAAGACAGAGATGGTGCTGGAAACCAACGGTCGTTCTCAAGTAGCGGAAGGAGGGGATCTTAAATGGCTCCAACCTCAAAAGGGGACGTGTCAGAAGGGACAGGTATCCCAAGGACATGTGAAAACGTGTGGGGGGGGGGAGAGAGAAAAGGGAGGGGAAGGAAGAAGGAAGGGAGGAAAAAAATCTCTCTTAATTCTATATATTCTACACTTGAAATAAGAATGGTGGCCTGGCGCCGGTGGCTCACACCAGGAGGGTCACAGTCCAAAGCCAGCCCCGGGAAGGAAAGGATGCGAGAATCTCCAGAGAACCACCAGAAAAACCCAGAAGTGGCGCTGTAGCTCAAGTGACACAGTGTGCTACCCTTGAGCAAAATGGAACTCGGGGACAGCGCCCGGGCCCAAAGTTCAAGCTGGCACTGGTAACAGCCGGCAGAGGCCAGGGTGGGTTAGGGTGATACTTCACAAGTGATCCACAAATTAGCCGTGTTTGGAGTTGTCGGGTTTGGGGATTTTCTTCCCCTGTGAAGCTGGGCCCGAGGGGCGGGAAGTACTGGAAACCACATGGAGAAGCCAGCACGAGGCGGAGATCATTTTAATCAACAGTGATTTTCATTATGAAATCGGCCGATTCCGGGATTAACTTCTATCGCTGGTGCCAAGACATGCGCTCCGATATCCTGTGCCTCCCAGAACATGAGCTGGGTGGGTGCTCTGGGGTCAAATCTTGCCTTCCCTTGGGGCCTCCCTTTCTGAAGAAGCACATCACCAGTGGCTTGCTCTCCCATCTCCTCCTCTCTGGTCTCCCTCTGGAAGCCAATACCCCGAAACCAGAGGAGCCATGTCAGTTTCCTTCCCAGCGTCTCCCTGCCACCGAATGCAAGGAGTTTGGCTGTTGGCTGAACACAGGAAGTAGATCAGCTGGGGTCTGAACCAGCTCCTCTCTGACAAGCTCCTATGATGTTCAAAGTGCAGCCCCCCGCCCCAAACATTCCCCTTCCTGTGCTTCTCAGCCCAGATCAGGTTTCTCAGGGTCAACAGAAATGGTGGCTAGGACATCTTGCTCACGATGTGGGAGCCGGCCACTCTGCAAGCAGCTTTTCTTTAAACCTTGTCTCCTCACGGAGCTGCCCTCTGCCTGGCCCCATTCTCTCTGTTCTCTCCTGGGTCCTGTAGCTTGTCACATGTGTCTTCAATTGGGTTCACAGCATCCGCTCTGGTAACGCAGACGGGAGAGAGTTGTCCGACACCGTGGAGGCCCAGGAAGGACTCATGAAAGCCACTTTAACACATCACCAGTTGCCTTGGCAGGCGCTCAGGCCCAGAGCAAAAGTCCTCTTGATGTGTCAAATGAGAGATAAACACTGGTTTGAAAAGCATTTGTGATTTAACTGCAAATAAATGCTGGTAACTGGCAGGGTGGCTGCGTTTACAAATAGTTCCTGTCATCTAAACAGTATGAGCATCAACCTAATCGCAGCCGGCTTCCCGAACAACTGCAAACACTCTCCTAGCCAGAGCCTGAAGTACAAAGGAATGGCTCGGGCTCCACTGCCCTGCACGCAGGCCGCGCTCACTCTGGATCTGGGCTTCGTCAGATGACGCCGGCTCTCCCATCTTGTGAAGACACTAGAGCTGCCTGCTTTGGCCCGGGCTTGGTTCTTCCTTCTCTCCAGGGCCGGAGTCTGAGAGGCACAACCGGCTGGTAATTAAAAAGGAGAGGGCTTTGCATTTTCCCCCCCTTGGTGGGTGGAGGCCTCTCCTGATAAAATAGTCACGCTGGGTGGATTCTCTCCCTGGAGAATTTGGCAGCTGGCCCCACCCTGTCTGGGAGACTGTGTGGTGGTGGAGATGAGGAAGGATGGATGCTGGCCTCCTTCTGCCTTTTACCACACCCGGCTGTCACTTAGGAACCGGCACCACACACTGCATTCTTCTGCTGTGCCGAGCGCTGCTGTTGGCACGGAATCTCTGATGCCCGGATTCCGTACACCAATCCCTCCCCGCCCCCCTCCAGGATTCAGAGAGTTCCTAGGATGGAGCCCGTGTCTCCACAGCTTCCTGGACACTCGGATACTGTGCTGCTCTGCTCTTCTCCACAGAGTAGCTCACCCATCCGACAGTCCCTCCCCGCTCCAGAGAAGTCACTCTCACAGATGGCACAGGTGGAGACTTCTCTTTATATCAGAGTTCCTTACCTTGCTATGTGTTGATAGTGGATAGTGGCTGGAACCAGAGATCCGAACCTCCCTGCTTCCTCCAGCAGAGCAGATGATGCCTTCCAGCATGGCAGCAGACACGTCCCTGTGCGGGTGCAGCGTGGCTGGGAGGGTTTGAGTACTGGCAGGAAGCCTGCAGACAGGATCTCAGTATGGGGTCTGCCCTGGCCCCCTGCCAGCCTCGTGTCTGGGAAGGGGTGGGTGGGGGACGGGTGAGGCTCTGCCCTTCAGTTACTGTCCTTGGCTAATGTCAGAGGACACATGGTCCCTTGTACACGTGGTGAAATGAACCTGCTGTGCCTTCTCTTCCGCAGGCCAGACTCCCACGCTCTGTGCCCGTGGGCAGCGCCCACTCAGCTGTCTGGACCTTAAATCTGCTATGGGCTGCCGGCGGTGGCTGGGAAGATCGGAGAACACATGGGGTCGCTTTTCTCTCAGGATTTCCCAGTCCTTTTCTCGCCCTCATTTTGTTTCCTCCTCTCTGGCTCCTCCCCTCAATCCCTTTTCTGACTCCAGATGTGCATTGAGAAAGGAATACCTTCCCCTGGCATTCTTTCCCTGCATGGGTCTGCCAGGCCTGGACCACTTCTGGAAGGAGTGAGCGGGATGTGGCTTTCCCACTCCCCGTGGGCCCCAGCCCGTGGAGATGGTCTGGTGTTTGCAGGCTGGGATTTTCCCATAAGGTATAGGGACAGGCCCTGGGTGGCCTGAGCGTCCTGGAGGAGCAGTGAGACTGAGCTCAAAGCCACAGAGTTATCCCCAGAACCTTCTCTGCTTCATGGGGCGGGGCTCAGGGCACAGAAGCGACAGCCTCGTCACACTGAAGACTGGATTGCAGAAGAGCCCTGCACTGCCTTCTGCGCACTGTCTGCGCAGCCTCTCCATGCATCAGCACGTCGGCCATCTCTCCTGAATTTATTAGGGCCAATGCTGGAGGCCAAAGGTCCTGTTTAGAACTGTTGTGTTTTCTCTAGTGATGAGTCTTGTGGAAGATTTCACAGAAATTAGAGGGCAGGTGACGCTACTCACCACCAGAGACTGAGGAAACTCAAAGGGTCAACCTGTGTAAAATCAGCTCCTGCAGGATGAGCGAGAGCAGGGGCTCCTGGAGGGAGCCATGGAACCGAGAAGGGGGGGCGCTCGGGCACCTGATGTGGGCTAATTTTAACATTTGCGTCTTACATTTTTTTGGCTCAGGCTTCCTGGCAGCCAAGGCAAAGTAGAAACATGTTGGGTTATTTAGTTTTGGTTTTCTGACAATGGAAAACATAGACATTTTTCTGTGGAGACAAACTTTTTTCCTGGAACCGAACGTAGGCGCTTATCTCATGAGTCATAGTTAAAGGACATGGAGGGGCCGGGCAGCCCTCTCCCTCTGTGGTCTCTCACAGCATGGCCGCTTTCCAGCGGGGTGCTCTCCTCTCCACCATGGAGGAACACATGTATTTTCTGGTAACCAGCGATTGAAACCACCACAGGGGACACACGCATGTTTTGCTCCTCGCGCTAAACTTGCGGAAGGACCTGGGGGAGGGTCCATTCACACGGAGGCCCAGGCGGCAGTGGCCGCCATATGGTCAGGACAGGAGGGGCGGGCACTACGTATGCTTGAGAGCGGAACCGTGGAACCTGTTGATACAGTTTTAATCTCAAGGAGGATGGGTAAGGAGAGAGAGAGAGAGAGGGGTGGAGGTTTTGGGGGATCCACTGTCTGCAAGCGTGAGAATGTCCCCATGAAATCCCATCTGTACCACTCATGTATGCTGAGAAAACGCTGAATAAAAGCCTGGCCGCAGCCACGGTTGTTGAGCTCAAGGGTGTCTAACAAGCCCAGTGAGTTCACGAAGGCTGCCTCTGATGGAAGAACCCACACAGCGCTTCCTGCTCTCCACCTCCGCCGATCAGGGCTGTGTCCCCAGAGGCTGTGTCCTGGAATGTGGGGTGTGTGGGGATGATGATGTGGGGAGGACTGGGCCAGGGCCCAGCCTGTGAGCAGAGGGAGGAATGTCTGCCGCCACCTCGGTGGGGCAAGGCAAGTTCCCCACGACAGAAACGAGCTGAGAAACAGGTTGCTTACAACCCCCTCCATTTGTGAGTGGAAAGATCTGGATAAAAGTGACCTGGTGGTTGTGTTCTGTTCCACCCGGCCCCATAGGGCGCATCCCCTAACGCTGGTAAGCACCTCCCTCCCGTGTCCCCAAACCCACAAAGGAGATTGGACTCTCAGTGGGACATTCCTGTGTTTATATAAAAAAAAAAACAGTCCATTGTTGATGTTTCTGGGGTGTTGTTTTGTGGTGTCTTGGGGGGTGTTGTTTTTGTGGTGTCTTGGGGGGTGTTGTTTTGTGGTGACTTTGGGGGGTATTGTTTTGTGATGTATTCAGGGGGTGTTGTTTTTGTGGTGTATTCAGGGGGTGTTGTTTTGTGGTGTCTTGGGGGGTGTTGTTTTGTGGTGTCTTGGGGGGTGTTGTTTTGTGGTGTCTTGGGGGAGGTTGTTTTGTGGTGTCTTGGGGGGTGTTGTTTTGTGGTGTCTTGGGGGGTGTTGTTTTGTGGTGTCTTGGGGGGTGTTGTTTTGTGATGTCTTCGGGGAGGTTGTTTTGTGGTGTCTTGGGGGGTGTTGTTTTGTGGTGTCTTGGGGGGGTGTTGTTTTGTGGTGTCTTGGGGGGTGTTGTTTTGTGGTGTCTTGGGGGGTGTTGTTTTGTGGTGTCTTGGGGGAGGTTGTTTTGTGGTGTCTTGGGGGGTGTTGTTTTGTGGTGTCTTGGGGGGTGTTGTTTTGTGGTGTCTTGGGGGAGGTTGTTTTGTGGTGTCTTGGGGGGTGTTGTTTTGTGGTGTCTTGGGGGGTGTTGTTTTGTGGTGTCTTGGGGGAGGTTGTTTTGTGGTGTCTTGGGGGGTGTTGTTTTGTGGTGTCTTGGGGGGTGTTGTTTTGTGGTGTCTTGGGGGGTGTTGTTTTGTGATGTCTTCGGGGAGGTTGTTTTGTGGTGTCTTGGGGGGTGTTGTTTTGTGGTATCTTGGGGGGGTGTTGTTTTGTGGTGTCTTGGGGGGTGTTGTTTTGTGGCGTCTTGGGGAGGTTGTTTTGTGGTGTCTTGGGGGGTGTTGTTTTGTGGTGTCTTGGGGGGTGTTGTTTTGTGGTGTCTTGGGGGGTGTTGTTTTGTGGTGTCTTGGGGAGTGTTGTTTTGTGGTGTCTTGGGGGGTGTTGTTTTGTGGTGTCTTGGGGGGTGTTGTTTTGTGATGTCTTCAGGGAGGTTGTTTTGTGGTGTCTTGGGGGGTGTTGTTTTGTGGCGTCTTGGGGGGTGTTTTGTGGTGTCTTGGGGGGTGTTGTTTTGTGGTGTCTTGGGGGTGTTGTTTTGTGGCGTCTTGGGGGGTGTTGTTTTGTGATGTCTTCAGGGGATGTTGTTTTGTGGTGTTTTCGGGAGGGGTTGTTTTGTGGTTCACTGAGCCCATTGAGGGTTAGGGAGGCACCTGGGAGGTTGTGGTGGCTGTAGGCCGCAGGCAGGGTTGACCTGCAGGTCTCCCAGGCCTGCCCCAGGGTATGGCCTCCTCTTTGGGCACCCAAGCCTGGTCCTGAGGCATCGGAGCCATGGCACCCCCATTTTCAGAAGGATATGGTCAGGACTGGGGTGTACGTGTGAGTTACCCTGGGTCACAGTCTCCTGGAGGGTGGGAGTCCCCAGTGCCAAGACCCGGCTGGAGTGGGCCTGTGGGGGAGAAACGGGGCCAGGCACCCCGCACAGGTCTTTGTCACCTCTTGCTACCTCTCCTAGCTCCTTCCGTCCTCTCCAGAGCAACAAGTTGAACTTAAACTTAGGTGATCCTCTGTTCCCTGTCTGTCCTTCTCTCCCGTCCAACCACATGGCCCCACTCCATCCGGGACCTCACATGTGAAACTACTACCATGTTCTCAGTGGTCACCCAGTGCCCTGGTGCACAGGAGACAAAACAGCTCACGGAGGAAGAAGGGGATGCGTGGATCCCAGTCCAGTGTCCACGGCTGCTGCCATCAGAATGGGTCCCGGAATGGCCACTGACTTGGTGTGTCCCTGACGCTGGAACCAGTCCCCCATTGTGCTGGGGAGAAAGACAAGTGTGACAGATGTGTGTTTATCAAGAGAGACAGTGTGGTTTCACAAGCCGGGGGAGAGGGAAAGTGGGTTGTTTGTGCACAAGATAAGCAAAGGGAGTCGGGCAGTGAAGCTAAGCTACTTGCCGCAGCGTGAAGGCATTGACACGGCCTGGCATTTGGTCACGACTGGAGCAGGCTCGTCCCACAGCGGGTGGCCGAGGCTTAGCTTGTCCTCTGTACCCCCGGGGGCCAAGGTCTCCTCCAGGACTGCCTGGGCCTGGCGTCTTTCTGCGGGCCCTGAGCCACATGGAAAGGAAGGGGACACAGAGCAGCGGGAAGTGGCCTTTGACACAGGAACAAGTAGCTTGGGACACAATGTATACACACACATACACACACACACACCACATGCACACACATAGCACACACACCATACACACATACCTCATACACACACCATACACACGCCAGCACACACACGCCAATGCACATACCATACACATCATACACACACACCATACACACATACCATACACATGCCAGCACACACACACCAGTGCACACACCATACACACACACACCATACACACATAGCACACACACCATACACACACACCATACACACACACCATACACACGCCAGCACACACATGCCAGTGCACACACCATACATGCACACATACACACACACACACCATACACATACACCATACACACACCACATGTACACACACAGCACACACACCATATACACACACCATATACACACACCATATACACACCATATACACACACCATATACATACACCATATACACATACCATACACACATACCACACACACCATACACGTGCCAGCACACACACACCAGTGCACACACCATACACACACCATACACACACACCATGCACACATACCACATACACACACCATACACACATACCACATACACACACCATACACGTGCCAGCACACACACGCCAGTGCACACACCATACACACACACATACAATACACACACACTGTTTGGATGGCTTCTAGAGGCTGGGGCTTGGCCTGGCAAATCTCTTGCCGAACACATAGAACAAAATAAACGACAAAATCCGGAAGGAATGCAGGGGAAGTCATGAAAAACAAATGGTGATTCATCGCCATTTCAGCCGAATGGCTACAAGATTCCCCGCCCTGATCTGGATTTCCTTACGAAGGCTGCTCCGCAGAGGCCTGGCCTGGAAGCGGGTGCTCTAGAAATAACCAGTTTTTGCTTAGAGTGTTTATTTTATTTTTAAGAAAGCAAATATTATTTTATCCCCATGCTCTTCCATGGAGGAAATAACATCCCTAAGTGGCCACAGTTCCTGGTGGCGGGCCGCGCACCCACAGGCGTGATTTCAGGGGCGAGCCCCGCCCTGTGAAGAGCTGTGAGAGCGCCCCACGTGGCTCTCAGGATGAGAAGATTCCAGGACTGAGGCTGAGGAAGTGTCTCGTGCCCCGTGTGAGCCCAAGGCCCTTCACGAAGCCGTGTGTGAGCCTCGTGGGGCGCTGGGACACAATCACGACCATTGCCAGACGTACAGAGAGGAAACCTCTTAACCAGCGAGCTCTCCCCGCCCCCTGCCATGTCCCACAAGATAGGCATGTATGGCATACTTTTTCAAATACGCTTTGGGAAATACGGGCCTAGAGCATGGAAATACATTCCCGGTGGTGTTTTGTTTTGTTAACAGTGTGCATAGTACCACAGGAACACCCAATTAAGTGTGGATTGTGTGCAGTGGACAGTGGCTTGGGCCTGTAAACCCGGCTACTGAGAGGGCTCCTGTTCAAAGCCAGCACAGGCAACATGTGATACCCCACCCCAGACAGTGTTCCCACCTGCAGCCCCAGCTACCTGGAAGGGTGATAGTCTGAGGCCAGCCCTGGGCAAAGCAGGCCATCCTACCTGAGAAATACCAGAAGCAAACACGGGGGAGGGTGTGGTTTGGGTGGTAGAGCACCTGTATGGCAAGCATGACGTCAAGCCTGAAACCCCAGGCCCACCACCCGAAACAAAACAGAACAACAGCAAAACAAACGCCCCCCAGTTTAGTGTCTCACACTTGGGGGCCAGACGTCGCCTCATTTCTTCTCTCTACTTAACACGTGAAGGTTTGCTCTTCTTTTTCTTGGTCTTTTGTCTGTGCACACAATGAAGGGGGGAGAGGGAGAGAGCATAAACTAATCATCAGGGTCTCCCACTGCTTCCCGTCGCTAATACAAAGCGTGTGGCCTGGAGGAGGTGGAGCCTGGCATGTGGCGCTGGACCTGGCTGGAGCTTCTGGCTCCTTCCAGGCATCTGGGTTGAGCTCCAGCTGGCTTTCCTTCCTGTCCTTGCCAGTCTGCTCTGGGGTGGGGGGGGGAGTGGAATGGCCTAAAGATGTTGCCACCCTGACCTGCTTCCCGCCTTCCTGTGGCCCCTTCTCCCAGGGCCCTTGCAGCCATCTGGACGGGGAAAGGACAGAAGCAGAGACACCACATTTCCAAAACATGGCAGCGCCCGGGGAAGTCACATAGCACCAGGGAAGCCTCTCAGCGTGGCTGGGGAGCAGGGTGAGAAGGGGGTATGTGCCTGGCAGATGGGGCTCTTGGAGGGCAGAGGGTGGGAGAATGCCCACCTTCCTCCTCTGCATTGCGTGGCTCACCCTCAAAGCAGAGACAGAGCGTACTTCAGCTGCTTATGAGAGCATGCTTCAACACGATGGTTCTCTGCAGTGAGCACTTGGTACGGCAGTTGTTACTCAGTGAACCCTGACCCTGGCCTGCCTTGGCTTATGCAGAAAGCTGACTGTCCGAGGCGGTGGTGGAGGAGGCATTCCAGCTACTCAAGAGTCCCAGATTTGGGGATGGCAGTTCAAAGCCAGACAGGTTAGGAAAGTGGGTGAGACTCTAATGAATCACCAAAAAAGCCAGCTATGGCTCAAGTGGATGAGCGCTGGCCTTGAGCAAAAGAAGTCCCTGACTTCAGGCCCAGGACCAGCTACAGGGGAATCAATCAATACATGGGCGTGTCTTCTCAGGAGTAGTGCACAGGTCATGACGAATCCAGTACTACCCTGATGGATTTTGCAGTTCAGAAATGAATGTGCCCGTCTGCACCTGTGAACACACAGGGGTTTGTTGAAATCCTGCGGACAGAGGCCAGAAATGACTGAATGCGTGTCTCCCGGAGTCGGAGCCAGTGTGATGGGCCTGCATGCTGGTGGCTTTCTCAGCCATCAGGCTGTGGTACAAGTGTGAGCCTTTGTGCTTCCCTAGGCGGGGCGTTGACTCACCATGCGGAGGCGATCTTGGTTTCTTTCCAACTTCAAGAATCGGTGGCCCCAGGGGTGGCCTCCCGTGGGCTGTCCAGAGGCCCTTCCTCCAGTCCTCGGCCAGGGGTCATGTTTTAAGAGTCTTGCCTTCCACTGAGCAAGCCATATGAGAAGCCGGTGTCTCAGGGCCAGTGTTTTCCTTGGCATGAAGGGTGGGGTGGGAGAGGGCGGCTCTGTGACCAGAAGAGGCCTGGATGCAACCTAGGATGCCCTCGGCCTGGCCCTGCCCACTCTGGCCCTTGGGATGCCCTCGGCCTGGCCCCGCCCACTCTGGCCCTTGGGATGTCCTCGGCCTGGCCCCGCCCACTCTGGCCCTTGGGATGTCCTCGGCCTGGCCCCGCCCACTCTGGCCCTTGGGATGCCCTTGGCCTGGCCCTGCCCACTCTGGCCCTTGGGATGCCCTTGGCCTGGCCCCGCCCACTCCTGACCTTGGGATGCCCTTGGCCTGGCCCTGCCCACTCCTGCACTGGCTTCACATTTACCCCATCCGTGGGTTGAGCACCTGCTACGTGTCAGGTTGCAGGGTCCATAGCTCATTCTGTCTTTAATGTATCTCTATTCCAACCAGGCATGTAAATCACAAAATATCATACAATGTTGCAAATTCTCTGAGAGGGACTAGTATTCTGGGTGTGTGCATAGAGTCTCTAGGAAAGCCACCCCATTTTCTAGAGGGAGTGCAGACACTCTGCAGAGGTCCCCCGTCAGTTCTCCATGCAGGCCAAGGCCCACCGTCCCCACGGTGCAGGAATATACCAAAAGGCTTCCTGGAGGAGTGATGCCTACGCTGAGCAAGGAGGAACGGAGAGCGTGTAGTGAAGAGAGCACAGGCAGGCAGAGCGCTTGAATCCCACCTCTCCCCTCCTGTCTGTGTTCAGAGAAGAGGGGTGTTCTGAATGGGAATATTCAAAATGAGAATAATGCTCGATCCAGCATTCCACTTCTAGGAATTGATTCTAGGGAAATCACCAGACATAAAGATTTGTGGACACAGATGCTCAGTGCTGCGTGATTTATGACGCTAGAAAATTAGAAACAGCTTCATATTTACAGTGAGTTGGGTAAATGAATGCATATTATGGCCCTTCAAGCCTCTTTAATGAGTCAGAAGTGCTGAAGCTAAATGAAACTGGATAGAGGAGTTCAAAACGTGACCTCGACATGGCAGCAGCTGGACCCACAGGGGGCTGAGATGAATCCTGTGTGTGTAGGCTGAGCGGGGGACACAGGAAGGCAGTTGGGACAACACGAAGTTTTGTGTCTTCTCAGGACACTCCTGCGGTTTTCCCCATCTTGGGCTTGAACTCGTGATTGGGGAACTGTCCCTGAGATTCTTTTTCTCTCTCTCTCTCAAGGCTCGTGGGCTACCACTTGAGCCACAGCTTCACCTCCAGCTTTTTTCTAAGTCATTTTTTGGAGAAAAGAGTTTCATGGAGTTTCCTGCCTGGGCTGGTTTCAAACCACAATCTTCAGACAACTGGTGTGCAGGAGGCACCCAGAGTGCCTACCCTGGAGAGGGGGTTTGTTTGTTTTATTTTTTAAACTATGGGAAATGATACATTAAGCCATCCATCTTGAGTACTAGAATAAAGACTGAAAAACTTCAGAATCTAAACCCTGAGCACTGAACCCATGTTGCTTAATGTTTTCACTACTTAATCCTTAAATATTCCCTTGATTGAAGCCAGGGTGAAGAGGGATTGGCTCCCATTGCAGAAACTGGAGCTGCCTCTGTGGTAAGCCACAGCTCCGGGCCGCGGAGGGGAAGGACGGCAGGCGGGGCTGTTCCCCGCAGCAGGACCTACAGAGCAGGGGCCCCCAGGGACCCCCTACCCCATACTTCGTATTACCAGTGTCACCCTTGGGCTGGGAGGTGTGTTCAACAGAGCTTATCTCCCAGCCCTCCTACAAACACCCACTCCAAGCCTAGCCGGGCAAACTTCAGAGTATCACCGCCAGCGACATTCCCAGAGCGGGGAAAGCACGTGACTTCCCATGTGTCCTTGGTAATAAGGAAGCAGAAGCTTCACAAGACCCCTCCACAATCTTTTTCTAAAATTTAATTAATATCTATTAACTATACATATTATGGGAGCTCGATGTAATATTTCTATACCTGCAAATGTGCCCTGATCAAATCCAAACTATCTTCCCAGGATCCACTGTTCTACTTCCAGGTCAACTTTCCTTCCTTCCTTAGCATGCACTATTGTCCTTCCAGGTCAACTTTCCTATCCTCCCTAGAAGTAATATTCTGCTTCCAGGTGGGCTTTTAAACTTCCACATACAAGAGAACCCGTGGCCCATGTCTTTCTGTGCCTGGCTCATTTCATTGACAGCTTCCTCTACTTCCATATGCGTTGCTGCAGATGCTAGGACTTCATCCTTCTCTGGCTGAACAATTCCCCAGTAGGTGTACACAGCCATACTTTGCTGAGGCTTCATCTGTCAGTGGGCATGGAGGCTGAGTTCACATCTGGCTTCTGCGAACAGCACCGCCGTCAGTGTGGCACGCAGGCGTCACTTTGGCAGGCTCTCTTCTGTTTCGACATGCACCCAGACATGGCACAGCTGGGACATGGGACTGACCTTCCACTCTGCATAGCATTTGTGCTCATCTGGACTCCGGTACACATTATTTAAGAATTCTCTTTTTCTCCTGATCCTTGCCAGTGAACTTCTTATTTATTTATTTTAATAGCAGCTATTCTAGTTACCCTTCTTCTTTATTTTTGCCAGTCCTGGGCTTGAACTCAGGGCCTGAGCACTGTCCTTGAACTTTCTCCAGGCTAGAGCTCTACCACTTGAGCCTCAGCACCACTTCCAGCTTTTTTCTATGTATGTGGTACTGAGGAATCGAACTCAGGTCTTCATGCATGCTAGGCAAGCACTCTACCACTAGGCCAAACTCCAGGCCTCCCTTCTTTTTTAAGGTCTGCAGATGCTCTCTTGTCTGTTTCCCATTTTGAGCTTCTGTGTGTAATTATTCTGGAAGGAGGACAAGAAGAGCTCTAACCCCTTCCCCTGACGCAGTCCTTCCATGGAGATGCCAGGATGCTCAGGAATTCTCAGCGGTTGCATGAATCCCAGTCCTGCTTTTGCTCCTGCTGGCTCTTCTCTGGGCCAGGCTGCAGGAGGCCAGCCAGGCTGAGTGAGTGAGAGCCTCCGTGGGAGACCAGGGAAGGGTCTTGGCTACAGCGACTTCCCAGGCTCTCCTCTGGAGGGCTGGAGGAGAGAATCTCCACACATCTCCTTACATCAATATTTTATTTCCTCCCGGCTTTGATCTCCTTGCCTCTGGGGCAGAGCTAGACAGGTGACTTTTCGAATGCAAATCGGGGCCAGCAGGCCCCCCTGCCCCCTGCCACTGGCTTTGATCTCCTCCTAGAGGACAAGCTGGTAGAGGAGGCTTGGGCCCAGGCCTCCAGCAGTTACAGATTCTAGGGGACCTTAGCTGGGTGCCACATGCTGGTGAGGGAATAGGAAGGAAGAGAGTCATTCAGTATTCTGGGATCAGGTATCAGACTGGCCTTGAGAGCCCCCGAGGAGGGGCTTTGAGCAGTGAGGAGATGGAGGATACACAGAGGGATGTTAAGCAAGGCCTGGGTATTGGGAAATAAAAGCTCTTCTGGCTGTTGTACCAGGGACTTTGTTCATCGCATCTGATGAGTGTCTTCTCTTTCTCCCGTTTTCCACCTGAGGTTAGCAGCCTCGATTCTGGGGTAGGGAAGAAGAGGAAGTCGGAGCTCTTCCCTGGAGAGGGAGAGGGGCTCACGGGGAAGAGAAAGAGGAAGAAGGGCGACGGAGTGGGCAAGGCGGGGAGACCGGACCATCCCCTCCCCTGAGCACGGGACTCAATTTATCCTGGGTTCTGTGGGTCTGATACTCCTGCATTTCACGCCTGAGGCTCAGGGTATGGGGGTGCTTCTTGTGAGCCTCGGCGTTTGGAGATGGCTTGTTGCATAACTAACAGCAACCAGAGCAGGCCCACAGAGAAGCAAGAGACGAGGAGGTAGAGCGCAGTGCCGTTAGCAGAGCTACAGCCGCCTGCCAAGCATCTCCTCTCCCTGGTGAACACTAGACAGATTTCCCTGCGTAGAAGATATGCAAATTACCTGACATCCAACCAGGAAAGGGCAAAAGACCCTGCACTAGAGTAGGATTGAGATTTCCAGAAGCTCCCTCATGGATAATGAGGACTTCTCACCTCTGAAAAGTATTAAAAAAGAAAAACACCCGGAGACCTTACATTCGCAAGTGTAAACTTGCTTCCATTTAAGAAAGGCGGCCCAAGGGGCTGGGAGTTTGGCCTAGTGGTTAAAGTGCTTGCCTAGCATGCACGAAGACCCGGGTTCGATTCCTCGGTACCACGTACATAGAAAAAAGCCGGAAGTGGTGCTGAGGCTCAAGTGGTAGAGCTCTAGCCTTGAGAAAGTCCAAGGACAGTGCTCAGGCCCTGAGCTCAAGCCCAGGACTGGCAAAAAAAAAAAGGCAGCCCGGCCTGGGAGAGCAAGCCCAGGAACTCTGAATACAGCAGCCCCTGCCAGCCACCAACCACAGGGTTAGGCGACATGGAGTCTCCAGGAGACAGGTGGGGCACAAAGTACCTTGGCTTTGCTCTTGCCCCTGGGATTTGATGATGAACTAGTTCCACTACAAAGGACTGCAAACCTGGAGAGCCCCCCCCCCGGGTGCTCATGTCTGAGCACTCTACCCCTGGGTGCTCGTGTCTGAGTCCTCCACCCCTGGGCTGTCATGTCCAAGTCCAGTTTACAGCTTCTAAAAGATCCAACTAGGACAGCTCTAAGATTCCTGCACCAAACCCTGCCCTGCTCTTAAGGACTAAGATTTCACTCCTGTGCCTTAGTGCTTAGGAAGAACACGGGTCATTTAGACACCTCATTTAGAGAGGAGGGAGGGGACGTTTTAGAACTAGACTGATTGAATGTCCCCAAAGCACACACAATGACAGAGGCAGACAAATCTCATTTCCCACGACTGTAAATCCTGTGCTTTCATCCCACCGTTCAGGACCAGTGAAAGTAAACAGAGAAGACAAAGGCAGCAGGTAGACTTCTGTTGACACCGCAAGGCCCTGTCAGCCAGGAGGCACCATTCGCATCCCCACCGCTCAGCAGCCAGATTCCTAGACCTTGGTGGCTACTGGCCTCTCTATCTAGCTGGTCCTCCCCTGTACAGGACAGGATCACCCACCCACCCGATCACCCAGCCACCCACCCACCTCACCCAACTCACCCAGCTCACCTACCCAACCGCCCATCCACCCACCCAACCACCCAACTACCCAACCATCCACCCAACCACCCAATCTACCCACCCAAACATCCACCCACCCACCTACCCACCCAACCATCCACCCACCCATCCACCCACCTACCCACCCAACTACCCAATCCACCCACCCAACCATCCACCCACCCAACCATCCACCCAACCACCCAACTACCCAATCCACCCACCCAACCATCCACCCACCCACCTACCCACCCAACCATCCACCCACCCACCTACCCACCCAACCATCCACCCACCCAACCATCTACCCACCCACCCAACTACCCAATCCACCCACCCAACCATCCACCCAACCACCCAACTACCCAATCCACCCACCCACCTACCCACCCAACCATCCACCCAACCATCCACCCAACCATCCACCCACCCACCTACCCACCCAACCATCCACCCAACCATCCACCCAACCATCCACCCACCCACCTACCCACCCAACCATCCACCCAACCATCCACCCAACTACCCAATCCACCCACCCAACCATCCACCCACCCACCCAACTACCCAATCCACCCACCCAACCATCCACCCACCCACCCAACTACCCAATCCACCCACCCAACCATCCAATCCACCCACCCACCCAACTACCCAATCCACCCACCCAACCATCCACCCACCCACCCAACTACCCAATCCACCCACCCAACCATCCAATCCACCCACCCACCCAACTACCCAATCCACCCACCCAACCATCCACCCACCCACCCAACTACCCAATCCACCCACCCACCCACCACCCAACTACCCAATCCACCCACCCAACCATCCACCCAACCACCCAACTACCCAATCCACCCACCCAACCATCCACCCACCCACCCACCCAACTACCCAATCCACCCACCCAACCATCCAACTACCCAATTACCCAATCCACCCACCCAACCATTCACCCAACCACCCAACTACCCAATCTACCCACCCAACTATCCAACCACCCACCCATCCTCCCACCCATCTGCCCACCCACCACCAGTCCCAGGGACCAAAGCTGTCTCTGCATCTTCCCTCCTTCCTGCTGTTTCTCACGGGCATCTTGGCATATCTCTTTACACCATTTCCACAGGCTGCGGTAGGTTCTCTGGGGAGCTGACCGTATTCCAGCCTGGTGACTTCAGCCTGCACAAACATGTGGAGTCTTACATGGAATTGTTCAACACTGCTTCCAATCTGGGCTGCAGAATTAGGCAAAGTGCCTTGCATTTATCTTGGGAGACATAAAGTGGATTCTGCAGTGTGGTATTGGTTAAAAAGCAATTCTCCGTAGGGGGGTGGAAGAGTGCTGAGATTGTCCTTCCCTTTCTGGAAGTTCTTTTTAAGATACAAGTCTACACTCATGACGAGGAGCACGACTTCTGAAGACCCTGTCCACAGGCAGCTCGTAGGGAATGGCGACTCCATTGGGAGGACGACAAGGAAGACTGCACTTCCCTAGCTCTGCATTTCTTCCGCAGCCCTTGAGGCAGGGCTGTGTCGCTGAGGCCAATCAGCTTAAAGAAGGAAAGAAAGAAACTGGGTGTTTCGGTGGCACCTTTTCACTTCAGTCACAGAAGCCCTTTTCCGGCTCGTGGGCAGGTGACGCCCCTCGCTCTTCCGACATCCAGCCAGCCTGCGGCTTTCCCAGAATCGCTCACCACTAACTCCGCTCCTCCAGAGCTGAGGCTGCTGGCAGCAGCCAGGTGATCCCCAGTAGTTATCACCATCTCCACCTTCCCTTACTCCCCACCCCCCTCTACTCATTGCCTTGGTTCTCCAGGTATCTCAATCCAGGTCTCCCAGGGGCGCCCAGGGCCTCTCCATGGGCTGAATGCAGCCTCGATGTGTGGGGCTGTTGCCCTTATAAGTCTCTTTCCTCTGGAAATGCAGTCCCTTCTGCTCATTCTGTGTCACACTGTGGACGCAGCCTTAAAACTTAAAAGCAGATCCCTTCCCATGGTCTATGGCACGAACACCCCTTCATCTATCATTTCTACATTGGCAGGGGGTGTTGCGTGTTGAAAGGTGCCCTGGGGAGCCCCTGAGCCAGTGAGATTGCCTTACAACTAAGTGGACTGGCCTCTTCCCCTCCTCTCTTCCCAGAAGATTCCCTTGACATACCCCCTGCCACAGAAACCAGTTATTTACACTCTGTATGCTCCAGAAATCCCTTGTAATAAACCATACAAATCTATTGGTCCTGCTGCTACTATAATTACCTATATCTTATTATGACTTAATATGGAACAGATTATTTTTTTCTCTCGGTGAAGCCATAAACGACTGGACACTTGCTAAAGCTGCTGACGCCGGAGTGGTGGCGGAAGCAGTGAACCCACTAATTGGATAAATGGGGGATGGTGTGGAAATTTAATTAAACTGGCATTTGCTCTCACTGCTGAAAATACTCATCAGAAAGTGAACTGTATTTAAAAACACACACAAAAAGGAAAAGGCGGAGTATGACATTAAAGTCCCTTTGAAGCCATTCCTCCTGGCACTGGCAAGATGTGCGACCTCTCTCCTCACATGAGGTTTGGTCCTCTGTCCCTGGGCTCTGCAGACAGCTTCTCTGGGCGGAGATCACAGAGAAAGTGCTCGGAAAACTGTGAGGCGGGAGGAGGAGTTTCTCGATTTGGGGACCAGATGCATCTCTTGGCAGCTCTTGACACAAACATGAAGATAAAATATGTGCCTAAAAAAAATAAAAAGGAAGAAAGCAGGGGAAAAAAAATAAAAAGAAGACGGAAGACAGCCAACACTGAAGCATCACTCCGCCTGGTCAGAGATGAGCTTTACATCTGCAACCATTCAAGCAAGAACACTTAAACAATTGTCAGCTTTGAGAGGGGTGGATGAGGGGTTTGAACCCGGCATTTAAATGCATTCCGTGGACCAGGAGTCTGGGGCAATATGCCCCTCCCTCGGCCGCAGGGCGGGGGTGGGGGAGAGCGCACGGAAGGGGGCTGTGTGTGGTGCGCCACTCGGGCAGTGACCGCTGCCCTGTCACCACGGGGGCCCAGCTGGGCCCTGCGTGGACTCCGGGTTAATGGACTTAGCTGAGGAACCTGGGAGGCTGAGGGAGAGAATTGTGCGCTCAGAAGGTCAGAGGTCCCGGAGCTTTCTCCTCAGTTTCCATCCTTTGGGTTTCTGGAGGAGACCTCAGTCGGTGGCCGCTTGGGAAGTGAGAACTTAGGGGTGCAGTGTTCTCACAGTGCTTGATGCGTACCTGCTAATTTGGGGCCGTATCTCCTTGCCTGGCCTGGACAGCGAGGCAGTGAAGGGACTGGAGGAGTGGCTGCTGTTACTCAATAAGATCCCCTCCCCGCCCCCCGGCTGGTTGGTCCCAGGAGCGAAGCAGGGGAAGAAGTATGGGGACCCCTTACCCATGCCTTCTCTTGCAGGTACCGTGGTCAGTCCAGGTGTGAAAAGGCAGAATGGAAGCTCACAGGGGGGCCCCCAGCCATGGCATCACCGGTGCTGTGGTGGCCACACTATGATCAGTGTCCCCTGACTGCGTCGACTGGAAATCAGGCTCCATTATCGGGTGGAGGACGGGTGTGGGGGTGGTACTGTAATGAAGGATTCTATACTGCGTGCAGTTTCTGGGGCTGTATTCCCTGCAGATCAGGGGCACAAGTGTAATACAAATGTAGTGGTAGGAAAGGATAGGAGTTTACCAGCTCTCAGTTCCGGGGGAAGAAAGGGGGGAAACCTTACATCCAAGTGCCTGCAGGGCCGTGGTCCTTCTGCAGCCTCTCTGGAAACAAGTCCACACTCTTTCCTGGGTTCTGGTGTTCCCCTCACGCCCTTGGCACACCCTGACTGGTAGGCCCAGTGGTCCAGCCTCTGCCTCCGTCTGTGCGGGTCCTCTCTCTCCCACTCCTTGCTCTCAGAAGGATGCCAGTTACAAACCCCAGCCCCCCTTCCCCACTCCTGCCCAACCCATCTTGGCCTGTTCTCATCACAGTGGAGCCTCCAGCTGACAGGGCCCCATTCTGACACTCTGGGAGCTGGGACTTCCAAGTGCATCCTGGGGCGGTGGTGTTCAGCTCTCCACAGTGTCGATGGAAGGAAAGGTGTAATGATCGTATGGCTTCCATTTAGGTTCACGGGCCTGGAAAGTCCTGGGGTTTGGGCAGGTGCATGCATTATATCCTCATTGTAATTCCTGAGGGACAACTTTAACGAAGAAAGGGAAGGATGTGAGGGGGTGGGGGAAGGGAAATGGGGACAAAAACATGAGCAGAGGCATCAATGTGTGAGAAGAAATGTACCTACTACCTGACGAGCGTAACTGGAACCCCTCTATACATTATCCCCAAAATTAAAAAAAAACAAATGATGAGGCAGAGACAAATGCCCCAAGGTACAATTCCACAGGCTTGTCAATGAATCCGTCAAGAAGGTTAGAACCAAGACCCGGCCCCACCCGCCAAGCCCATCAGTGCCTCCCAACTACAGAGCATCCTTCAGGAGACATTTCGAATTCAAGCAAAACTCAAGACGAAAGCAGCGTTCACGCTCCTACTTGCGCAGCACAGCGAACTTCTAGTCCCAACTCCATCGGAGCTATAAATAAGAAGTAAATTTCACGCAAAATATGATCCCAAGTTAAAATAGATTTTGCAGTATTTCGACACAAAGGGGCTCTTGAATCTCCACCAAACACCAGCTGCTGTTTATGAATTCGTGCTGAGACGCTGGCCTCCCTGCGTTCTGGCGTTGAAATGTCCTTTCTGTCATGAGGCATGATGGCTTCCAATGGCGTTTATTTATTCTTACGGTTTTAAAACCATCTACTCACTTAGTGAGAGAAAATGTCGGTGAACCTCTGTGTTTCCCTCCATGGAGCTTTACCTCCATGTGTGGGAATCGAACTGACTTCCATTCTTTACAACTAAATCATTTCTTCTATGAAAATACTCCTTGATAGAGACCTCTAGTACATCTAGAAAGTTTGAATTCTTCTTGCTAATATTTTCCATCAAAATCAGCTCTTTGTTCAGGGGAAGGATGAGGTGGGAATCTGGGGACAAACTCACCAGAATGGTTCACTCCGAGGCAATTGTGTGAGCATGAGGGTTCAGGCCTGTCGCTCCAGCTCTCTCCTTAGCACTAAGCAGAGTAAAGAGTTGTGATTGTGGGACGGCAGTGGTTTGACTTTTCTGATGTCTTAAAAGTAAAAAGCGCCCTCTTTATTCTGGACCCCTGGTGGAGGGAGAGTAGGAAGGAATGGATTATAATTGAGTCATATCATGTCCTTGTGTTGAAGAATGCCATTGTGAACTCATATCCTGGACATACCTGGAAGAAATCTAGTGTAGCTGTCTTCCACCGAGCATGAATGAGTGAGCCAGTGAATATGTATGTGCATATGTACCAAGAAACATACACGAGATTCTCTCATTTTCTTATGCTGATACCAAGGCTTGACCTCAGGGCCTGGGTATTGTCCTTGAGCTTTTTTGCCCAAGGCTGGTGTTTCACCACTTGAGCCACAGCTCCACTTCTGGCATGTTAGTGGGCATGGTTAATTGGAGATAGGAGTCACAGACTTTCCTATTTGGGATGGCTTTAAACTCTTATCCTCAGATTTCAGCCTTTTGAGTAGTGAGGGCGACAGGTGTGAGCCACCCACCAGAGCCCGGCTTTGGAGGGTTCTTTAATTCAATTAACTGTGTTGAATGTCTTGTGCTAAATTCTATGCTGGGTGGGGATAGAGGAGCAGAAGAAGATGAAGACTCTGCCTAGAGTCTGCCCTGCGTGGGTGTGGATTAAGGGAATCACAGCACAAGTGACTGTAGTTGACTGTGACCAGTGCTTGGCATTGTAATGGCATGTGTGCATTGAGCGTGGATATGCCAGGTACCCACAGGCACAGCCTCCCCATGTCATGTGACCACATCATCCCTAAATCGCCTAACAAAGGAGCCTGCTGTTAGCAACCCTGTCTGTAGACAAGGATCATGAGATCCCCAGTGGCAAAACAACTCCTCCACTGTAATCTGGAAAATGGCAGAGATGGGATGGGAACATGGGTAGTTTGATGCATGGCCTCATGCATTGGTAGAGGTAAGCGTGGACTGCCCTTGTGTATGCAGGAGAATAACTACCACTGACTGTAGGGGCTCCGGGAACCCCAAGGCATAAGCCACTTCTACAGGCCTTGGGGTAATGAGAGCCAGTTATCTCAGCAGGCAGTCATCTCAGGAGACAGTCATCTCAGTAGGCAGTCATCTCAAGAGACAGTCATCTCAGAAGACAGTCATCTCATCACCCAGTCATCTCAGGAGACAGTCATCTCAGAAGACAGACATCTCAGGAGTCAATCATCTCAGGAGACAGTCATCTCAGGAGACAGTCATCTAAGCAGCCAGTCATCTCAGGAGACAGTCATCTCAGCAGGCAGTCATCTCAAGAGACAGTCATCTCAGAAGACAGTCATCTCATCACCCACTCATCTCAGGAGACAGTCATCTCAGAAGACAGACATCTCAGGAGTCAATCATCTCAGGAGACAGTCATCTCAGGAGACAGTCATCTCAGGACACAGTCATCTCAGGACACAGTCATCTCAGCAGACAGTCATCTCAGCAGACAGTCATCTCAGCAGACAGTCATCTCAGCAGGCAGTCATCTCAGGAGACAGTCATCTCAGGAGACAGTCATCTCAGCAGCCAGTCATCTCAGCAGACAGTCATCTCAGCAGCCAGTCATCTCAGGCGACAGTTATCTCAGGATACAGTCATCTCAGGAGACAGTCATTTCAGCAGGCAGTCATCTCAGGAGACAGTCATCTAAGCAGCCAGTCATCTCAGGAGACAGTCATCTCAGCAGCCAGCCATCTCAGCAGCCAGTCATCTCAGCAGCCAGTCATCTCAGGAGACAGTCATCTCAGCAGCCAGTCATCTCAGGAGACAGTCATCCCATCAGCCAGTCATCTCAGGAGACAGTCATCTCAGCAGCCAGTCATCTCAGGAGACAGTCATCTCAGGAGACAGTCATCTCAGGAGACAGTCATCTCAGGAGACAGTCATCCCATCAGCCAGTCATCTCAGGAGACAGTCATCTCATCACCCAGTCATCTCAGGAGACAGTCATCTCAGGAGACAGTCATCTCATCACCCAGTCATCTCAGGAGACAGTCATCTCAGCAGCCAGTCATCTCAGGAGACAGTCATCTCATCACGCAGTCATCTCGGGAGCCAGTCATCTCAGCAGGCAGTCATCTCAGGAGACAGTCATCTCAGCAGCCAGTCATCTCAGCAGGCAGTCATCTCAGGAGACAGTCATCTCAGCAGCCAGCCATCTCAGCAGCCAGTCATCTCAGGAGACAGTCATCTCAGCAGCCAGTCATCTCATCACCCAGTCATCTCAGGAGACAGTCATCTCAGGAGACAGTCATCTCAGCAGCCAGTCATCTGAGCAGCCAGTCATCTCAGCAGGCAGTCATCTCAGGAGACAGTCACCTCAAGAGACAGTCATCTCAGGAGACAGTCATCCCATCACCAATCATCTCAGGAGACAGTCATCTCAAGAGACAGTCATCTCAGGATACAGTCATCTCAGGAGACAGTCATCTCAGTAGACAGTCATCTCAGGAGACAGTCATCTCAGCAGCCAGTCATCTCATCACCCAGTCATCTCAGCAGGCAGTCATCCCATCCCCCAGTCATCTCAGCAGCCAGTCATCTCATCACCCAGTCATCTCAGGAGACAGTCATCTCATCACCCAGTCATCTCAGGAGACAGTCATCTCAGGAGACAGTCATCTCAGGAGACAGTCATCTCAGCAGCCAGTCATCTGAGCAGCCAGTCATCTCAGCAGGCAGTCATCTCAGGAGACAGTCATCTCAGCAGCCAGTCATCTCAGCAGCCAGTCATCTCAGCAGGCAGTCATCTCATCACCCAGTCATCTCAGCAGGCAGTCATCCCATCCCCCAGTCATCTCAGCAGCCAGTCATCTCATCACCCAGTCATCTCAGGAGACAGTCATCTCATCACCCAGTCATCTCAGGAGACAGTCATCTCAGGAGACAGTCATCTCAGCAGCCAGTCATCTCAGCAGCCAGTCATCTCAGCAGGCAGTCATCTCAGGAGACAGTCATCTCAGCAGCCAGTCATCTCATCACCCAGTCATCTCAGGAGACAGTCATTTCAGGAGACAGTCATCTCAAGAGACAGTCATCTCAGGAGACAGTCATCCCATCAGCCAATCATCTCAGGAGACAGTCATCTCAGGAGACAGTCATTTCAGGAGACAGTCATCTCAGGAGACAGTCATCTCAGCAGACAGTCATCTCAGCAGACAGTCATCTCAGGAGACAGTCATCTCAGGAGACAGTCATCTCATCACCCAGTCATCTCAGGAGACAGTCATTTCAGGAGACAGTCATCTCAAGAGACAGTCATCTCAGGAGACAGTCATCTCAGCAGACAGTCATCTCAGGAGACAGTCATCTCAGGAGACAGTCATCTCATCACCCATTCATCTCAGGCGACAGTCATCTCAAGAGACAGTCATCTCAGGAGACAGTCATCCCATCAGCCAATCATCTCAGGAGATAGTCATCTCAGGAGACAGTCATTTCAGGAGACAGTCATCTCAGGAGACAGTCATCTCAGCAGACAGTCATCTCAGCAGACAGTCATCTCAGGAGACAGTCATCTCAGGAGACAGTCATCTCATCACCCAGTCATCTCAGGAGACAGTCATTTCAGGAGACAGTCATCTCAAGAGACAGTCATCTCAGGAGACAGTCATCCCATCAGCCAATCATCTCAGGAGACAGTCATCTCAGGAGACAGTCATTTCAGGAGACAGTCATCTCAGGAGACAGTCATCTCAGCAGACAGTCATCTGAGCAGCCAGTCATCTCAGGAGACAGTCATCTCATCACCCAGTCATCTCAGGAGACAGTCATTTCAGGAGACAGTCATCTCAAGAGACAGTCATCTCAGGAGACAGTCATCTCAGCAGACAGTCATCTCAGGAGACAGTCATCTCAGGAGACAGTCATCTCAGCAGACAGTCATCTCAGCAGACAGTCATCTCAGGGGACAGTCATCTCAGGAGACAGTCATCTCAGGAGACAGTCATCTCAGCAGACAGTCATCTCAGGAGACAGTCATCTCAGGAGACAGTCATCTCATCACCCAGTCATCTCAGGAGACAGTCATCTCAAGCGACAGTCATCTCAGGAGACAGTCATCCCATCAGCCAATCATCTCAGGAGATAGTCATCTCAGGAGACAGTCATTTCAGGAGACAGTCATCTCAGGAGACAGTCATCTCAGCAGACAGTCATCTCAGCAGACAGTCATCTCAGGAGACAGTCATCTCAAGAGACAGTCATCTCAGGAGACAGTCATCCCATCAGCCAATCATCTCAGGAGATAGTCATCTCAGGAGACAGCCATTTCAGGAGACAGTCATCTCAGGAGACAGTCATCTCAGCAGACAGTCATCTCAGCAGACAGTCATCTCAGGAGACAGTCATCTCAGGAGACAGTCATCTCATCACCCAGTCATCTCAGGAGACAGTCATTTCAGGAGACAGTCATCTCAAGAGACAGTCATCTCAGGAGACAGTCATCTCAGGAGACAGTCATCTCATCACCCAGTCATCTCAGGAGACAGTCATCTCAAGAGACAGTCATCTCAGGAGACAGTCATCCCATCAGCCAATCATCTCAGGAGACAGTCATCTCAGCAGACAGTCATCTCAGCAGACAGTCATCTCAGCAGACAGTCATCTCAGGAGACAGTCATCTCAGGAGACAGTCATCCCATCAGCCAATCATCTCAGGAGACAGTCATCTCAGCAGGCAGTCATCTCAGGAGATAGTTATCTCAGGAGACAGTCATCTCAGGAGACAGTCATCTCAGGAGACAGTCATCTTAGCAGGCAGTCATCTCAGGAGACAGTTATCTCAGGAGACAATCATCTCAGCAGGCAGTCATCTCAGAAGACAGTCATCTCAGGAAACAGTTATCTCAGGAGCCAGTCATCTCAGGAGACAATCATCTCAGGAGACAGTCATCCCTTCAGCCAATCATCTCAGGAGACAGTCATCTCAGGAGACAGTCATCTCATCACCCAGTCATCTCAAGAGACAGTCATCTCAGGAGACAGTCATCTCAGCTGCCAGTCATCTCAGGAGACAGTCATCTCAGGAGATAGTCATCTCAGCAGCCAGTCATTTCAGGAGACAGTAATCTCAGGAGACAATCATCTCAGCAGGCAGTCATCTCAGAAGACAGTCATCTCAGGAGACAGTTATCTCAGGAGCCAGTCATCTCAGGAGACAATCATCTCAGGAGACAGTCATCCCTTCAGCCAATCATCTCAGGAGACAGTCATCTCAGGAGACAGTCATCTCATCACCCAGTCATCTCAAGAGACAGTCATCTCAGGAGACAGTCATCTCAGCTGCCAGTCATCTCAGGAGACAGTCATCTCAGGAGATAGTCATCTCAGCAGCCAGTCATTTCAGGAGACAGTAATCTGAGGAAACAGTCATCTCAGCAGCCAGTCATCTCAGGAGACAGTCATCTCAGGAGACAGTCATCTCTGGAGACAGTCATCTCAGCAGCCAGTCATCTCATCATGCAGTCATCTCGGGAGCCAGTCATCTCAACAGCCAGTCATGAGGAACTAGCCTTCTATATGTCAGCTTCAAGGGGCCAGGATCTCAGGGTCCTCAGAGACCCCTGCCTGTCCACATTTCCCTTTTCTTGGAGGCAGCCCAACAATTGCTTTTTCTCAAGAACGCTCACAGAGGGAAACTCCATCTCCCTTTGTTAGTCATTTCCAAGTGGATCATCTCTTCTGCCAACTTTGGTCATAAAGAACATGGGTGACTCCAGCTGCTTCCTGTCGGTGTCTAAGGCATGCCAGTCTCTGCTTCAGCGTCCTCCATGGTGGATTGCACTAGATCAGCTCTACGCCCTGCAAGCGTTGTGGTCTGGAGAGTCTCCATGGCTCCAGGGTTCTGTGGAGATGGAGCCAGGACTCTCGGGAGTCCATTCAAGTCCCTCCTTGAATTCCATTCATGTCTCAGTTGTGACACGCTTGCAGAACAAGGCAGCTGATGGTCTCCAGAGCCCACGTTCTGTCCTCACACTGTTCTTCAATGTCAAGGCAATGAGAGTGGGTCGTGGAACCCTGGGGCCCAAACTCCCTACTCTCAGTTCCCATGGATGGCGTAATCTGTGTAGCCAGCCACTGGACTGAGACCCACGAGCGAGAGGTTCAGGGCTGGGCCCAGACAGTTGTCAGCACCCCCAAAAGCAGCCACTAGTGTAATTGCTGTGGTTGTATGCTCATTAAGTGTTAGCAGGGCAGCGTGTATAAACACCCTGAATAAAGACACAGCTTTGTCCCTTGGACGCTCCGCCAAGCTTGTTTCTCCATGACTGAAGGACCGGCTGCCACATGTCCACGTAGAACTGTCTCCATGTCAACTCTTGATCCCACATGTACTGATTCTTATCCAGCCGTTGACTTAACCACTTCCCAAGTTATTTCTCTTTCCAGCATTCTTGAATCCAGCAGATTCCTACCATTCTGGCCCCCGGCTCTCCTTCCCAGGATCGGTGGCGCCTGTCTCTGCTGCGCCAGCCCTTGCCCGGTGTGCATTCCATAGAGGCCTTCCATTCTTTCCTAGGGAAGAAGACATCCTTCACACCTGCGGCTACCTCTTTAAGGCCCCTGTGACTGGCAACCATCCCCCATGTTCTGACCCCCGCGCCGTTCTCACCTTCGACTGACCTTCATGACTGAACCCCAACTCCATTCTTGGCCAAGATACTTACCCACACCCCCCACCCCGGGATAGTAAAGTCCAGTGACCAAATGTGTGCCTCAGGGTGTCGCCAGCCAGGCCATTCCAGTGCCAGCAGTGTGGCGCCTGCAACCACAGGACGATCTCTGGATGGAGAAGTTACGTTCTCTGCTGCAAGGCTGCGGCTCTCGGGAGTTAAAGGCAGCAAGGGTGGCATCGAGCTTGGAACAGCATCTGATTCCCAGTGCTCAGTTGACAGGAGAGCTGGGTATTCACCGGTGCCAGTCCAGCCCCATCCCTTGTGCTGGTTCTTCTCATTCCTCGTCGCCCTGGTCGCTCTGGTGTCTGCTCCTGGCTGTGAGGAAACGTGAGGTTGGGTGGAGACCCAGCAGGGATGAGGAGGGAATGGCGAGCTGGGAGTGGGGGCATCTAGACTCTGTTTTAGGCAGAATTAAGTTTTCAGTCTCCCGCTTCACCCAGACACAGGAGATTTGATGAGTTCCCCGGAGGAGGTAATTTTCCTGCTCTTCCCTCTTGCTCTCGGAGCCCATCTGTAAATGCTGTACACAACGTGGGCTCCTCCATTAACCTCGTTATGCTGATGTATCCCGAGGACAGTTTTTCCTTGTGGCCACAGCGTCCCGTGTGTGTGAACTTGAGGCTTCGTCCTGAGATGGTTGCTCTTCAGACATCTCCTCCCCGGTGGAGACTTCCTTCTCTGCACTCTGAAAGAGGGCATGGGGCAGCATCTCCAGGCCGCCAGACACAACACTGGCACCGCATTTGTCCTGTGAGACTGGGGCAGTCACCCCCACTGGGTGTGGAAGGACAGGGGTCTCCGGGACCCCTGCAGGCTGTCCGCCTCCCACAGACCCTTCTCCTGAAGTCGGGCGGAGTAGGATCTCGGCCTTGACTTGCGTTTTCTATTTCTTTTTTTGTCTTTGGGGATATTTTTCTTTCTCGTATTACAGATATAATTATTCTCCTCCACTAGCTGATGACTAACTCGTGGGTAGAGCTTGAGGGCACACGCTGGCATCAGGGCTGCCTCCGGGAGGGAGCATACCGCTCTGAAAAAC
Source organism: Megascapheus bottae (assembly GCF_031878675.1). NCBI lineage: Eukaryota > Metazoa > Chordata > Mammalia > Rodentia > Geomyidae > Megascapheus > Megascapheus bottae. The sequence goes on from NC_143537.1 coordinate 1,260,033, forward strand.
TCAACTAAAAGCTCAGAACTCTGGTGTTCTAGCATCGTTGAAAGCCTTTTTTAAAAGTGTCAAAGGCATAAAGACACACTGGAATGCATTGTTGTGCATGAAGGCTCCGGGGCACTGCCAGACAGGACCCGATACTGACTTACCTAACTCCAGGACCCCCCCCCCACACACCCAATCCAGTGACACCGCATGGCTCTTCTGTACCACAGACTCAATTCTGAATTACAGGGTGCTAAGGTTTTTTTGTTTTTGTCTTTAGCTTTACCATCTTAATATATTGGATCTCAGACAATCATGGTTTAAAGCCAGATGATGAGAAAGATTTGCAAAAAAAAAAAATACTGGGCATGGTAGAATATGTCCAAGAGCCCAGCTCCATTAGAAGTATAAATAGGAAGATTAAGGTCCAGCCCAGCCCCACTCAAAAGGAAAAAGACCCAATTAGAAAAGAGCAGAAGCCAAAAGGGCTAGGATGTGGCTCAGCTGGTTGAGCAGGCCAGCCCGGCGCACACAAGTTTGAGTTCAAACTCCAGTACTGGAGGGAAAAAAATGTCCTCACAAGGCTTCTACTGTCCAGCGTTCTTTCTGTTGCTTGTTTTCAGAACACCACCGCTGGAGGCAAATTTTCTGTTTGTGTGGTCCGACAATGCCTGTGCTTCATCTAAATGTTTTGTGGTTTCTTTTCGGGATAACAGAATACCCTCTTGTTTCTCTATTTTGGTCACGTACGTGCTGGCACACACCCTACAGGCCTGTTTGCCATTCAGGAAAAAAAGGCACAGATAGTGGGGGGGGGCGGGGGAGGGTTGCGTTGTCCTTGATTTTCGAGTTAGATGTTATTTCTGGTTTCTTAATCATCCGGTCACGCTTAGCCTGTGTAGGGATCTGGAAAAACTGGGAAGCACTGATGCCAGTGGAGTGGTCTTCTCGTCCTTCTGCCTCCGTTCTCGAAGGATGTTGGTGATGGACGTGGCTTTCTTCAGTGGCACTTACATTCTTAAAGCGCACGAAGGACAAGCGGGGTGGTTGAAGCCAGTAAGCCTGCCTGCTTTGAGAGAAGGGACAGGGGGATTGTGGTTCAAGACCAACCTGGGCAAAAAGAAGTTTGTGTGACTCTTCACCCGTGGCTGGGGGGGGGGTTATCCCGCGGTTCTGTGGGGGGGAAGCACCATGTCTGGATGTGATGATATATGCCTGTCATCCCCAGAGACCTGGAGAAGGAACTGGGGGGACGGGGTGTCACAGCCCAGTATAAAGGGAGAACCCCTCTCAAACCAACCTAGAAGAGGCTGGAGGCATAGTTCAAGCAGCCTATTGCCCACCTAGCAGTGTAATTCCCCGGGGCTCAATCCCCAGTACCAATTAAAACCAAAACGTAATAAAAGGCTGCCATTCCCCTCACTGCCCGGCTCCCACTGTGGCTGGCGGAAGTCACCTGTCACGGGCGTCACACTGCGTCCTGGCCTATCTGCATTCCACCCTGGCTAGCTCCGAGAACGTTGTCTAGAAGGCTTCTCTAGGGTGTGATTCAGCGCGGACTTCTTTATGCTCAGGATTTGTTAGACTATCTGCTACGTGGTCACTCATTTTGGAGCGTTCTCATCCCTTCTCTCCATTTTTCTCTCCTTTCCCCTTTGAAGACAGGCGGGCCCCTTCCGTGAAGGGCGGTGCCCAGATCTGACCTGCTCTCTGTGTGACCCCCCTGGAGCTCTTTTCTCCCCATGCATGATTCCGGGTCCCTTCTTCTGGGCTGTCTCCCAGGATAGTTAGCGCACGTGGGCTGTTGAATCCAATGAAGGGGTCCTTTGAAAAAATAATCTCTGACTGCAAAGCCAGCATTTACAATTCCTAGCGTCCTGCCGAACGTGTCAAGTTGAGCTCTGTATCCGTGGGAAGGGCAGAGCAGTGGCTTTTCCTGGGTGTCTGGAATTACACTGGGTGAAGTGCTTGCAGTGTGTCTTGTTCTCCTTGCCCATCCCCCCCTGTTTCTGTTGCTGTTATTTCTGTTATTTCCCCTGCCAGTGTCAGAGGAGGGGATTCATTTAATAATGACTTGATGACCACGGGGCTTTTGCCTTCATCTGAAGAGGATCCATTCTTGCTCCAGCAATGTAGACCTACCTGTTCCATATAGGCTGCACTCAACTAGAGACAACCATTACTGTTATCAGTAGCCAGGACTGTGCCTTACCATGATTGCGTCTGCACAGAGGTGAAGGAATCTCTCTGGCAGGAGGAACACAGCCACATCACGAATGCCTCGTCCTGCCAACCTCACCTTCACAGCTTCTGTGTGCCATTCAGAGCAATTTCTCCTGCTCAACACAAACAGTTTAAAAAATGCTGTAGTTCTTCCAGTCTCTTATCCATTCTGCCATGGGAGCCCCTGTGCTGTCATTCTCCTTGGGCTGTGTCATCTAGCATGTTGTTCTAGCTTGTGTGTGTATGTGGGGTGTGTGTGTGTGTATGCATGCGTGTGAGTTTTGTTTTATGAGATAAAGTCTTGCTATGTCACCCAGGCTGGCCCAGATCCTCCCCCTCCTCCCCTCTCTCTAGCACTGGTATTAGAGCATGCACCATTATAACTAGCCTCTTCATTATCTCCCGGCCCCTTGCTCTTCTGTATAATATTCCTATCCCTGTTCACTATTGCAAGCATTCTCTACTTTGGAGCTGTGTTTATAGGGCCCTCTCTTCCTGCAGAGCTATTTATCAAAGTATATTCCTAAACAACAAAATTATCTACAAGCCAGCCCCCCCCACTCCCCTGCCATACTCTGGCAACAGGGTTTCAGCTCTTCTCTCTCCTGTGTATCCTCATTACGCATTGTGTGGTTGCTTGTAATTGCTCTCTCTCTCTCTCTCTCTCTCTCTCTCTCTCTCTCTCTCTCTCTCTCTCTCTCTCTCTCTCTCTCTCTCTCTCTCTCTCTCGGCATCCATCTCCCAGAAGGAATGCAGTGGAGCTTTAGTAACATAAAAGGTGTACCTGAGAGGGTTCTGAAATGGTACCTGGCTAGGTCAGGTGTGTGATGTGAAGGCCAGCCTTGAACAGCAGGGCACCTGAGAGCTCTCCTCCCTGGAGGAGCTCTGGTCCTCTGGAGGTTTAATTTACATATGGATGCAGCGCTACACTTCTCAGTTGCTCTGCAGACAAACATTGCACACGGGCTGGGGGTTGGGGTTGTCAAGACACCAACACCCAGGGCCAGTGACCCTCATTCTGAGTGGTGAGCCTGTCTCCCCGAGCGCTGGCGCCTGGGGAGAGCTCTGCTTATGGCAGATGCCTTCTCCTCCATGCCTGATTGCTGATGGGTGATGGCCCATGCACCATGGGCTTCTGAAAGCAGGAGAGAGAGCATCAGATGGATGTGGGGGGGGGGGACAGGAACCTGTTGGTAAGACCCCCAGGTGGTCATGTGTGGAGATGGGCTCGGAGTTGCCCAGTGTGCTGAGCCTGTGCTCCTATGTGATGGCTTGAAGGAACCACAGCAATCTCCAGTTCTGGCTGTGTGTCTCCTCATAGGCGGGCAGGTGCTAGGCTAAGTACATCCACTATGTTACCTCTTTTCCTCCTCTCGCCTACCTGAAGCCCCAAATGCTGAGTGACTTCTTCTCCACCCTTGGCAGGAACCTCAGGGCTCAGGAGAAGGAGCAGTGGACTCGAGGGTCCCGAGAGCCAGGCGGGGCCGGCCCCAGGCAGTGCCCAGGCCCTGCAGCCTCCTCCTCCCGCCCTTCCCGCCCAGGGCAGACAGACACCAGGGAAAACAGGTTGTGACTTTTTTGCATCAATGACATTCTTTTGGAATTCTGACATAGCATGATTGGCAAATCAAAACCAGGTGCCTGCTCCTTTTTGGGGGTGGGGGGCAGAACAAAGGGTTGGTCTCAGGGCCTCGGCTTCTTAGACGAGTGTTCAGCCCCTGAGTGCCCCGCCCCCGTCCCCTCCCCCCCAGCCCTTTTGGCACCGTTCTTTTGATATAGGGTCTTGATTTTTTTTTGCCAGGGCCACTCCTGGACTGTGATCAGAGCTGTCTTATGAGCCCTGCTGTAACCGAGGGGACAGGTATGTCCCACCCAGCTGTCAACTGAAACGATTTCTCTTGAACCTTTTCCCTGGGCTGTCTGTCGTGAACCCTAAGTCCTCTGACCTCAGCCTCGCAGGTAGCTGGCGTGACAGGCATGAGCGGCCATACCAGCTGGTTGATGTTTTAGACGAGATGCTGCTTAGTCCTCGCCTCGTGGGAGCCAGGGCAGGGCAAAGGGGAGGAGGAGGCCATGGCACAGAGCAGGGCAGGTCACAGGGGAGAGGTCAGAGGTCACGGCCTCGGGGAGGAGCTGGCCTGCAGGACGAGTCAAGGTGGAGAGTTGTGCTGGGGGATGAGCCACATTCAGTAGAACAATGGGTTGGAAGCGTGTCATTGGACTAAACCACTTTTTAAAGTTTCCGTTTGTCTGTGGGCTTGAGCATCGAATGACAGCTCGGGAGCATGGGGAGCATTCTTGGATTACTCCAGCTCTGAGGCTGCCTCCGACACCCCGTCTTCCTGTGAACACACACCGCAGAATGGGACGTGTGAATCAGAGGTGTTTCTTGGGGGTTCACCCACCTCATCAGTTCCTTCATTGATCGTTCATTCATTCATTCATTCATTCATTCATTCATGTCACAGGTATCAAATGCTTACCCTGCACTAGGCAATGAGACCCCAGTGAGAGGCCAGGATTGGGTATGGGCTTTGGTGTCCTGCACAGAGATGTCACCGACACAGGAAACAGAGTGGTCGTCTTTGTATCTCACGTCCTTTCTGCCATCCTGTCTATTCTTTTCCCCTCCGTCTCCTTAGGGAGGCGAGGGAGGAGAATCTCAGCAGCTCGGATGCCCAATGTCTGCAGACAATTAATGGCCTTGCCAGCAACTTGAGTGGACAGAAGGGAGAGGCTCGGGAGGCATCGAAGAATAAACATCTCCATCCGAATCAGGAGGGAGCCCCGATGCCAGGCCAGCCCTGCGGCCACGGCCGCCCCAGCTGCTGCCCACGGCTGTGCCGTTTTGCCTCCTGTCCCACCCCTCCCGCGCCGGCTGCCAGCCCAGTGCGTGGATTCACAGGCTGACCATAATTGCTAGCTGTGCTGGCAGCCCAGGTCCCTTTAATTCAGCCTTGACGTCAGTAGCCGGAGCTCTCTCTTATGAGGCCCAGGCCAACACAGCAGGGAGAGCGGCCCTCGCTTCCATCCCGGCCACCAATCACCTTCCAGGCATTTCCTCTTTGCTTGGCACACCCCACCAAGAGCCAGCTGTCGTGCTGAGAGGCTCTGGGTACCTGGACAGCTGCGTGGACAGCAGAGAAGAAGCCCCTTCTTCCCTCCCCGTCTAACTCACAAGGCTCAAGAAAGAAAAGCGACTTGCCCTGATCACAGCTCTGCTCTCTTGCAGGGACCACCGGCCTTTTCCCTAGACCACGTGGGAAGGGTTAACTACTTTCCCAAGGTGACCGGTTTGGGGGGTTTTATTTTGGTGGGGAGGAGGAAGAGGAGGAGTAAAACTACTGAAAAAGCAAACCAGCCGACTAAGTGAGATTGTCCTGCGTGAGTAGGGCTGCGTGAGTAGGGCGGCCTCTTAGTAATTATCCATTGTGCACACTTACAAACCATCTATTTCCAGTCTTTTTTGTTGCTGGGATTTTGCTTTAGGCACAATAAGTTTATAAAATTCTAGAATCATCTCTTATTTCTAAAAACAAACACCCCCCCCCAAAATAAAAACCTCAGACCATTTAATTTTCCCCTGAATTTCTAGTCCTTCTTTAAGAAATATGATGTGTTTTTGTTTTTGTTTTCCTGCAAGATGCTTACAAAACACAGAGAGAAACTAGTTAATACCAGCTTTATGTCGTGCTTCGGGTTCAAAGTAAGTGACAAGAACTGAGAATAAAATTATTCTGGATTGTCAAGAAGAGGCTGGGCTGAGCTCTGGTGAGAGCGTGGTTCTAACCCCCCAGAGGCCAGGCTGGAGTCACTGGGCTGGGCAGACACCCCTGGAATCCGTCCCACGCTCCCCACTGTCTGCCGCAGTGCCCAGCCAGAGCTGAGTGCTGTGTTTCCCTCCTGCTGGGCTGCGGTGGACCCCGGGAGACTCAGTGAGTGGAGGAAGGAAGGCCACGGAGAGCCTGCGGGCAGTCCTGTAATGACGGGGTTGTCAGTGCCCAGAATCTCTCCACAACTCTGGCCCAGAGCAGAAGCACACACAGCATCCAGCAGGGGCCCTGAGTGTAGGGAAATGATGACAGGCCGGGGGTGGCCAGCGCCGGTCCTCGGGGTGACGTCCAGTGCATAGATGGGGGAGAGCACTGGAGAGGCATCGCGGACAGATAATCAAGGGGCCTGGTTGCTTACCTAGGGCGTCGCAGTGCTTATCCTAAAGGTCTGCCCCCGCACAGGGGAGCCAAGGAGGCCGTGCTTAGAGTCCTGTGCCACTGCCACAGAGAGACAGGGGACAGAGACCCCGGGAGAGGAGAGCCCTGACAGCCAGAGACCGGCTGGCCAATTATGGTGGCAGGGAAGGGTGGACATGACCAACGCTGTAGACATTCCCGGAAGTGGAGCAGAGGGGCAAGGACATACAGGAGGCTCGAATGGTGAGTGACACCAAAGCAGGCCTGGTCACTAACTGGAGGGATGGCCACAGGGCAGCGTCAGACCTGCTCCCCCCACCATGCCCACCACCACCCTTTCTCCCTGCAAGGGGAGACAGTTGGCAGGACCAGTTCTGCTGGCTGGCCTCAGTTTCTTGGGGTTCATTCCAAAATACTGACATCTCCTACTTTGTCTTGTTTGTCTGCATAATTAATATGTAAATAAATCATTTGCACAATACATTTAAGAAGCAGCCTGGAGAACCCCAATATGCTGACGGATACCCAGGCCTCCTTTGCTCCGTGTCGGGGTCCTGGCTGACCAGAGCTGCTGGACAAACGGGTGGGCACTGGGGTGAGAGCTGTCTGCAGAGCGTGCAGGGAGAATTGCGAACTGCGCTCTGGCCATTTCCTCTCTGCTAGACCTCAGGTATGTGCTGTGTTTTTGCTGGGATTATGGATTTGTTCAGAAAATCATTTTCCAAAGCAGCTCCATCTCCGCAGCCTTCCCGCTTGAAGAAGAGCTGAGGAAAGGTTGGAATCGCCCAAGCCCTTATGTGAGGTGCTTCTCCCCACTGTAGGTATCTTTTCTTCACCAAATCATTCTCAAAAAAGTGGAGGGGGGGGAATTCATCAAGTTGCATGTGATTAAAGCCCCACTGGTGAGAATTTCCAGTATAACGCAAAACACTGGCTAAGCACAGGTGGCTCACGCCTGTCATCCCAGCTACTGAGGAAGCTGAGCTCTACGGATCATGGTTCAAAGCCAGCCTGGCAGAAGAGTCCACGTGACGTCTATCTCCAGTTAACCACCAGAAAACTGGAAGTGGAATTGTGACTGGCCTTGAGCAAAAGAGTGCAGGGACAGCACCCAGGCCCAGGGTTCAAGCCCCATGACCACGTCCACCCCCACCAAGAAAGTCCCCCACAGAACACGCTGGAGGTGTGTGCACGCCGCCTCACTCTGAGAGAGGAGGTGGCCTGAGTCCTCAGAGCTGCGGGAGCTGGGGTTGGAAAACCAAACGCTTCTAAGGGCCAGAAAAGTTCAGTAGGCCAGGGAATCATTCTGGCACAGAACTGGAATACAGGAGTATGTCAAAGTTGGGGGTCAGGACTCTGGAAACCTACGGGGAGGCACAGCCTGTGTTGAGGGACCCCCATTCTTCATTGGAAGTGCATAATTCCATCTCTCAACAGAATTCAGAAATGTAGAATTTCCTGCAAGTTTCAATAGCACACCAACTATTGTAAGCAAAGGTAGGGGTGGCAAACTGTGCGGCTCTCGTTTGCCGCTGGCTGGGGCTGGCCTCATAGCCATGGACAGTGGACGCTGTTGTCTGTCCAGCTCTCTGGGAAAACCCAGCATCTGGGCCGCCAAGCCCCCTCACCCCTGCTGGCTCCCCAAGAGCCCCACACAATGTGAACCCAGGTCTTTCCACCGAGGCTTTGCCATGTGGTTTGCAAGTCACGAGCATGTCCTCTCAGTTCAGTGAAGGTGAGATCCTCAGGGTTCCTTCCGCCGGCCTGGAGGAAGGGGCCTGACTCGGCTCGTGGGGCATGCAGGAGCATGCATCCGGCATGTGGGGGGCTCTCGAGACTGCTGTTCACGGGGCCCAGGGGAGCACAGAGGAGGGCTGGAGGGTGGCATGCCCTCCGCAGAACCCACCGCCAGATCTAGCGTGGAAAAGAATGACCTGAGACACAAAGCTGGGCTTGCACCTTGAAGACAGGGGTGGTTACGAGGCCCTGGGTCCCTTCCTTCTGCCTTCGTCAGCCTGCAGCCTGGTGTCTGGCACTGTCAAAGGATTTGCAGTTCCGGGGCTCTTCCTTCCCCTGTGTCTCTAGCCAACTCCTACTTGTATTTTTAAACCCAAGACACAGTTCACAATTTGGGGGGGCAGTATCTGCACCCTTCTCACTTGGAGTTAAACCTGTGCCCTTCCTGCACACATCTGTAAGTAGAAGTTACTTTTCACTGTTGCACACCAACCCCTGGCTTGCCTGCTTGGATTTGGGCAGGCCCCGGAGTTCAGAGAATGTGTAGAGTTCTTCCTTCCATTCCGCAGGCTGTGTACGTAGGCAGACATTCGATGAAGGTTTACAGAGCTGCACTGGGTTGCTATTCCATCCAGCTCCGAGGAGACTGCAGCACGGCCCATCTGAGTCGTTACAGGCCCGGCTAAAGGCAGCTTCAACCCAGCCCCAGCCGTCGCTGCCCTTCTGAGGTCGCCGTAGCCATGGGGAGATCATTAGTTGGAAATTTGTCGTGTGGGGTGAGTGATCCTTTCTAGCACTTTCTCCCCCAAGTTTAGATTCTGTGCTTTGTGATGAATCCGGTTATGATTTCTGCTTTCGGCTGGGCATCTGGTGGCCTGTGTCTCCTGGCCCCCTCTGGGTTTGTGTGTGGCCTGTCACAGGTGACCTTATCACACTCCTTAGCTATCCCAAGTCACCACCACCAGTGTCCTGACAGTGGGACGGATTCCCTGAGGTGGGGGAGGAGAGAGCTGTTGAGGAGCTGCAGGCCCTGATCTGCACCGAAGCCAAGCGGGCGTGCTGGCTGTGGTGGACGGCTTCCTATGGAGAGTCCAAATCCTACGCTAGAAACCTTTTTGCTCCTGCCTCCCATTCTCAATGTCCAGGCAACGTAAGTGATAAGAAACCATCACAAGGCTGGTGCACATGGAGGCTGAGGAGCTCGGGCCTCAGGTTTACTGAATAGTTACTACGTGCCGAGAAAAGAAAAAGTGAATAAAATAGGTGCCGCCGAGTAAAGAAACGAGGCTGTGTGGAACTCAACAGCTGGATAAGTGGGTTGAGACGTGGCCGATGTCTAACTGGAGGTCCACGTGTTTTTCATTATCCGTGTGCTACAGAGGTTAGGAGAAGAGCAGGACACGGGACTGGGCTGGGAGGTGAGAAGCGGGAGATTAAGACGCCAGCGAGCAAGCAGCCAGAATGGGCCCAGGGCGAGAGACATCGAACAGAACGGGACAGGGCAAGAGAGGCCACACGGAGAGGCCACACGGAGGGGCCACACGGGGGGGCCACACGGGGGGGCCACACGGAGGGGCCACACGGAGAGGCCACACGGAGGGGCCACACGGGGGGGCCACACGGGGGGGCCACACGGGGGGGCCACACGGAGGGGCCACACGGGGGGGCCACACGGGGGGGCCACACGGAGGGGCCACACGGGCTGCAGCTGGCACTGCCCCTGGGCTTCACCATCGTCCTCTGGGTGGCATGAGCTTCGCTGGGCCAGGCCACCGTGAAGCTCTTTTATGGAGAGCGAGTGTAGAAGGGCGCGGGTGAGCTCATCCTTGGAGCCCTTCCCAGGGTCTCATTTGAAGAGGTGTTTTAGGTAACAGTGTTCTCGTGGTTCTCAGCCCCCGGAGGGAGCATTTGAACATTTCGTCTACCTGGCCCCCATCCAAGACCCAGCAAGCTGGGTTCTAGGTGTGGGGCCTGGCATCTATCCTCCCTCCAATTCTCCGGGGCTGAGGAGCAGCCAGAATGGAGACCACAGCTCAGGACGAGTGAGTGCTCGGGCTTTCCTTTCTCTAGCATATAGAAGAGAGCTGCAAGACTGTATGCTCTAGGGGACAGGTGGGGGGGCATGGCAGGATTTCCAGTGTGCATAACTTTTGGAAAGAAATAGACATAAATGATCTTCTAATTTTGCCGGAGAATCAGCCATGCCAGGTTACCTCCATGTCTTGGCAAGCAACGTGTCTCCCAAATGTAACTTTAAAGGAAGGATTTACCACGGACATAGCTGACCCCTACTTTAAAAGCTCCATTTTTATTTGAAGCTCATTTCACTACGGGCCTCCCATTTGGCTTCAGTACTGTAGCCAAGGAAATTGGCACTTTGTAGACTGGATGGATGTCAGGGTCAGGGTAGTTATTGGTTCTGAGCACGGCTGCTTGCGGAGCCGCTGGCCGGCAGAGCTGGGTCTCCCCTCGCAGAGCTGTCTTCTTTCAATGTGGGTCTGCCAATCACCTCTGTGAAAAAATGAAAGTGAAATAAACCACAGGGACGACGAGAGGTGACGGTGTGAACGTGCCCGGATGAGTCTAGCGTGGGGCTGCCGGGGACCCATGGGGAAAGATGACAGGAGCATGGGAGAAAGCTGAATCACAACTAGCATTTATCCTTTCCTGATTCATCTATTTCTTAGGGTTGAGGACAGGTCAGAAGAGAAGAAATGAACCAGACTTACTCCAAGAAGATAGGGCCAGCTGAGCAAGCCCCCGCTTCCCCTGGCCGAGCCAGCCATACCTGTCAGGAGAGATCACACCTGGCCAGCTGCCTGGAATCCCGACGCCTGGCCGCGGAGAGGTCTGAGAAATGTTTCCCCTGCACCTCTCCACGTAGGAGCTGGTCAGAGCTTGAGACAGCCCCGAGCGGCTGCCCTAGCCCAGCCTCCCCACCTGTCCTCCACAGAGGCGCCATGGGTGGCTAGGTGCCGTGCCGAGAGAGGGTTCTCACTACAGGGAGCCATGTCCTCCCTGCCTTCCATTCCTGTGTGAACCCCACTGCCTCACATTCTGGGGTGCAGAAATTAGGAAAATATCGTATCAAGCCCATTTCTTTTTTCTGGTAAGAATAATGGGGTCCAGAGAGATGAGGTCACTTGGCAAAGAGGCCGGAGCATGAAGGGGGGGGGATGAAGAGTGCTGGATCTTGTCAGCATGCAGTAGATGCATGCCCTTTCCATTAAAGTAAGTCAGGCAGACAGGACAAAGCAAGGGGAGGTGGGCAGGAAGAAGAGAAAGAATAGAAACCCAGAGAAGGCCCTGTGTCTGTCTCTCCCGTGAGTGGGAATGTATGGCTGGCCAGTGTTCTGACCTGTGGCCAGGGCAATCCGCTACAGAGGTCAGAGGCCCTGACTGGTGCCGCCGCCACCTGGAACCCCTCCATGCTTGGCCCCAGTGAGAAGTGGAGAGCCAGATCTGCAGGCCATGTTGCTGTTGTGGATGGACCCAGAGCCCAGCGGCTTCGGCATCCGTGCTGCCTGCCTGTCTCTGCCTCCTCACGTAACGCTCCCTTCCTGGTTCTGGGCTTTGCTCTGTGAAAGGGCTGCTGTCCTTCCCCAGACCTGTCGTCTGGATCTCCGTGCCTCCGACCTGATTCCGAGAGTCAGGACCTGGGGCTCATTCCCCTCCCATCCCTGCCTGGTGCCTGGGCTGGTGCCACGCAGAGGGTTCCATGTGTGTGTGTGGGGGGGGGGGGGGACTCTGATTTCTGATGGTCATTCCTCCCTGGGTGGCACACCTGGGAAAAAAGGGACAGGAAAACATCATTCTACTGCCACATTCCTCTCAATAGGCTTGCACTCGTGTGTGTGTGTGTGTGTGTGTGTGTGTGTGTGTGTGTGTGTGTGTTCTTTCCAATTTGAACCAATTTTGTCATTCACCCGAATGCAGAAAGCTGACAGTCATTCTGAGATGACGCCAGCTGATTCCAAGCCTGCCGGGTGGTCCCGCATGCCGACTCCTCCCCTCACCCCCGTCCTCACCCTGCCTGTCTTCCTTCCCCATCCTCTCCGTGCTCTGACTTCAGCCTCAAGTCAGCCAGGCTGAGAGGCCTGAGGTGGGCTCCCCAGCCTCTCGGACCCTCCCTCTGGACAGCCATTCTGGAGATGGGGTACCGAGCCCTCTGGGAAGCATCTCCTCTCCTCCCTCTGGCAGCCCAGACACTTTTGGCTGCAAACAACAGAAAAGCCTCAGCACTCAAAGTAGCTTAGCCTCTGCCGCCCCCGCCCCACAATTAAGTAATTCTAGAAATCCAGTGATCACTGCCTGAAGAACAGATACGAGCCTGCCAACTCCCTAGCTGTGTGTCCACAGGGCATCCTGTAGTCTGCCCCGCCTTTCCAGAACAGCCCTTCCTCATGATATCCTTCTGACCTTGATTTCTTGGAAGGCCAGGAGCGGCCCTGGAAAATTACCCAGAGGACAGCATGCAGAAGGGAAACTTCTCCAACCCTTGCAGGGGCGGTGCAGGGGTTGGCCAGTGAAGGAGAGACTCAACCTTCTTCATGGAGTGGAGAAACCCGAGAGGTTCTTGAACAAACCAGTAGTGCCTACATCTTGCCAAGCCCAAGGGCAGCTCTAGGTTCTGTGGAGCCCATCTCCTTATATTTGAGACAGCTGCTTTTGTTTTACTTGGTTTCCATAGTAAGGCAACTTTGAAGATTCATGTTGATCTAGTTTACATGGAAATAAATGGAAGAAGAAGAAGAAGAAAAGGAGGAGGAGGTAGAGGAGGAAGAGGAGGAGGATGTAGAGGAGGGGGAGGAGAGCATCTCCAAAGAGAGTTCCCTTCCTTCTGCTCTCTACTGCCCCTGTACAGGGCAGACAGAGACACATACATACCTGCCAAGTACAGGACGGACTAAGACAGCAAGAGCCTATGTTTCTTGGGTTCCAATAAGGAATTATCCTCTGTGTACATATTACCCAGGACTTTTGACCTAGCCGGTTTGGGGAGAGGGCTAGTGAGCTATGGGAATGCAGGCATTTGCTGAGGCAAATGCTTCCTAGCAGAGAGCGTGGTGATTTCTCACTTCCAGGAACTTGGCAGGCCAGGCCGGTGCTGGCAGGAACTCCAGAGCATCAGTGTGGAAGTGAGCGGTGACCCTCACACCCACCTCCCCCCAGCTACCCGACCCACAGAAACAATGGACTCTGTCTGCAGCCCCCACCCTGCTGGAGAAATGCCCTCCCAAGAGCTGGAGGACGGGGGGTCTCGGGGGCCTGGCAGGGGACAGTCAAGGGGACCTAGGCTGATTCTGGCATGAGCAAAGGACAAGAAGAACCACTGTCGGCAATGGTGGGGAGGCAGAGTAGGGACCCTGACTGAGCTCTGCTTCCCTGGCAGTGCATCCTTGTAGGAAGCAGAGCCCGGGGACTGAAGGGGAGGCCTGGAGCACTGTGGAGGAGCACGCGTCCAGGTCCAGGCTCTCATCCAGGGTAGGAGTGGATGGTGCAGTGGGCTCTGGTGTCTGTGCAGTGTCCCAGCATGGGCGGGCCCCATGGCGGGCAAGGCTCAGGCTCTGCAGCTGGCCGGGCCGGTCCCTCCCACACTCACACGTGTTTACCATCAGGGGGTGAGGCAGCCTCAGCATCTGGAGGTCCAGCTGGCCTGGACACCCAGGACAGGCTGCGGTTAGTGGGAGCCGCCAGGGCGCAGTGCAGCGGGGACTTCCATGTGCAGGCTGCCTACGCGGCGTGGGTGTCTCCCAGTGGGGTGCTGTCCCGTGACCCCCAGCTCCCAGCCTCCTCACCCCTCCCTCTGGAAAGCCTTGAGGGTGATCCCCATGCTGCCCCAAATAAAACCAATACACAAACGCAGCCAAACACTTGCAGGAAATCCTAGCTTGTGGCCTGACCAGCCGGAGTCCCAGGACCGGAATTCAGACGTCTCCTCCTGATGCAGGGGGGTAAGGTGAGGGTCTCTGACTCCTGACACGGCCCCATGCCTCCTCCACCTCTGACCTCGGGACGCACAGCACAGAAGCCCAGTTACGTGTGCCAAGCAGGTGGGGTGCTGTCGGGTGACGACTAAGAAGATGGACGTTCAGAGGCAGAAAAGCCCTCACTTTGGTGCCTGGAGACAAACAAGCACTAGCTACTTCTCGCTAGAAGAAAGGTGGAGGCGGCGCAGTGCCACCCCTCCGGCCTGGTTTGTCCGCTGAGCCCCAGCTGCTCGTGGCTCACACAGCTCTGCCGGGCAGTGGTGCTCAATGTTGCTGGTGAGCGGCGATGGGGTGCACAGACACCTGGGGAACGGGGTCACGGCAATCCCCGGGGGTTCCAAGTGGCCCCAGGGAGCAAGGCTCAATCCTAGGGCACCCTGGCCTGCACAGGGCCAGCGTGGGCCGCTGCCTTCTCCCCCTGGACCTTGCCTGTCCGTGGGGATGGCTGGATGTGACTTCAAGTCTGCTCCTGGTCTGGTCTTGGCCAAGCTGCCTTGTGCCATGTTAGAAATCTCCAAGCCAGTCAGCCTTCTTCTTCCCGGACAGCTTTGTCCACTGCTTCCGCGGTGGCCTCTGGTGGCCTGGCTCTGTCCACAGCATCCGTGACCCTCCACGCGTGCTCATCCTCACTCTCAGTCCATCAGCCAGTTCCCTGCCGTCTTCCAGGTGGGCTGTTCTGCTCAGGGATCTGACCCGGTGCTCCCAGGGTGAATTGCCCTGCTGGCCGTTCCCCCCCCTCCAGCCCCCCCCACCGCCACACTCCTCTGCTGTGCTGGCATCCTGAGGGAACAGGGGTGTGCCCACAGTCCTCACAGCTCCAGGAAGAGGGGAAAAGCAGGCAGGGGTAGGGCAGGGAGGCCTTCTGAAATGCCACCATGTGTCTCTGTGCTGCCTCTGTCACTGGATCCTCTCTGCTCCCCCTCTCACATCTTCCGGTTGGAGGTGACATGGCTTTTCTGCCTCCCACTCTCATGAAAAGAATGTCTTCTTAGACCACCCAGTGTGTGTCACCCAGGGCAGTTTGAGGCAGCTGCTGTGGCCAGCCAAGGTACGGATCGCTCCAGCCCCCAGAAGCCTCCCAGGTCCCGGCACCCCCGGGTTCCCCCCCACCCCCTCCAGTAGCCCTCTGGACAGTGCGGGGTCTGGGCACTGCCTCCTCACTGGACCGTCTGTATTTGTAGTTGGTGTTATAGGCCAGGGACCATCTGCTTGTGTAAGTTGAACTGTGTAGGTCAAGGGATCATCTGTATTTGATCACCTTGTCCCTCTACTAGACCACAGAGAGACAGGTCAGCAGAAACCCCACCACTTTCATATCCAGAGCATCTGTCTCTCACTGCACCCCAGTATATTGAAGACCCCTGATAAAGAGGTTTTGAATAATGAATGTCATCTAAAATCCTCCCAAATAATAATACAATCCACATGTCTTCCATAAATATGTCTTCAACATCTATGACGGCATAACCCTACAGCTTCAGCAAAGTGCGTGAACATGTGCTCAGTAAACACAATCCAACACCCCGTATTGTATTCCTCGAGGTCAGAAAGGAAGGGAATTTAAAAAAAATAAATAACAGCAACAGGAGAGGCTGTGAGGAGGGCTGCACCATCAGGTTTTATACAAATCATTTACACACACGTGTGCACCCATACCCCCCACACAGAGAAGTGTTCGTAATCAAGCTCACACTTGGAAGTTCAAGACACACAGAGAGGCAGCGTGCGAGACAGCAGCAGACTACAAGTCCCTGGCCTGGGAGAAACTCTGTGGTGAAGCTCATTCTGAGCATTTGAAATGCCATCCTCAGACGTGGAAGGGAACCATTTCAGACCAGAAAAAAAAAAAACCCCAAAACTTTAAACATCTGAAAAAGAAATGAATAGATGAATAGATCCTTTAACCTGAAAGAGTTGCTTTAAAAATGTGAAAGTTAGCAGGGCACCCAGGCGTGTTTATTCGTTCTATGGAAAGGTAAAGCTGGGAGGTGAGGTGAACTCGTTTCTACCCAGCGCATCTAGGCAAGGAAATTGGATTTTGATTTATACTTAACACTATTCAGAAGTCCAGTTGTATCACGGATCTCAGTATAAAAGTTAAATCCCTGAAGGAAAACATGGCAGAATCTACTTTGGGCCAAGGTGTGGAGAAAGAGATTTAACACACACACACACACACACACACACACACACACACACACACACACCTTACAGAGGAGCCATGTTCACAACAGTCAGCATGTGCACACACAGACCAATGACAAAGACAAACCTGGACAGAAAACAACAGGCAAAGCCAGGCATAGTGGCTCACGCCTGTAATCTTAGCTGCTCAGGAGGCTGAGATCTGAGGATCAAGGTTCAAAGCCAGCCCGGGCACAAAAGGACCTAAGACTCTTATCTCCAATTACCCTCTAGAAAATGGGAAGTGGGGCTTGGCTCAAGGGTAGGGCAGTAGCCTTGAACTGAAGAGCTCAGGGACAGCGCCCAGGCTGAGTTCAAACCCCATGACCCACAAGGAAAAAAACAAAACAGGCAGATTCGACATGTGCCTCATAAGGAAGCGCTGTAAAATCCAGTTACTATTCAAAAAGACCTGGCTTATGACATGGTAGCCCTTTGTACATTATCCTTATAGTAACGCACACATATGTTTACAAGAGGTGTTTGTTTGGGAGATTTGAGCCACAGCTCAGTGTGGATAACGAAATGAGTAAGAAGAAAATAGAACAAGCTGACCATGGAGCCGCCGTGGGGATAGGACAGGCAGCGCCCTGGTGGCTGAGTGACAGAGGCCTGTACTCAGAGGGGGCTGAATAGCAGCTCCCCATCCCAGACCTTCAGACGGGGGAGTTGTCCTGTAAGGAGGGAAAGACCACCCGGAATTCCAGCCGCAGCAAGGAATGAGTAGAATTTAGACCAAAGTTTCTGGAGACATTGGCCCTGAACCCAGGCAAGCAAGCGGCCTCTGAAAGTTGAAAAGACCCGAACCACAGCGCCCTGCAGCCTGCCGCAGAGCACATCCACTGCTTGGAAAGCCGAGAAACCCAGCACAGTTCCCACTGCAAAGACAAACTCAGAGCCGGAGTTTGGACGTTGCACGTCCCCTGCGGTCGATGTACTGAAGGTCAGGTCTCGGGGGGTCAGTGGAAGGGGCTTCCCAGCCCACCCCGCTCTGCCTCTGCTGGCTCACAGGGCAGACAGGGTGCTTGGCTATTCGAGCCCTTATCTGAGCAGGGCACCTGCCCAGACTTGAACCTCAGTCTCCAGCAGACAGAGCCAAACCGAACTTCACAAGGTCATGGTCTCTGGCACCGAGCTACAGCGGACATGGATGTGACAGCTCTTCAGACCCGTGCAGGGGAGAAGCCAGGAGGCAGACGCCGGCCTCTGTGCCACCGCTGTTACACGGTTGGCAGTGGGAAGGAGTGCGTGACCCCCGGCGAGGGGGTTGAGGGTCAGGGTCCTCACCCCCCCACCTTCGCTCGCACAGTTCTCTCTTCCAGGCCCAGCCGGGCGGGATCGACAGTCCTCCCACGGTCGGGAGGCAGAGCCGCTCGGTCACGGGCCTGGACCGTCCTCAGCCACGTGCGGGCGGCCTCTCCACCCACCCGCCTCTCCTCCTGCTCCTGGAATTTTCATTTCCCAGAGCAGCGTGTGATTGGAGGCACGCCGAGCTCGCTCTTCCCGGGTGGGTCTGTCCCTCGGGCACCGTGTACTTGGGACTGGGCTCTGCCTGGTGTCCCCCACGCTGGCTTTCCTTGCACAGCGGGGAGAGCGTGTGCCGACGGGTGGAGCCGTGTGCGGCTGCCTGCACTACGGGGTATCTGCGATGGTGGCCACGGGGTTTTGTGGGGTAAATGAGGGGGTCACAGGACTGAGCGGCCACCTGGAGAGTCCACCTGGCCCCGTCCTGGCGATGTTCTGAGGGCCACCGTGTGTGGCTACCCCGCCGGCCATGCATCGTCCACGGGCAGCCACGATTCTGCATGCTCGCTGCTCGGAAGGAGGCGGCATTTAGGTAATGCCGTGACTCTCGTCACACTCTTGCACACTCTCGATCTGCGCCCCAGCCGGCGTCCTCCTCCTGTCCAGTTTGGTTTTTGTTTTTTTTCTACGAGTCTGATGTGTGTGGTAAGACCTCAGGTGGCTTTCGTGAGTGTGCATCTTTTGACACGCTCCTTTGCGGTCGGTACACTGCTGCGGTTAGGTATCGTGGTGACACTGGCACATGTTAGTGGCAGTGTTTTGAAGGACAGAGTGTAAATGTGAACGTCATCGGGATGGCGAGGACTCTGAGGTCTGGAGACCAGGGAAGATGGCTGGGGAAGTAGGAAGTGATGGTCAGGGGAAGGGGCAGCAGGGCTGAGGCCTGAGCAGTGACCTTCCAGGAGGCCAGGAAGAGGGGGCGGTAGCCCTCAGACAAGGAGACAGAGCGCCACCAGGGTGTGCGGCCCAGTGTGTGGGGAGACAGGGAGAGTGGGCCTGATGGTGATGGAGACAGAGAGGAGTGTGGAGCCTGGTGGAGGAGTCGGGCTCGTTCATACCAGGGTGCATACGTGGCAGAAGGCCGAGTCCAAGGATGACAGCGCCTGGCGAGTGGTGGCTGTGCTGGTGGGAACATGTAAATCAAAGCTCCTGCAACTGTTTCAGATGTCTCAGCCACCTAGGGGGAGGAGTGAGGGGAGGAGGCAGGGAGGGGAGGGAGGGGAAGGGAGAGGAGAGAGAGGTAGGGAAGGAGGGTAGAGGAGGGAGGGAGGGAGGGGAGGGAAAGGGGGGAGGAGAGAGGGCTTATGGCTTGGGGCATTGGAGGAGAGAGAAAGGAGGAAGCCATTTACATCTCTGGGACCCAAATCCAAAACCATACAGTTCTGGAAGTCCTGAATCAATGAATCGAAAGGAACCTTCTAGAACTACCCTTGCCACCTTCCCAAAACCCACGGGTGTACACCTGTCCTCAGATTCTTCCTGCTGGGGAGTCACACGCCTTCTTTCCTCCAGCTGCCTCCTGGAGAACTGTGGGTTCCATGTGGCTTCTTAACTTGTTTTGTTTTTTTTTCCCCCAGAAAAGAAATCATATGCAATTAGCTCCAACCTTTCAAAAGGAAGATAAGTCACCCGCAATTCTATTGCTCCTGCTGATTCCCTTTTCAAGGCCATTTTTTTCCCTGCCAGTTTTCTCACAGCTGCATCCAGCATTCCATCTTCTTTCCTTTAACACTCGTACTCTACGCATTTTCTAAAATGTAACTTCAGATCCATCATTTCAATAGTTGCATAACTTTTCAACATGAATGAATGTACTATAGTCTACTCTTATGAATTGACTTTTACATTTCTTCGGCTGTGTTATTAAAATACACAATGATGAATGTCTCTGAGTGTATTTAAACATGATTGATGAGTTCATGATAAAACTATCCACCATTTAATGGTCAATTTTTGACTACTAGCACAGAGCAACGTGTTAATGAATTTTCCTACAGCTCATTAGATGATCTTGGTAGCGGAAAAAGTAATTTTTAAGTTGAAACCTCATGGCAGCCACTGAAACTACAAGACAGTGTGAAAACACTGGTCGTCTCTGCTAAACTGTAACATTCAGCTATACTTATTTTGGAATATTTGAGAGAAATAAAATGCTATAGGTAGAATCCAGCTCCTCATTCTACCCCTAGCCTTCGCCCAAAGCCAGCTGCCCTGCAGAACTTGGAGTGTACATTTCTTCCTGATTTCTGAATGCCTTTCTTCATATGAATAGGTCAATAAAGAGCATAAGGTATTTAATCTGCTTGTTAGAAGTTTTATATAAATGGCTTAACACGGACATATATTTAAACTCCATTTTCCACTCAAGTACTATTATCTTAAAAGTTGCTTCCTGTTGATGAACGGGACATAAGTGTGAGTGTTTTGTCACCACTGTGTGCATTTTGATGACCGTTTACTTTCCCCAGTGGTTTACGATTTCATGGGATGTCATAATTGGCCCGTTTGCACAGGGCCTTGGTGCAGGCACAAGGACTTTGCTGGGTTCCTTGGAGAATACGGCTGTGGGAGCCCGCATGTCTCGGAGACTTCTGGTGGGTAGCGAGGGGGAGGTGGCCAGGCACTCACGCAGACCTTCCCTCTGCAAACACAGGCCTGCGTGCTGGCAGTCTGGACACTGGCGTGATGGCTCGGGGGACAGCTATGTACGCGTTCTCTCTGAGGAGTGATTCCAATGATTCACATGCTGATTCATACTCTAAATGTGTGAAAGTCTGACCATGAACTTGCCCTCTGTATATAACAATGCAAGCAAATAATAACTTGGCTGTGGCCGCAACTCCCAGCCACCTAGCTGTACAGCACGCTCACCACGAGGATCCTAGCAGACGTCCGTGGGACAGCCTACCTGAAAAATAACAAATGGGAGAGGGGGTTAGGAGTGTGGCTCACGTGATGGAGCCCCTGCCAGGCACGCCTGAGGCCCTGAGTTCAAACACGGAGGAACACACAAAAGGGGCGGCAGTGGAAGAATGATCCTGGAGCCTGGTTTGGGTTTGTGGGTTGGGCGGTGAGAGTCGCTGTTAGAATTGGGCTGGGGTAGCATGTGGACAAGGGTTGAGCTCTGGGGCTAAGCAACAGCAACTCCTTCCCACTTCTGGAAGGAATCAAAAGCCAGAAGTCACAACACAGACTCTGTTGCTCCTCGCACAGTTATGTCAGCTATGAAAACGCATTTACAAGTCACCCAGCTCCATGTCAGAACCCCCGGGCCTCTTAGGCCATGAGAAATAAATAGGAACATTTTTGAGAAGTCTTCTTTCAGACCCAGTCAACACACATTCCATTGCAAACTCGGCAAAGAGGGCAGGGCATGGATTCAAAAAGCAAATTGTTCTCACCCTCGTCTGGAGTCTGGCGTCTGCCTGAATTCTGGAGACCGTGAACTCTTTTCTGCCCCTTTTATTAAGCGTGATGCACATTTCAGGGCTGTACAAGTTCCCAACTTACAGGACATAATAGGCAGTTGTCAGATATGTGTTTATCGTTACGTATCAGTGATGGGAGATGGCAAATGGTAGGTAAAGCTAGGACTCGTGAGCAGGAGGCTATTTCAGTGGAGAGGAATCTCGTAGCAACTATGATGAGACAGATGGGGGAACTGAGGCTGAAGAGAGGTGTTTCAGAAATGTTTATAAGTGGCAATATTTTCTCATTTAAAGAGCATGCTGGGAGGCAGAATGAAAGGTTGAGGCCAGCCAAGGCAAGGCAGTTTTTGTGAGTTCCCACCTCAACCCACGAGCTAGGCGTGGTCGTGTGTACCTATTACAGCGGGAATGTGCGAGGCAGAGGTCAGAGGACCATCGTCCAAGGCTGGCCCAGTGAAAAAGGGGAGATCCGATCGGCTCAAGAGTCCAAGCCTCAGCACCACACAAAACGAAGCCACGCTTTTGGCCTGACTTCTGGACACAGGCACCTGGCGGTGTACCTGAAATCATCACAGAACAGCAGGGTATTCCCACCACTGCAGGCGGCCCTCGGCGGCAGCCCACTCACCCTGACTCCATGCCGCTTCCAGCCGTCAGTGACCAGGAGCCTTGCCTGCTCTGCCTCTTCAGAACGTCACCCCGAGGTGATGGAGACGGGAGCTCCGTGCCTCCTGCACTTTGTGTACAATGCACCACCAGTCAGCATCCGTTCACCAGCTGACAAACATCTGATTTGTTTCCATTGTCTGCTCATTATAAGTAAAACCCCCAACCAAGTCAGTATCCAGGCCTGTGGTGGACATAGGCCTGACCTCCTGGTTACAATACCAAGAACAAAAGGCGGGAGGTGTGGGCGTCCCTGGTCCTTGGGGAGGGTGCCGGGGGAGGGTCTGGTGTGGTCATCTTGGCTCTAATTCACACCTCTGACCTCCGTGGTCACTTCCATCGGTGTCCCCTGGCTCTCCTCTTCTCCACTAGACAAGTCCCCCTGTGCTCACTCCACACATTCAGAACTGAGCTGTCTGAGTAGGCGGATGGTTTCCATTCTGATTAAATCCAATTTGCCATTTTTTTTTCTTCCTGTAGAATCTGTGTAAATCCTCCCCTCGTTCAAACATAGAAAGTTCTTTCTCTTCCATTTTCTTCCAGGCCGTCCATGCTCTGGGCCGGGGCATCTGTGCCCACAGCGCTTGAGCGGTGTCTTTACGTGGCACAGGCCCAAGGTTAGCCCACTGCTCACCAGTGGCCCCCGACCCAGCCTGCAGAGCTAAGGCTCTGGCTGCTGAAGTACTTAGCACTTTGGCTGAAATCAGTGATAGTACTGGTGGCACCCTGCTTTGTCTCTGCACAGTCGACTTCTTACAAAAGATTCCACATGAAGATGGGGATCAAGAATACTTTTCTTTCCGTGTCTTGTTTGTTTCACTTAGAAAAACATCTTCCAGAGGCTGCTATACTATGGAAAAAGTGGCAGGCTTTTAAAGGCTTTAAAAGACTACATTTTACACACACACACACACACACACACACACACACACACACACACACGCTGGTTTCCTTTCTTTTTTCTGTCTTTCTTTTTGAAATCAGGGCCTCACACTCATTTGGCACGCTTGTCCTCTAAGTTCCACAAATGATTGAGGTTATAAGACATTTGTTTTTTTGGGGCTTGACTTATCTGCCTAAACACCGTGACCTCCAGGGCCACCGGTTGTCCTGAAAATGACATGCCTTGTTTTCCTTTGTGACTGGGCAATATTCCCTGGGGTGTGAACACACACACACACACACACACACACTTTCTTCATCCGTCCCTAGGTTATTGGCACCTCGGCTAAGCAGTTGTGAAGAGAGCTGCAGGCATCTCTCTCATAGATGGATTTACAGTCCTTCGGTTTACAATCCTTTGGGTAGATACCCAGGAGTGGCACTGAAATAGTGAAGTGGTTCATTTTCTCTCACGTTCCAGCCTGGCCATTCCCCTGGCATCCTCAGTGCTGCCTCAGGAACCCCAGGCTTTCTCTTCTGCCTCTCTACCAATCTTGCAGGACACCCGAGCTCTTTCCCTGGACTTTTCCCCTATGTCTGACCCACAGGTCAAGATAGGGCATGGCTGACTCCCTCAGACATCTCAGAGGCCGAGGGAGGGAGCTCTGTGTGTGCATCTCATGCCTGTGTTATCTGGTTAGCATGGGGGTCTGGGTGAGCGCTGAATTTAACCAAGAGGGAGGCTGGGAAATGGCGTCCCCCTGTGAGGAGGAGGTGTGAATCCAAGGGCATTGACCACAGCTTGTGGGCCAAGCTCGGGACGAGAGGGTTGGAATGGACTCACCCAGTGTGTTACCTTCTCACACTGCACGCACAGCCCCCCAACCATGCGTCCCTGAGGACCTCTCTGTCACCTGTCACACGCTGTCTTCTTTGACTTCAAAAAAACAAAACCCAAAAAAGATGGTGAGCAGAAACCAGCCCCGTGGTGGACTCCTTCCTGGAAATCTGGAAATGTGGAACGGCTTCCGCCCCTCCGAGGGGTCCAGTCTTCATCGACGCCACCGCTCTCATTATTTTAAGATCTCTGAGAAAGTATAGGAGGGGGAACACATCCAAAAGTTGGCTGAGAAGGCTTTTGTGGAACTCTGAGAATCACACGGCACACTGCGAAGTTGTCTTTGGCAAGTGGATCTAGAAAATTCTACCCAGCAGCCTGATCCACGGGGACTTAGCAGGACTTCTGCAGAAAGAAGCCTCCCCTTCTGATGGTGGCTGGGGGGGGGGAGCTCAGGGGCCTCAGGGCTGCCTTCCACCCTTGCAGGCCGGGCTGCCCCCTGCCTGACATCCAGTATCCCCTCCAAAACCTAAGTGCCCACGAGGTTTTCAAAGTTGGTGGGAAGAAATTTCAAGTTGACACAAGAGAAAATCGGATAGGGTGGATCCAGATGCCTGCACGGCCTCTCAGCCCCCTGGATATGATGGCGAACCCCCAAGGTGCAGACACAGCAGCCCTCTCATCTTTACCCCCTAAAGGAAGATGAAGAACCCGCGTCTCCAGGAGGCACTGGTGGGCTAGGTGACTGCTAAGGGCCACGCGGCCTGCGGAGCCTCGGTGCCCGGGGCCTTTGCCGGGGACTCTCCGCGCCCCTTGCCCAGGACTCCATGGGCTCGGGCTTTGGGGGAGAAGGTGAGGGGAAGGGGAGAGGATGTGTGGAGTTCCTGGATGCTGAAGTCACCGGGGCGCCGCCGCCGAGACGCCGGTGGCCACCAGAGGGCGCCGGGCGCACGGCCCGGCGGGGAGGCCCGGCGGGGAGGCCCGCGTGGGCCGGGAAGGGTGCGGACTGCGCGGCGCGCGCGGCGAGGGCACGCGTGCGTGGGGGCGCGCGCAGGGCGATGGGGACCCCGCGGCGAGGACTTGGAAAATCTGCCAAGATTCAGCAGCGCAGAGCCTGGTCGCGACCACCACGCTCGGGCCGGCTGCGCGCGGGGTCCCTGGAAGGCCCGCAGGGAGGACGAGGGGGTCCGGGGGCACAGCGCGCGGGCGTCCCCGCGCAGGAGTGTGCAGCCGTGCCCGCCTCCATGGACGCGGGAGCCACGCGCACGACGAGCGCGCAGCGCGCCCTGCCCGCCGCGGGGCGCTCCGACCCCCGGGCCGGGGCGGAGGGAGGCGGGCGGCGGGCGCTATCCCCTCGGTCACGCGGCACGTGGCACCGCGGTCGGTGACAGGTGGAGCCGGGGCCGCGTCCTGGGCCTTCCTCCAGGTCGGGGAGGGGGGGGGGGCCGAGCCAGGGTGCCGGGCAGGCGGGGCGCGGCCTCTGGGGGCGTCCACGCGCGAAGTGGGCCTCCTGGGGCCGGGCGGCCTTCGGGGCCCCGCACCGCCCCACGGTTGAAGCCTTCAGGGCGCCCGGCCCGGCCGGTCCTCCCCGCACCCCCCTCGTGGTCCTCCCTCCCCTCCTGGCGGTCCTCCCTCCAGCTCCGAGCTCCAGCAAAGTTCCCAACTTAGTCGACGCGACGCGCGGCGCAGCCAATGGGAAGCGGCGCTGGCGGTTTTGGGGGGCGGGCGGGCTGGGCCCCGCGTCTCGGGTGTCGCCCGCCCGGCGCAGTGAATGGAGAGAGCGAGCGCCTGCCGGCTGCCCCGGCCGCCCGGAGCCCTCGCAGCCTCCGCCGCCGCCGCTCCCGCCGCCGCCGCCGCGCTCCGGAGCCCCGGCCCGGCCCCGAGCCGGCCCTCCCCAGGCGCCGCGCTGCTCCGCGCTCACCTCGGGTCCCCGAGCCCGCCCGCAGCCCGGCCCGCGGCCCGGCGGGGCCCGGGGAGTGCTCGGCTCCGGGACGCGGCAAGCGATGCGCGGAGGGGCCGCGCCGGCCCCGCCGAGGGCGCAGGAGCCGCCGACGCCGCCAGGAGCGCCCCGGTCCGCCCGCGCCCCGCGCGCCTGAGCGCAGAGCCCGGCCCGCCGCCGCGCCCGGCCCGCCGCCGCGCCTGGCCGCCCGCACGCCCCGCGCCCCGGCCCGCCCCGCGCGCCCCGCCGCCCGCCCCGCGCGCCATGGCCTCCGGGCGGACCGGGGCCCGCGCAGCCCTGCGCGCCCGCCTGGCGCTGGCCCTGGCTCTGGCGAGCGTCCTGAGCGCTCGCCCCGCCGCCGCCTGCCCGGCCAAGTGTACCTGCGCCGCGGCCAGCGTGGACTGTCACGGCCTGGGCCTCCGGGCGGTGCCCCGGGGCATCCCCCGCCACGCCGAGCGCCTGTGAGTACCCGTCCCTGAACCCCGGCCGCCCGGCCGCGCTGCGGGCCGCGGCCCTCCTGCCTGCGCCTGCGGAGCTGGGAGCTTGCTGGGCAGGTGGGGAGAAGCCCCCAGCCTGGCGTCGCCTCTGGGTGACAGTGGAGGCCCAGGATGCTGCAGAGGCCAGGGAGGACCTGCAGGTCCCGGGTGTGTGTAAGAGGGGAGGGAGGAAGCCAGGCATGTTAGGGCGTCCTTGCCTGGCCAGGGAGGGTCCCCAAGGCTCTGGGCAGCTTGGCGTTGACAGGGCTGCCCCCCCCCCCCCCAGGGAGTTCAGTGCACGGTGGTGTCAGGGTGCTCTGGTGACTTCTGAGGTCAGGACCAAGCCAGGTGCTCTGGTGGAACTTGGGGTGCCCCGGTGTCTGCACCCTGGAGATGCCAGGCTGGGGCATCTGGCTTGTGGAGCTGCCCCTAGGCTGGAAGCAGGGATGGCCCCTGGCCCAGTGTTGCTGTAATTCACAGACCACACTGGGCTGAGATCCCGCGGGCTTGGCACCCCGGCTGGAGGGGTTGACCCTCGCTCTAACCCCAATTGTGCAACCAAATATTTACTTTCCATATGTCAGCATTTTGGAAGCAGTTGTCATTTGTATCCTCAGAGCAGATTCACAACTTGGACTCCGGGTGGGCTCAGTTAGTCTGCAGTGTGGGGTGAGACGGGGGAAGCAGGGCAGAGGAGTGGGGGCCCCTGAAGCAGCCCGGAGAGGCCAGGGCTTGCTGCCGGCTCCCACTTCATCCCCAGTCCTCAAGCCGGGCATCTCAGAGGCGTCACAGGGTGCCCAGGTCCTCCCCTCCCCACCTTTACCTCCATCGCCTCCCCTCCACACCTCCTCCCCTTCCCCTCCCTCCTGGTTCATGGAGCTGGTCCTTTAGCACAGTGATTTTCTGTGGGATTGGGCAGTGCCCTTCCAGAGGGGCAGGGACAGGACAGGTCCAGGAGGACGCTGTGACAAGGAAAGGTGACCAGCTGGGGATCAGCAGACACTCCTGCGAGCGGCGTTTCCAGGCTTTGGCGCCCTCCACCTCAGTGTGGGTGTTGGTTACATGGTGTCCTGTACCGTTTCACAGAGTTGAGCGGACAGCTCTGCATGGCTTGGGTGCAGGTGAAGCCCCTCAGCCTCCAGGCCCCGACCCCTGTGCTGCCTCCTCCGAGCGTGGATGGGTCAGCTTG
The DNA here is from genome assembly GCF_031878675.1 of Megascapheus bottae. NCBI lineage: Eukaryota > Metazoa > Chordata > Mammalia > Rodentia > Geomyidae > Megascapheus > Megascapheus bottae. Next base: position 1,287,059 of record NC_143537.1, read on the forward strand.
GATGACAGCTGTGGACTGTCCTGGAGGACAGAGCACCCTGTGAGCCTTCTGCCGCCTTGACCTCACCTTGGGCTTGAGCACAAGGCCGCCCTCCTGGCTCCACAGTCGTGCTGGAGCTCAGGCTTTGTGCCCTACCCTCTCCAGTGTGCGGGCCAGTGTGCAGCCAGCCCCACAGCCCGCACCCTCCTTCCCCTGCCCACCTCCCCCAGGTGATCTGACCGCAGCCCCGGGCCTCCCCAGGGCTCAGCTGCAGTCAGGGCCACTGCCAGCCAGCCATGGGTGTGAGGCCTTTCAGCAGCCACAGCCCCTGCTTTGACTGTGGGACATGCAACAGCGCGGTCCTGACATGGACCAGGGCAGGGTCACTGCAAGGACTAAGGGCGGCTCTCCCTGCAGCAAGTGTGCATGGGGTTTTCAGTTCCACGCATGCGCCAGGGACCGTGGAGCGTGGCAGGCACGGCTGGCTTGTCTCCTCCGTCCTCGGGAAGGGGCTCGTCATTCGCCCACCACACATTCGCTGGGCCTCCCGGCCGCCCCCGTGGGATCCTCTCCCACGCAGGAGGAAGCCAGGGCTTGGCTGTCAAGAGGGCGAGCGAGTGTGAGAAGAGGGGAAGGCCTAAGCTTCTCCCTTTCCCAGGCCACAGTCATCCAAGGCCGGGACCTTCTGAAAACGTGCTTTCTGACCCCAGTTGTTGAAGCTCTGTGTGTGCGTGTGTGTGTGTGTGTGTGTGTGTGTGTGTGTGCATGCCTAAAAGAAATCCTCTCTCCAAGTCCCAGTCCAGCCTCTCTGCCTCCCGAATGGCCTTCCCTGAGGGTGAGCACTGGTGTGTGGCCCGGAGCCGGGATGGTTTATCATGAAGCCGAGTCAGAGTTGGGGTTCTGCGTTCCAGCTTCCTTCCTCTGGGGGTGCTGCCTCACCACCCCTCTGCTCTGAGAAAGAGATCCGTTTGGTGCCACAAGGAAGCTGCAGAACTGCAGAGGGGATCCGGTAGTGTTTGTCGTCTGAGCAGCGGTGGAGAGGTGGGGAGAGTGTGTTTACTCCGAGTGCAGGGTGAACACGCATGTGTACGGGAGCCCACAAAGCCCGTCTCCACCTGCAGTGTCGCTGGCGAAGCTTCCGACGAGCAGGGGCTCTTCCCCCAATCCTCCGTCCTGCCCTGGATAGGCAGACAGGCGGGCCAAGGCCCCAGTGTCCCCCACGGCGGGCCAGGTGGTGGCCTGGGACCAAGAGTGGACATCTCTGGCTTTTCGCTTGGCCCCAGAACATGTATTTAAATAAACATTTCCTGTTTGTGAAGGAGAGCCGGCCAGAGGCTGAAATGTGAGAATGTGGTAACTTAATTTTCCCCATGGCTCCAGATGACGGCAGGCTTTGCCGGTGGTTGGCTCCGATAAAAACGTTCCCTGGACCACAGAGGTCCTGGGTCAACTGGGAGACTTTCCAAGAGGCTCAGTGGCCGTCCAGACTCTGCATTCTGGTTCTCCCAGCCCCGGGGGCTGGCTCAGAGGACAGAGTCAGGCTGGGGTGTCACCCAGCCTCAGCGGGCAACGTTGATGTGGAGCCAGGAAGTACACAGTAGAACCCGTCAAATCGTGGCCTTCTGCGTGGAAGCCGTGGCTCCTTGGTGACCCGTCAGGATCCTCCGCTTTAATTCCTGGCCCAGTGTCTCCGGACCCTCCAATATCCAAGTGTCCTTCAGTTCTTCTGCGGGAAAGATGGGCAGTTACACCTTTGCATTTCGCCGGATGACCAGGGCTACGCCTGTCCTGTGAGACGCCGGCGTGTGAAATCTGGATTTCATGAACTCACATTTTCACCTTCCTGGAGTTTGCAAAGACGCCTCCCCTGCTCTGTGCTGTGGCTGCCACCGTTGCTTAGCAACCTCGAGAAGCTCCTACTGGGTGCACCTGCCTGAGCCAGGAGCTCCCGAACCAGAACCCTGGAAGCCCAGGGCCCGCCTGCTCACGCTCTCTCTCTATGCTTTCTGACAGTGGCCCTTCCTGTACTAATTGGTGTGCGTCTGCGAGGTCGCCATGAAGGTTTGTTTTGGCAGTCACCTGGGCTCTAGCTTTGAACCACGTGGCATTCCCCGTCTCTCCTGTTCCCCAGTTCTTCCCTGGAAGTGAGGATGAAGGGCCAGTGAATGAGCTGGGGGATCTTTTGCCTGGATCCTGTCTTCTAGAACAGTGGTTTTCCTCCCCCACGGGCTCCTGAGACGGATGGCTTTGGGTTTGAATTCTGCTACCTCCGGGACAGAGGCCTGCGGGTCCTTCTGCAGGCTGTGAGGTGGGGGGTGGCGGGGACGTCCATGCTCTGGGTAGTGCTCTCTGCTCGGTGCCCCCTCCGCGTCCCGGTCTGGATGGTTCCGCTTCTATCTGGGACTCGGGGAAGATGGTGTGATCAGGACATGGCTAATGGAGCCTGGCACAGCAGCTCCTTCTGCACTCCTGACTTTCCTGGTGGTTCATTGGAGAGAAGAGTTTCATGGACTTTCCTGCCCGGGCCGGCTTTGAACTACGATCCTCAGATCTCACCCTCCTGAGTAGCGAGGATGACAGGCCTGAGGCACTGGTGCCTGGCCTCAGAGGACATTTTTGCAGGCCCTTCACAGCTTCAGGGCCCATGGCACCCCCACTAGAGTTTCCTGGAGCCTAGAGTCCTGGGGAGGCCGGTGGGCTGCACATAGAGGGGCCCAGTGCCCTCCCGCCTGGGCCTCTGCCCCTCTCCTCCCGCCTCTCCACCTCCCGGATCCCGGATCGGCGCTGTTTAGATAAGGGCTTGTTTTGTTCTCTATTGTTGGGAGGAGGGGTTCTGGTCGTGACATTAGTCTTCGCTTCTATCTCTCCCCACCTCCTTCCACGGCCGCCTTTACTGAAAACATCTGTATTTACTAGTGAGCCTCCCTCTTTGTGCAAGGTGGTCTTCCCCTTTGTAGAAGCGCAGAGGGGGCCAGGATCACCCAGGGAGCTTCCTGGACCACCTCTGAGCCGGTGACCCAGGTGGGCATGGAGGGTGCCCGGGGCTTGGCTTGCGGCGCTGCCCCTTTATTCACTGTGCCCCAGCCTTGGGCAAAGCAGCCCTGCTCAGGCCGGGAGTGCATAGCCTGTGTCCTCTGCTTCTGTGTCCTGCAGACCTGGACTCTCCTCACACCGCTGCCCGGAGCCAGTGGGGTCACCTGCTCGCCGCCCTGTCAGGAGGCAGGGAAGCCCCAGGCCAGCTCACCACCCTCCTGTTCTCTGTGCACCTTGCACACTGTTTGTACATGGCACACGCTTTGTGGCAGGTAGAGTTTTCCACTTGTGGCACTGTGTTCATCTTCCGAGGCCTCCAAGTCTGGAGGCGTTCAGGTTAGGTGTGCTCTAGTCTTTGTGAGGAGCTGACACACCCCGGCCGTCACGCCCTCAGCACGTCCTGCGCAGCGTGGTTCTGGGCCTCGCCCCCCCCACTCCTCCCCTCCCCCCACTGCCCAGCCCTTCCTGCCACCCCTTTATCTTCTCTCCTGTTAGGTTTGTACAGCTCTCCCTCGTGGGTTGATGTTGGAGGCAGGATATTGCTCCATCGCCCAGGCCGGCTGCAGACGCAGGCCTCCCGCCTAGCCTCGGGAGTGCTGGGACTGAGCATGGTGTCTCCACGCCCGACTTGGCCTTGGCCTCGGGAGTGCTGGGACTGAGCATGGTGTCTCCACGCCCGACTTGGCCTTGGCCTCGGGAGTGCTGGGACTGAGCATGGTGTCTCCATGCCCGACTTGGCCTCGGGAGTGCTGGGACTGGGCATGGTGTCTCCACGCCCGACTTGGCCGCTGGCCTGTTGAGGTCTTGAGCACAGCCCTCTGCATAATGGAACTGGGCCAAGACGCCCCTTATTTCATCAGCTTTGCAGGCATTTTTGTGGGGGTTGTTTGATTTCTTCCCCTTCTCCCTCTCCACCTCCGCCCTGGTTTAGCACCTCACCCTGTGGCTTTCATCGCTGTGGCCGGTGTGGCCTGGCAAGCTGGCTTGTCAAGGTCCTGCTGTGGCTCTGGGCGTGGGACCGCGGGGCTTTCCCATTCTGTGCCCTCTGAGTGCAGCAGGTGAGGACGTGGGTTAATCCACCTGGGGCACCTCTTACTCAGGGTTCTGATTCTCCCCGGCATCGTTTCCAGTTTATGCTCTCTCCTTCCGATGGTGGAGCTGTGAGAAGTGGGGGAGGGGTGCTGTGGTAGTGGTGTCTGGTGGAGCGTCGTGGAGAGGGTCATGATAGGGTGTGATGAGGAGGTGTCGTGGCAGGGTATCGTGGTACGGGGTGTCGTGGCTGGGGCATCACAGTAGGAGGAGACCAGAGAGCAGAGGATACCCTTCTCACTTTCACAGCTGCTGTCTCTGGACTCCTGGGACTGGTTTACCCCAGCTACCCAGTGCCTCAGCCCCTCACCCCTGCCTCCCAGAGCATCCATGACCTCTCTTCACCTTCCGGGGTGCTTCAGCTGGGTTCCCTGGGAGTCCCTGCCCCTCTCACAGCCAGCCAGCCAGCCAGCCAGGGCCCAGAAGTTCCGTGCTTAGAATCTTTCCCTTCAGGGTGGCCTGGAGGGCCTCCTGGCTGGGGCCCTGTGCCCACTGTGTTCTCTTACTGGTGATATCTGACTCTGCCTCCTGGCCTGGGGCCCCATAGAGCCAGGCAAGTGTCATCTGGGCCCCTGCCACATGCGTCCCAGCAGAGCGGGACATGCCTTCACCAAGGCTTTGCTGCTGCCTGAACCACCAGACTGGGTTCCTGACCAATCATGCAGCGCTTTGGAGGGTGTTTATTAAGGTTCCTGCTTCGCTGGCAGAGGAACCGGGGTCGCCGTGCAGGTAACTGGCTGAAGAAGAGAACGTGTGAAGGATGGGGCCATTGGTGAGATCCCTGTGTTGAGAATCCCCCACAAAGCCAGGCGTACAAAAAGTTCTCCTAACTAGAACAGAGGGGAACAAAAGGGACCTGGGCCTGGGCCCCCAGCCCCGCCCCCTCCATCTAGTGACTGTTAAAGACAAAGGCTTCCATGCTAGGTTCTGTGGGGAGAAGATGCTGGAAGAGGCAAGTCCCACCAGTCCTCTTGTTGCATACAAAGATGTAGAAAACTCACACATCATTTACAAAAATGGGACAAAGTGGAATTAAGAAACTCATGGGGAAAATATTAATCTGAGAACAATTGTGTCTGAGAAAGCCTTGGCGTTTGCCTCCACAGCTCCTGGCAGGCAGCGCCAGTTCTGCATTTTATTAGGCGCCTCGCTGCATCGTGCACTGGCCTTCTGTGAGAGGCATTTCATAAGCACAGACGCGCAGGGCTGCCCCATCTGAGGCCACAGGGAGACACAGGGCCGTCTCTGGGAGGCCAGCGTCCCTTCCCCTCTGGGGCTGGGACTGGACCCGTGGGACAAAGTTTCCTTCTTTTAGGTTTCACTAGGCAGGATGGAGGTTTACCTGGGGACAAAATGGAGGAGTGGGTTTGGGAATCCAGTCCCCTCTCAGGGCAGGTTTGACTAATTGGGCCCTTCTAGGGGAACACATGGCTCCAGGGAGAAGGGTCTGGGGAGCAGCTCAGAAGTCTAGCCTGCTGTCCAAGGGTGTGACCTGTGAGAGGGCAATTCGCCAGTGAATGTCACCTGGTCCTCCCAGCTGGAAACCTATCATGGTGCAGGCCAGTAATCCCAGCACTCGGGAGACAGGAGAGGATCCTGAGTGAGAGTCCAGCCTGGGCTCAGAGCAAGATCTGTCTCACACAAACCAAACCCAAGCCCCAACGCAGAATGGAAGGCTCATGGCTCGCCGTAGCTGTGGGCAGCTTGTCTGTCCACTCCTGCTGGAGGCTGGCACTTCCCTTGCCATCAGCTGTTAGCAGTACGGCCTCTGAAATTCTGCCACAGAACTCAGTCCTGTTCCTCCTCCTCCTCCTCTCCGCTCCTTCCCTAACGGAGAGATTCCCAGGCCTCCGAGGCATGCTGGGATCATAGGATTCTCTCCCCATCAGTCCCAGTCACAACCCACTCAGATGCTGACGGTCTTAGGAAGTGAGGTGTGGGGAGACACTGGCAGGTGTGTGTGTGTGTGCGTGCGTGTGCATGCGTGTGTGTGCGTGCATGTGTGTGCACATGTGTGTGTGCGTGTGCATGCGTGTGTGCGCATGTGCATGTGTGCGTGTGTGTGCGTGCATGTGTGTGCACATGTGTGTGTGTGCGTGTGCATGCGTGCGTGTGTGTGTGCGTGTGTGTGTGTGCGTGTGTGTGTGTGTGTGTGTGTGTGTGCGCGTGTGTGCTTCATGCCTGTATTCGGGCTGGGATAACTGTGCAGTCTGAGAAGCCAGCATTGTAGATTGCGCCCCCCTCCCCCCCACTCACCCGATAATGGTGCAGAATGGAGGCACAGATGGAGAATTTGTGGGGCTGCCAGTGGCAACACTGTGGCCAGTCCAGGACCTGGAGAAGGAACGTTGGGACCATCATGGCGGAAGTTGGAATACACACGGGGTTCCCTTCCCCACAGGGCCCCACCCCTGCCCTCAGGCCACAAGATGGTGGGGTCCGTGGCTTGCTGGTGGAGCCTCCCTGTGTTCCCATGGCGGCAGGGGCACCGTTGTCATTGTCACCCGGGGTTCTTTCCCAGCTGGAGCGGCACACGGGTTCCGTGGATCTCAGCCGGGAAGTTCTCCTCCCAACCTCTCCCAGGGACATGTAGCCACGGTTTTCTGTGTGTGCTGTGAACGAACAAAGAACCCCCCCTCATAGCAGTCCACGAGCAGAGTGGGCCTCACCACACCTCCTGCCAAGCGTGAGTGTGTGCTGTGTGGGAATCGGCGGAGGGAGGCGACCGGGAATTTTTAGCAACTGCAGTACAATGGAGAGGAAAGAATCCTTGCCTGGGACTTGGGAGGCCGAGCTGTGCCTCTGACAGACTGTGTGACCTTGGGCAGGTCACTTGACCTCTCTGGGCCCCGGGTTCCCTCATCTTTAAAGGGGAGTAGACTGGACAGGGTCCAGGGAAGACTTCAGCCATCACGTTTTTGCTTTGGGGATTTAGCCTTGGGCCAGCGTTGCACTGACCCAGGGGACGTACTGGGAGTGAGAGAGGAGCCAGGACAGCTGCTTCTGGGGGGTGTGGCAAGTTCTTGATGAAGGCTCAGATGATCGGCCCAGCTCCTCAGCCTCCTGAAATTGAGGAAGAAAAAGGTAGTTTCGTTTCAGAAAGCGTAGTGGGGGGTTCTTTACATGGACGGCGCTGGGGTTCGCAAGTGTTCCCCACGACCCTAGGCTGTGGTTTAGTGGACGCTGAACCCAGGCTGTTCTGTGGTTGAATGCCATCACCAAGTCCTCGTGGGCATTGGATCTGCCACGTGCAAATTCCACTGGGTCCCAGGAATCAGATGGCCTAGAGGACGAGGCTGGGCACAAGATAGCCGTGCAGAAAGCCACTACCCGATCGAAGGACCCGCCTCAGCGTGTCGTGTGCACTGTGATTCCGTGGATCGGGGCGGAGGCTGTGGCTCAGGAGTGTGGCTGGTGGAGCTGTCGCTGTCCCTCGGTGGGGATGGCTGGAGGCCATGCTCACGGGGGGACGCTGGCTGGCATTTACCCCAGGACCCCCTGCAGAGGCTTGGGGCTCCTTTCAAAATGGCGCCCCCCCCCAGCAGTCCCATGGATTCCCATAGACCAGACTTCAACACTAGTCCAGATTTAAGGGTGGGGCCAAAGCCCCAGGGAAGAAATCTTCCACAGCGGCTCTGAGGTGCTCTCTAATCTCTCTGCTGGATGAAGTTTCTTGGGGACCGGAGCCATGCATTAGTAAAGTGCTCATGAGTGGAAGGTGACGCCCACAGCCCATGACAGATGAGATTGAATTGCGTAGACCCCAGGTCTGAGGGAAGGAAGGACCCTCCACAGAGAGCCAGAGACCTGAATTCACAGCCTGCCTTTCCAAAGATTGTCTTTCTCCTCCAAAAAATAAATAAGGAAATAATGGCAGCTGTGCGGAAAGTCTCCAACGTGCCGGCCGTGCTCTGCGGGGCCCATGACCTGTGGCAGGGTGTGAATGCCACTTCCTTTCTGTGGCTCCCGTCGGATGCCACTAGGCCCAGTCTCTGACTCTGGCATGTCCCCTGATGTTCGAGAGGGACTCCACACATGGGGTCAGCAGTGGGGCGTCTGTTCTGTCCTTCCCCCTGTTGATGATGCTTGGTTTAAAGCTGATCTCATGGTTCCGGGACAGAGATGCTAGGAAGATCTGGAGGGAAGCACCACAGGCCAGGAGCCAGGCCTTAGCAGAGAAGCGGGGGTCCAGGCGAGTGCACTGGGCTCCTAACACAGTCTTGACGGGGTTTAAGTTATGCCAGGGCCCTGAGTTCCTTCAGGCAAGGTTCTCTGTGAGGGGCCCCTCATCCCTTCCTCCCCCATGGACAGCCCTGTTCCTCGATCCTGAGGCACGGCAGAAGCAAGCACTTCCTCTATGTTGTCTGGTTTTGTTCAGGCCTGGTGTTCAAGCATTATTTTCCTGCTTCTGTTGTGTATGTGTGTGTGTGTGTGTGTGTGTGTGTGTGTGTGTGTGTATGGAGGGGGCGTGGCGTGACTGGGGCTTGAACTCTGGGCCTGGGCGCTGTCCCTCAGCTCTTCAGCACAAGTGCTCTACCCCTGGAGCCACAGCACCACGTCCGTTTTCTGGTGGTCAGCTGGGGATACGAGTCTCACAGGCTTTTTGTACCAGGGCTGGCTTTAAACTGCAACCCTCAGATCTCAGCCTCCTGAATAGCTAGGATTACAGGCGTGAGCCACGGGTGCCCTGCCTTTTCTTACTTCTTATTTGGCAAACCTTACATGAGGGTGCCACAGGCCCGTCACGGCTGGTGGGGGGAAAGTGGTGGAGCGGAGCAGTTGTGTGAGGCTTTGGGGAAAGGGACTCTGCTGCAACCCCAGCGGGTGCACTGTCCCCAAGGAACTCAGTCTCGCTGTCAAACGACCGTGACGAGTCTCCAGTCCCTGTTTCTCAACCATGTCCACCTTAGGAATCACCAGGTCATAGAGAGTTTCCGATGCTTGAGTCTGCTCCCCAGAGCATCCACAGCAAGGTGGGGAGAAGAGGCGGAGTCCTCCTGCCTCACCCTACCTGCAGGCTACCGTGGCAGCCCTGGTGGATTCTAGAGACTTTCCCTGCATCCCGGGACGTTCTGTCGGTGTCTCTGCCCCCATGAGATGCCGTCTTGGTCTCACACATCTGCGGGTTCTCCTGTGGAACCCAATCTCGGCCTTCTCCTTCCTCACCAGAAGCCCTGTGAGTGACCAGCAGATACGGGGATCTTCTGAGTGTGACTTCCTGTCAGAGGGCTACATCCTGGGCTGTGTGCAGCCCAGAGGCCAGCTCGGGTGTGCGCCCCACACTCTGGAAGCAAGTGGTCACCAGAGGAAATTAAGGGGACATTATTAATCGAGAAATGTGCTGAGGACTCTGGGAAGAAATAGTCACAAGCAAGCGATCACCACTCAGAATCTCCGATCTGGTTTGCTCCTGGCTACAGGGCAGCAGGCACTGCCCATGAAGGGCCAGGAGCTCTGGGTGGAGGTGGTCTTGAACCTGCTCCTTCCGTGCAGCGCCCCTCGTCTGAAGGGGTGGCAGGCACCATGAGTCGGCAGCCAAGCCTCTCCCACCCCTGCCAAATGCAGGCCCTGGAGACCCCTGTCCAGAGAAGCTGGGCAGAGAGCACGGAGGAGAAGCATACCTGGAAAGACCTAATTTCTCTTGTATGCGTGCGTGCATGTTATTACTGGCAGGGACGCGGGGCCCAGGTGTTGTTCCTGAGCTGTTTTCACTCAAGGCTAATGCTCAACCACTTTGAACCACAGGGCCACTTCTGATTTTTCTGATGGCTCATTGGAGACGAGTCTCATGGACTTTCCTCCCCCCGCTGTCTCTCAGGTGGCTAGGATTACAGGTGGAGCACCAGCCCTTGCCTTCCTCAGGCTTTGACTGTCTGCCTGGGGCAGGGGCTGCTGTGGCCAGGGTGACGGGGAAGGGGCATGTGGCCCAGTGCTCAATAAACAGGACCTGTTGTGATTTGGGGTTACAGCTCCCCACACGTGCGGTCTAGCCGTATATGCCACTCTTTCTGCCCCTCTTCTAGCTAGAATTTTGGCTTCAGAGTCTCTGTGTGCAATAAAAGTTGCAGCCAGGCACAGGTGCAGCCTTGGTTTTCATTCCCCTTGACTTGTGGAGCGTGTGCTCCAGCCGGCCCGGCTCAGAGTGGCCTGCGGGGTTGTTACAGAAGAGCCACAGCACTGCCTGGGTGAAACTCACTCCTGTATTTCCTCGGGGTTCCTCCTGCCCAGACCCTGGTTCTGCTCCTTGGATTTCTGGCCTAGTTGCCCCGCTTTTGTTTTGGAAACTCTGCCCGGCCCCTGCCCCCCAGATGCCCTCCAGCCCTGGAGAGGCTCTGGCTGTGCTATACTGAGCTGTGGGGTGGCCGTGTGCCCTGGGCCCCCGCTCAGTGGAGCCTGGGCACAGGGAGGAGCTCGGCCGAGCTGCTCATCGAGCCAGGCTGTGCTGGGGAGGACATTCTCACCCCCCCGATGGCCTGCAGGGACCTGCCGTGGAAGGGGGCCCGTTCTGCTTCCCTGGATCCTGGGGTCCCGTGGGTGTGGGTGTTGAGGTCAGGGCTCTTTTTAGCTCTCCTGCCAGTCACATCACCAAGCCCTGCTCCCCAGAACAGGAGGAGTCCCCGGTGAGGTGCGGCGTACTCTCTCACCTCCCCGAGGGGCTCCCCCATGCTAACATGGTCATCTGACTCCTCACATGGGAACAGCAAAGATGGAGGCACGGTGGTCCCGGTGGGGAGCTTCCCGGCCCCCACGGCTGTGGTCCCAGGGGCTCCCTGGAGGGGAGGATGCAGGTGACCCGGAATGCCCATACATCGCTGGCAGAAAAGTAACGTGGCAGTCCCCCACGAAGCTAGCCGGAAATTCCACTCCTGAGTAGGAGAGTTGAAAATGGGGGCTCATGCGGGCGATTATATAAAACGGGGACCCCACACACACTCACCCATGGCTACAGGCCAGTAGTCATGGTAACGAGGGAGTACTCACCACGGCCCACCCAAGTGTCCATCATGGGTGAGCGATGACCCCGACAGCCACCTCCCCAGCACACGAAAGGTACACGCCGTGTGCCGCACGCCTGGCTGGGAAGCCTTCACAGAGGCACAGGGCAGACACAGAGCCGACGGAGGCTCTGGAGGGCGGGCGAGAGAGACGGGCGGGGAGGCCGCGCCCCACAGGGGCCAAGTTCTGAGAAAGATTCAGAAGCGGTTGGTAGCCAGGGCTGTGCCATACCAGGAGTCCTAACGCCATTCAATCACCCTAGCTAAACACAGGTAACATCCAAGCTCAGAGTCTGGATACGTTACCGCCATTTTTGAAACAAATCAAGAGAAACGGGGAGCCTGCGTTGGAGAGTCCTGTGGAAACATCTTTCGAGTAACTTCGGCACCCCGTTCTGTCAGCGTGGGGCTTGGCCCTAGTGCATGCATGTTTCTCCCCCTCCCTCTCTCTCTCTGGCTGAGCCAAACTGGGAACACAATAATTCTATTTGTAGCTGGAGACGCACTGAGGCTGCCGAGTGTACATTTTACTACCATGGCAACAGGAGAGCACAAAGATGGTAAAAATGAAAATGCAGGAATATCTTTGGCAGGTAGGGTCAGCCGGAGGTAACTGCAAGCCTGGAAAGGGAGCGATGGTTAATGGTTGTTCCCAACACCCCAGAACCCAGCCAGGCCAGGCCCCGGTGGCTCCAGACCCCAGGACAGCCAGGCGTGTGGCTGGAGTGATGGAGGTAGAGCACGAGCTGAAGTTGGTTCTGGACTACAGGCATTTTGCTGAGGGGTCTTCCAGGGAAGGAAGACAGGGCCCAGCCGTCGGATCTCCATTTTTCCCCCGTGCCGTTCCAGTCCCCTGGAGGAAGTGATGGGTGACGTTTGGACCACCCGGCTTCCGGCACCCTAACCGTCTAGACTTCTCACTGCACCCAGACAGCGCTGCTTCCCCAAGCTTGCCAAATCCAGTGTCCACCGGCCTTGCTGGGGGCAGCCCATGCTGCTGAGATGCACCTTGCCCGTGACAAAGGCCACTCGTGGACAGGAGGCACGGAGCCAGCACACACCGGCCCCGTCCTGCGTGCCGTGCATCGGGAAGCCTCGAGACTTCTGACCACCCACCCCCGCCTGCCGGTCGGCCATGTGGAAACAGGCAGAGGTTGAAGATGCTGTCCTCAGGCCCCCCAAAGACGAGCACGCCACCGCCAGATCCAGACTTTCTGAGGCAATCCCCGTCTTTCTTGGTCCCCAGGATCCGTCGGTCATCCGGACTGGAGGTTCGAGGCTGGACCAGGCCCTGGGCTCCCTGAAGTCTTGTTGAACATGTAGACTGACCGGTCCACCCAGAGGTTGTGGCTCTGCCAGTGGATAAGGCCACACTGTGCATTTCTAGCAGGTCCCCTTATCCGGCCATCGCGGTCTGTCTTGGCTAATGCCCTGGTACAGAGGAACCACTAGGAGTGGTCTGTCGTCTTGGATTGTTCACCATGCAGCTGCCGGGTTTCTCCAGGCAGGGCTTACACTCCTGGGGTCGGCAAGTCGCCTGGTGCCGTGTGCAAGGCCTCACGCACCCGGCTGTGGACAGGTGTCCGCAGGCGGATGGACAGACGCCGAGCCAGATCCTGCCAAGACCCAACCTGGGAGCTGGATGAAACCTCGGAGCCCCGCTCTTCCCTGAGAGGTCCCGGTGCCCGGTGGGTGCCCGGCCGTGTCTGTTGAACCACGAGCACCCTGCAACCCTGCGGCCAGTGCAGTCAGGAGGGGAATCTTCCAGCTCCCGGGAGTGATGAGTGATGCAGCTTAGCCCTGGCTGTGCGCTGAAACCACCCCGGGGCCTCGCCATGGTCGGTGCTGCACGGTGCCTGGGCCTGGGTGGACAGGAAGGGCTGTGCAGCTCCTCTGTGAGGCGAGGGCCGCTGAGAGGGGAGCGTGGAGGAGAGCTGTGTGTGTGTGTGCACGTGCATGCAGGGAAGCACACGTGTGTGGGGAAATGGTACATGTGCATGCACACGCGTGGCTGATCATGGTACACGTGCCGAGGGAGGTAGTGTTGTGTGCACCGTGTGGTGTTCACAGCGGGGGGAATGCATGGACAAGTGCGAGGAGGCCATGCACGTAATGTGTGCAGGGAGGGGGGAGCTATGCGCTCCTCGAGCGCCTCTGGCTCTGAGATGCAGGCACAGGGCCTGGCAGTCCGCCCTCGGGCTGAGCCCTGCAAGGTGGCCCTCCTCCCCCCTCCTCCCCAGCCGTGCCTGGCGGCCGGCCACGCCGAGGGCTCCGTGTCAGGTCTGGGGGCGGGCAGGCTGGGTGCAGGTGGCAGGGACCCTGCGTGCCATTGCCCTCCCTCCCCCGGGCGGGTGGGAGCTTCCTCCAGGCGCCGAGGCACGAGCCAAGCACTGGGCACCATCTGTCTCAGCGTCAGGAGGCTTCTGGGGTTTCTCGGTAGAAAGGGCCTGGCTCATGAGTCGGGGGGGGGGGGGAGGTCCCCGCGGCCCTGCCTCCCCTCTCCCCTCCCCCCCACTCCATAGGGTGCTGACTCAGCACAATCCTGCTGTAATTAAGCGTGTCATGAAGAAAAGGGGGGTGTGCTCCCTCCCTGCCCTTGGCCCGGGCCCCGCCTGCGGGCCTCCGTTTTCAGGGAGCCACATTGGCCTTGTCTGTGGCCATCGGTCACCTCCCCCTGTGGGAACCTGGTACCGTGGACTGAGCCTCCCAGAGAAGGGGGGCTCATTCCCTCGCCTCCCTGGGCCTGCACACCCCGCACCCCCCAGCTCTGAGGCAGACTCAGGGGGTTATGTGAGATCAGATCCTTCCTCCCATGCCAGCGGGAAGGCGGTCTGCGTAACAGGGCCTGGAGTCAGGTCTCGTGACAGGAATGGAGGCGGGCGCGTGGTCTGGAGAAGCCGTGTCCAACCCACGGGCCTTGCGCTAAGACCTGGGCTCTGGGAGTGGCGGGGGGGGGGGGGGGGCTGCGTCTGGCATCTTGTGGCGTCCAGGCTTCATGGCTGCCCTGGCATGTGCTGAGAACAGCTATGGCCTCCAGACATGGCCGGCTGACCTGTGGCTTCCCACCCTCAGGGTCGCCACGGGGCAGGATGCTGTGTCCTGAGGCGCTCCCACCTCCGTCCCCGGACAACCTGCCAGGCCAGGCCCCATGCCACGTCAGAGGGTGTAACCACAGCCCGGAACTAACGGCAGCCATTTACCAGAGCAGAGGCTTTAATTTGGGCCCAAAATAGCTGCTGTCTGGCATTTGAGGAACCGGGAGCAAGGTGCAAGCGTAGGGCCAGGGGCTGGGGCTGGGGCTGGGGCCATCAAGGCATGGGGGGATGAGGGGGTGCCGCTTCCCGAGGCTCTATCCGCTCTTCTTTCCTAACTGTATGGCACGGAGGGCTTTCTAGGCTTCTGCATTGGGTGAAGAAGTGGAGCTGGACAGGCAGCCATGCTGGTAAGACCAAGCGCAAAGGCAGAGGATTGTTCTGACCCTGGACCTGCATGGGTGCCCAAGGAGAGCTGTGGCCCAGGCTAACGTCATCCTGGAGGAAGAGGGACCTGTGTCCCAGGCTAGCCCTGTCCTGCAGGGGCCATGTTTCCGGCTGTGCAGGGCTGTGAACTCAGGAAACTCTATTTCTGGGCATTCAGGTTTAAACCTCGGGTCAGGAAGTACTGTACTGTATTCTTTCTGTCAGGAGGAGTCCAGACAGTGGGCCCCATCAGCCTTTGAGGGGATCTCCCCCAGATTTGCTGGCCCACGTGTGTCCTGTCGTTTGTGTGTCCTCGCCGCCCCTGGGGCTGGCACAAGCCCTGGTGAGATGCGGGACGTGTGAGTCCGTCGGGCTGATAACCCAGCACGCTGCGGATCAAATATCTGCAGAATGAAGAATGCAGAATAAATCAACGTTTCTCCCGTCAATGCGAGGGATGGAGACCCAGCCGCGGTCAGAGGTGGCCCCGGTCCCCTCCCACACCCCACTGTGGACGCTGACCAGGAGTGCAGAGTGTTCCCATGTAAAGCACAGAAATTTCTCCCTCACGAATAGACCTAGGCAGAGCGCCAAGAGTCAGGTTCCCCCAAGATAGATGGGCTGTCCCCACCCCAACCAAGGGGACAGACGCCTCCCAACCCAGGAACCACCAGAGACGATTCCACATCGTCATCGTAGACGCTGCTGTGGCCGGCGGGGCAGACTGGACCAGCAGGCCCTCGTCCTGTCCCTGGCGTGTCACCAGGCCAGATGGCGCAGCAGGGCTCCCAGCCTCAACGGGTTGGCGGGCCTGCCTGTCCCCTCCCTGGTGAAGAAGGCCTGTGCACACAGCCAAGCTTCCTGCTGGGGCCCTGCCGGGTGGACGGTGGATTGGTGTTCAGGTTTGGGGTCAGGTGGCCTGCTGGCATGGGAGAACCAGGGTGGGGAGCTCAGATTGGGGAACAGGGACCACCAAGCAGATTCCGGGGCTGTGGGACTGGGGGACACAGGCCGGCTGCTATAGCTGTGTGTCTGCCCTGTGACGTGTGGACAGACAGGAGTCTCCGGTGAGGTGTCTGGGGAAGGGACTGACTGCCCTCACCGGATTCTAGGTCTTGATCATGCTCGTCCTTCACGGGGTCCTGGAGACCTGGAATGGGGCCTCTCGTCAGCCCTGCCCTCTCTAGGCTACGAATGGTGCTGTCGCCTAGAACCACTATTCTGTGTTAACTTTGGGAAGATGTGAGCACTGGAGCAGTGCTCCCCTGGGAGCCTCCCTCCCTGAGCCTCCCTCCCTGAGCCTCCTTCCGTGGCCTCCCTCCGTGAGCCTCCCTCTGTTAGCCTCCTTCCGTGGCCTCCCTCCACGAGCCTCCCTCCATGGGCCTCCCTCCGTGGGCCTCACTCACCACGTGACGGCCAGGGTGGGCTGCCCTCGCAGACTCCAAGACGCTGCATGCTGCCAGGTGCCTAGGAACAGGATGGCAGAACCCAGCCTCCAGCTTCACCTGTCTCCAGGCGCGCTGCCTGCCCACCTGCTCACAGCTCTCCTTATGTGCGTGGCGTCCTTTGTTGTCTTCCTTCTCAGTGGACGTGGGCTGGGGACCTCATGCTGGGTTAGCCGCTGTGCCTCTGCCTCCCGACACGGTCCGTCCAGGGCCCTGTGGCTCCCCTGGGTGATGTGTAGGTATAAGGATGGCATTCTCTGCTCTAGGGGAGCTCGTGGCGCAACTGAAGTAGGAGATGCCTCCTCCCCGAATGTGGAGAGCCACGTGCAGGCGGGGGCAGCTTTGGTGGACCACCGTGAGGGCAAGAAGGCCAGCGGCGGTGCCAACTGATGCCACCAGAGTGTCCTGGGGCTGAGCCTGCAGAGACCTGTCGGTGTCGTCCTGTGTCCTCCACGAGTGGAGCCTTGGAGTTGCGGGGTGGGGGGGGGTAGGTCCCAGCTGCATGGTAGACGGCCGGCCCCTCCCCAGCCGGCCTTCGCGGTATCCTGGGGTTACTTCGCATCCTTCTTCCCAAATGTGCATCAAATTAAAGAGTTATTGGGGGTATGGCAGGGCATGTTTATGGGGAAGAATTTCCTTTAAAGTCCTAGCTCGGCCTGAACTCACTTTATTAGTATTTAGACAAAGCGTGTATGTGGCCGGCTCCAGAGCAATCCATGTTTATGTCCTCGCAGCGATCGCGGCTTTCCCCCGCCGATCCTTCCTTCCGGCCTTCTTAAAGACATCCCTGCACCTCCTCTGCCTCAAGCTCACAAGGTGGGTGCCCTCTGCCAGTGGCCATGGAGGTCTGACACGCTCAGAGGCGAGGCCACAGCATTCCACAAGCAGATGTGGTTGTGGGAACTCTCTAGAGTCCAAATGCATGGGGGCGGGGTGGGGCCTGCAAGCACAGAGACAGGTGGGGCAGCCCACAGCCCCCTCGTGAGTGACCTTCCGTCACCGTGGCTGTCATGCGTGGCTCTGTGGTCGTGGCCAGGCTGACCCTTCGCTGTAACCTGCCCAGGGCAGCCCCAACTGCTGTCTGTTTTTCCTGCTGGAGTTATTAGCGACTTCCTGTGACTCAACAAAAGCCTTCAAGCTGAGCTGATAAATGACAGGGGCACTCTAATTCCACAGCCCAGATTTACTGGTCTAATAAAAGACTGACACCAACTCTCCATCCCAAGTCATGTTCCATGCAGGGCAAAGGTGCAGAGTGGACACGGATGGCCAGCCAGGCCCTGGGCTCTGTGCCTGTGATCCCCGTCTACGTGGGAGGTGGGGCTCAGAGGGAGCTGAAAGAAAACCAGATGAAAACCAGTTGATACAGAGCAGAAGTTCAGACCATCCCGTCCCTCCCCAGATATTTATTTGCTGGCTTTGAGCTGAGCTCCGGGGATTTAATCGCACGCAGAATGTGGTGCCAGGTCACAAGAACCTGCTGTTCTTTTCGTGTGGGTAAAGTGTTGTGTACGTAGTTAGCCCGCTCTTCCAGAGGGCTCTGTTGTCTACAGCACTGGTACCTGGCTGCCTACTCATAAGGATTCCCTTGGCACCTGTCAGATTGTGACCGCAGACCAGTGTCCTAATACTGCTGTGCCACTGCTAGTTGGTGTGGAAGAAATTGGACCCTGTGCCTGTGTTTCAGTTATCAGAGGCAGCAAGTGCAGCCATGGGTGGTGGGGCGGGGCCTCTGGTGGGTGGAGCCCGGACAGTGGGTGGAACGGTTGTGATGGGTGTGGCCTCTGTGGTGGCCGGGGCTTGGGCAGCAGGCAGAGCCCTCACCATGGGTGAGGTCCTCTGTGGTGGGCCAGAGCCTCTGTCATGGGTGGGGCCGTGGCAGAGGGCAGAACCCTGGGCCATGTGCAGCAGAAAGAAGGCTTCCTGAGGGTCTGAGGGGCCGAGGTGACTAGGCAGGGAGACCTGGACTAATCACGTCCACAGCCAGGGCTGTGGGTCTGCTGTCTTGCATCCTGTATGTGCCCTGTCCTGCAGCCTGAGGCTGGCCTAGCATGTGGGGACCCCTCCCGCTGCAAGAGGTGAAGCTATCTTCACCCAGGTGCCTGGCTGACCCCCCCTTCCAGGTAGCTCTCTGCCCGCACAGAGCTGGCTGCAGGCCTTTTGCAGGTGTCAAATTATAAATGCGAGAACGTTGCCAAGCCCAAACGTTAGCCAGAAGAAGGAAGCCAGCTTTTAAATCAGATTCAGTCATGTCTTTTCCCCAAAGTGTGTATGTTTTTCAACGTGTATGCAGTTATATAACTGGGCTGAATGAAGTGCAAAAATATATATATATTTATATATCTTGACTAATGCCTCCCGGTGGGGACGTCTGGGGGGAGAGGGAGGGAGGGCAGAGGGAAGAGCCCTGGGCGGGAGGCATGGGACATGGAGGGGTGGGGGTTCAGAGCCCCACAAACACAGCAATCCCAGGGGAGGGACGGCTGGGAACGGGACAGAGAGCCAGAGCCCAGAGCCGGGTGGGGTGAGGCGGAGGAGTAGCTGGGGTGACAAGGTTGTATCGCTGTGCCCAGCCTCCTCTGCTGAGATGAGTTCTTGTGGGTCATTGTGCCAGGGCCAGCCTGGCACCACCTCCTCCTAAGCTCAGCCTCCCACCACCACACTCACACTCCACTGTAGGTGTGAGGGGGAGTCTGGTGAATATTGTGCCTGGCCCAGCCTCTGGCTGGGTGAGCCCCCCCGCCCAATCCCCTGCTGTTGGCCCAGTTCAGTCCCTGCAGCCCCTGGGCTTTGGACTGTGGCCTGCCAGCCTGTGTCCTCCCCGACTCAGCTGCTTGCTCAGTGGGGACACGAGTTCCGAGCCTCTGTTGCTGTGTTGGTGCGGGTCTTTCCCATGTACTCGGGGAGAGGGGAAGATGGGGGAAGGAACTGGAGGGGCTGCCCTGGGACCCCTCTAGCCCTTTCTCACCAATCACACTGGAGCCTTTAAATGGGAACGGCTTCCCGATTCAATGTTCCGTCCTTAGCCACAGGCAGAATGCCAGGGCCAGAGAAGGAGGTTAGTCAAGGTTGGTTCTAGTGAGGAAACGTGGAGGGGAGGGAGTAAAGAAGGAAAGGAAAGGGAGGGAGGAAGGGAAGGAGGAAGGAAAGATGGATGGAAGGAAGGGAGGAAGGGAAGAAGGAACCTGCTTTTCTTTGCAGTGTGCTTTCACAGCCAAAAAAAAGGAAAGATGTCTGCCTGCATTTCACCCTAAGGCAGTGCCTCTGGGCCTTTATCCATGCTGTCTCATTTACCCAGAATCCCTTTCCTGTCTGTCGCGCATTCCTGTGCCAACCTGGCTGTGCCCAGCTCGCTTCCGAGGTCTCTATTCGAATGCCACCTTCTCCCGCAGCCTCCCGCGACCCCTGCCATCCACCCAGCCTTCCTGCTCGCCCTCTCACAGGTTTGTTTATGCCTCTGGCACAGTACGAGCAGGGGTCGGCAGATGACAGCCCCTGGGCCACCTCTCCCGCCTCCTTCCACCTATTTTTACAGACGCACAGCCGCGCCCACTCATTCATGGAGGAGCTCTGCCTGCTCCTCACACTCCAGAGTGAAGTTCCGTGGTTAGGAGAGAAAATACCATGGGCCATAGCTGAGTTTATTTAGCGTTTGTCCCTTTTAAGAAAAGTTTGTGGTGTAGAATTTAAAACAGCAGATGGCAAGTGCCTCTTCATTTCTTTCTTCTCCACTGAAGTCTGCGTTCTGTATGACATTTATGATAGCCTCTGGAACCTAGTGGCCACGATGGATTTGTTGAATGAATGAATGAATGAATGAATGAATGAGTGAGTGAGGTATCAGATGGAGGCGCCAGCCTGCCCTAGGAAATATCGCCTTTGATTCATGATCTTCCTGTGTTGTCCTAAATGCTTCCTCTTTGCCTCTCCACCCAAGGTGTCAAACAGATGAAATGCCACAGAGCCAGCTCCAACTCACAGCCTTGGTTTAGGATTCACTGATGGGGACGGGGTGGGAGCATACACTGATCACCTTGGTGACGCCTGTTTGTGGGGACAGCACAGCAGATGTAGGGGCTGCCAGGGTGAGTGAAGGGGGACCACCCTGCCTCTGGGTTTGCAGAGGGGCTCAGGCCTCCCTGTGCCATCGTGGCTGGAGTTGAGGCAGCTAAGCCACTGGAGTAACCCCTGTTTCTATAGGCATGGGGATGGAAGATTCTGTTCTGTTTATTTTTGCACTCTTGCTTGCTGGCTCTCACTCCTCCCCCTCATTTAGCAGATAACAAGGTACAAAATGCTCAGCCCCTAGGGGCGTTTGGGCAGCATGGTGTCGTGTAAAAACTGGCCTTGGCATTTGGACGATCTGGGTTTGAATCCCTGATTTAACCATTGGCTGATATTTGATCTCATGGCAAGTTTGCCTGGTGGTTAAAAAAAAAAAAATCTAGCCAGTGGCAAAAACCAAGCTTCAGCCTCATGCAGTGGCGGGGAGACTAATCACAGCACTCCCTCCCTCCAGGGGCGAGCTGGTGGCTGGCTGCATCCCTGAGCTGAGACCCTGGGCTCCGAGGAAGGGCGACACCCAACTTCTTCTCTGTGCAAGGGAGAGAGTAACAGCTGCTTTTCAAAACCGTTGCAGAGAAGAGAGAAAATGGGAAGGAACATTCAGACCCCGGCTGCTTTTTTTTTTTTTCAGTGCAGTGCCTGAGAAGGCAAGGGAGGGGAGGGGAGGGAGAGGAGGGGAGGGGGTGGGCACGTGGTAACCCAGGGGTTCTCCACCACCCCTTCTCATCCCAGTCCGAGGTGTGGGTGAGAGAGCAACCGAAGTCAGGCAGAAAGTTTTATGGCTCAGGCCTGAAAGCAGCCATTACTTCTGCCCACATGCTAGTGCTGCCATTGGAGGAGATCCAGTCAGGTGACACACACCAGGGAAGCTGGGAAATGTAGTCTCAAACCGGTCTGGTGGCCAGCCTACGTCCACCCAGTGAACAGTGAATGGCAGTTGTTCTGGTGCTAAGTAATCTAGTGAATGCATGGTGTCTCAAGCTTCATTTGGAGGGGTGGACATTCCTAAAGCTGCAGGTTTTTCTCTGCTGAGCCTGAGAGAGGGGTCCGTCCTTACCTCTCCCCCAGAGGGATGCAGGTATGTCTTTAGCCCTTCACCCCACACCAGAGTGCCAGGGCTAAGAGTCTCAGAGGCCATGCTAGCTGGGGACTGGTGGCTCACGCCTGTAAGAGGCTGAGATTTGAGGATTGTGGTTCGTATCCACTCTGGCAAGACAAATGCATGACCAGCGAAAAAAAAATCCAGAGCTGGTAGTGTGGCTCAAGCAGCAGAGTACCAGCCACAAGTGCGAAAGCTGAGTGAGAGCTCCAGGCCCGGGGCCTTGAGTTTCTATGTTCTGTTATTATCCATGAAATGAGACATGCTCTCCTCTGACCCTGCCTCTGTACATCTGAGTCAATGAGTCACCCCAGGACTTAATGGCTTAAGATGAGGCCACAACATTTCTGTAGGCTGGAAAATCAAGATGAGTTGGGCTGGGTGGCTGTGGTTCGGAGCCTCGGAAAGGTGTGTGCGCTTCCTGTACCTGACCCGTGGCCTGGAGGGACCTGCTGGCCCCCAAAGCTCAGGCTTCCAAACACTGTGTGCCTGGGGACCCTCCCCACACCCCACATCTGCCCACTGGCATTTTGCAGCACACTTTGTAACCCCTAATTGGACTTAGGCATGGGGTAGCCTCTGGCACCAGCTGCTGAGATTCCAGGCCGGTCCTGGTAAATCACAGCTGTGGTTGCACTGTCAGTGCTGCCGTTGGGGGAGAGAGAGGGCTGGTGTCAGGGGGAGTGGATGCTGGCACCCCTGCCCTAGCAAGCCTGCCGTACCCCATGTGCCGGAGGCTCTGTCCTCATCAGCAACCCGTGAAGTCTCAGGAGGCGAACCCCAGCTCTTGCTCTGCTCCACCAGAGCAAGTTTGCAGCAGCGTGGAAGCAGTCTGGGGGGGGGGTATGTGTGTGGAACTCGGGCAAGGTTATGCAAGGACTCGCTGGATTTTTTAAAATCTCGATGCTATTTCTTATATCAGGAGAGTGATCTCCTACTGGAACGCAGTGTTTCCTCTCGGAGAGCGCTGCAATCTGGGTCCTCTTACCAACCTTTGTGGCGCATTCCTGACGAGGAAAATCACAGGGCAGTGGGCTTTGGGTGGGGGCTTCTGTTGGAGTTGTGCACCCCGTGTTTGCACCTGGTGTTTGGTTTGGTAACCACTAAGCTTAGGTGACCTTGTGGCCACTTGCCGTGGGTGACATGCCATCTGTGGTTTGCACAGTGATGGATCACTGAGTGCTTCATGTTTCTGAAGCACTGGGGTGAAGTACGCTTGGCAGTGTGCAGTGAACCACAGAGAGCGAGGCCAGCTCAGACCCTGGGTAGAGGAGCGGGCTCGGCCAGCGTGGATGCCAGCAGAGAGCCTGGGTCTGAGACTCTTTGGTTTCTCATAAGACGGTGTCCATGGGACTTGTTTGTGCAGAACATACTCTCAAGAACTGCCGACAGCAGAGTTCCTTTCCCCCCCAATGTCAGTGTGCAAGGGGGGACCCCCACAGTGCTGGAAGACGGGGGTCTCAAAACAATACACACTGCATCAAGACACGATCTTGGATTGCAGAGTCAGATCCCGAGTGCCAGAGCTCCTAGAAATGCCTCAGGGCCCCAACCCCCTCTTCCAGCCGCTAGCCAGGCACCAGGGGCACTGAGACTCTTGGGGTTTGGAGCGGTGGAAGTGCAGTTCCAGTGGGTTTAAATGAGATACGAAGGAGGTGATGGGATGGACTGGCCCATCAAAGAGCAGAGGTGCTGTCCCCAGGCCTGTGCAGAGGCAGACACAGGATGCTGGTAGTCTTCTGGTTCTGGACTTCTGTCTCAGGGGAGACAGAGATGGATTCTGGATGCTCTGTAGCTCCGAGTTCCAGTGTTCGTATGAGTGGCCCGTGCATTCCCGAGACCCGCGTGCTCAGAGGGAGCTGGAGACGCCAGTGAACCCGGCCTGGATCTGGGGCTGATGGCTGAAACTGGGGGTTCCAGCCCATCTGTCTATGTGACCTGCAGACTGGAGGAGGGGTGGGGGCATTACAAGCCAAGTTTGTTGTTTGAAGAAGGGGCCCGAGGAGCGAGGCAGCTAAATATAACAGAGCTCTGCTGCGGGCACAAGGGAGAGCTTGTTCCACACGGTGGCCGGAGGCTGGCTGGGCGCACCCAGGGGGGTCATCCATCTCCAGAATTGCCTTCTGCTCGACAAGCAGCGCCCCTCTGGTCTACATGGTGGGGGGGGGGCTCAACAGGCTGTGAGTGCAACCTACCCACATCTGACCTGACTTTGCTTTCCATTGCAGGGACCTGGACAGAAATAACATCACCAGGATCACCAAGACAGACTTCGCCGGGCTTAAGACCCTCCGAGTGTTGTAAGTAGCTGACACTGCAGTGGTCAGGCCAGTGGCCTTAGGAGACATCACACTCTTTGCCCTGCATGGCCAGAACTCACAGCTCCGTAGCCCTGCATTCCTGCACATAACTGGACACAGTGTCACATTCTGCAGCCCTGCATTCCCACATAACTGGAAACAATGTCACATTCTGCAGCCCTGCATTCCCCACACACCTGGACACAGTGTCACATTCTGCAGCCTTGCATTCCCCACACACCTGGACACAGTGTCACATTCTGCAGCCCTGCATTCCCACATAACTGGAAACAATGTCACATTCTGCAGCCCTGCATTCCCCACACACCTGGACACAGTGTCACATTCTGCAGCCCTGCATTCCCCACACACCTGGACACAGTGTCACATTCTGCAGCTTTGCATTCCCCACACACCTGGACACAGTGTCACATTCTGCAGCCTTGCATTCCCCACACACCTGGACACAGTGTCACATTCTGCAGCCTTGCATTCCCCACACACCTGGACACAGTGTCACATTCTGCAGCCCTGCATTCCCACATAACTGGAAACAATGTCACATTCTGCAGCCCTGCATTCCCCACTCACCTGGACACAGTGTCACATTCTGCAGCCCTGCATTCCCCACACACCTGGACACAGTGTCACATTCTGCAGCCCTGCATTCCCCACACACCTGGACACAGTGTCACATTCTGCAGCCCTGCATTCCCCACACACCTGGACACAGTGTCACATTCTGCAGTCCTGCATTCCCCACACACCTGGACACAGTGTCACATTCTGCAGCCTTGCATTCCCCACACACCTGGACACAGGTGTTGCATTGTGCATCTGGTCTGGACTGGCTGGCCCAGAAGATGGATGCAAGAGCTCATTTCTAGTGACAGGGAAAACAGAAGATGACAAATGAATAAACGAGCATACCAGCTTCTAGGACAACAGCAATGTCAGGTTGATAAGCCACGCTTGCCTTCCATGGAGACAATGTATTTTTTTCTGTAGCTGAGCATCAAAAGAGCAATCAGGGCAAATGTTATTTATCTTGTGGCTGCATGGAGTCCAGGGGAGGCGGGAGGGAGAGGGGCAGACAGGGTCATGGCTCTTGCTGAACGTTCGCAGCTGTGCAGACAGGTAGCAAGATTTGAGGTAGGGATGGATGGGAGAGGGAAGCAAGAGCCTCTTCTGGGTCTTCAGTGGTGAGGGGCTTCTCCAAGACTTGTCCACTGGAAGACAGAGTGGACTCTCAGAGCTACCAGAGAGAAGAGAAACTAGATCCTCTCCCCAAAATCAATCAAGAGGGGAGCACCTGGGAGCTGGGTCTCAGCCTTGGTGTAATTCGTGCCGTGGACTCTTGGCTGGCAGCCAGGTCTAGGGTACACGTGCTTCATTCTCCCCTTCCTGTTCTCCTATGGTATCTGAAAGACCAGAAGACATTCCAGTTTCCATATCGGCTGCATATCTATGTCTCTATCTAGTGAGTTTAACATCCTTCAAAAACAATCAGAGTAGTATCCTCTGGATGGTCTAGAACATTCCTTGGATTGTAGTTTATCTTTTCAGTTAATTGGTAAGGTTCCTTTAAAAAAATTATTATTCTGATATACAATGCCAGAAAAGCTCTTACCCCTACTTTATACGTCCTATTAATAAATACACTGGGGTTTGTTATCTTCGTCATCAGCTCAAAGCCAGCCCCATTCGAGGGGCTGTAGACTGCCAGGATAGATTCTGCTGTCTGGAAGTGAGAGCTAAGATGCTTTCTAAGACCAATAAAACCTCCCAGCACAGGGATGGTGTTTCCCCTCCTGTCCTCAGCTGAGGACACCTGGGCCACTGTCTTCATTACACACATCTCAGCATCTTTCCTCTTTCTGCCTCTTACTTACATTTATAGTGGAACCAGGGAAGCCTCGAAGGTCTTGACAGTGTACATTTGGCCCCGGCTGCCAGAGCAGCGGATTCGGGCGGGCGTGTGGATGAGGCTGGACAAGGCGGGTGGGCTAGGTGAGCCCCTCTCACCTCAGGGCTGTTTTCCACAGCCACAAGCAGAAGGAGATGGCAGGAGAGTACGCTTCTGGTGGCATCCATGCCACCCCCTTTCTTAGTAATCTATGGTAGGACTCTGCTGTGCTTGCAGTGCAGGGGCCAGATTTACCCGAGATGGGACAATACAAGAGTCAAACCCCACCCCAGCCACCCCCACGTGGGCCGTTTCCGCTCGTGGTCCAGTGTTGAAATTACACAAATAACAATGGCAGCATGCTGCACACAAACCCAGGCCGTGCCCCCTAAGCGGGAGCAGACTCTGACCTCAGATGGCCCTTCTGCACACTGCCATCTGGCCAGCGAAGCGAGAGTGGCCCCCACAGCTTGCATGCCCGCCCTCGGCTGCCATCTTGGAAGGCTGGTGCACCTTTCACGGCTCCTTCCTTCACGACCCTCATCTTCGTCAGCTGGTGAGGACTTGTTGATCCTTTCCAGCCGGCAGGAGGCTGGACTTCCACAGACGGGAAGCCGGCTACACTTCAGGTGGGCCTGGACGCCTTTCCAAGAGAAGCAAGTTGACGTTTGCAGAGGGCAGATGAGGAGAGCTGAGTAGGGAATCATTTGTTATCAGAGCCCTGCAAAGACTGAACCTGAGTTCTCCTTTCCAGGGAGAAGGGCGGGAACCACCCGCCTCCGTGTCCCCTCTCGGGAGGCAGCCCTTATCGGCTGACTCCAACAGGAGGCAGAGGCCCACGACCTGTGTTTGAGTCCTTGGAGGAGGAAGGGGAGAGTGGGGTGGGCGTGGGGAGGGCAGGGGTTGGGTGTGTGTGGTCAGCCCTCCCCCCCACCCCGTTTCTGGGCTGAGCAGTGCTTGGGTTCGGGGCAGAGATGTGCGCTGAGAACATTTTCAAAATAGAGGCGCGCAAAGCCATCTCACCTGCAAGTGTGCAGGCAGGGAAGCCTCGAGAGCAGAGTCCTCCTGTCCCCCCACCGGTCCCCCCACCGGTCCCCCCACGCTGATCCCGCTTGGAAGGGTCTCAGGAAGGGCTGCAGCCTTGAGGCCCCACTCCGTCATCCTTGACCCCCTGTGCCTTTTGGTTTTAGGCATCTGGAGGACAACCAGGTCAGCGTCATCGAGAGAGGCGCCTTCCAGGACCTGAAGCAGCTGGAGCGATTGTGAGTGATCCAGGCCTCCTGGCATCAGGAGCCTTGCTGGGGGGCGGGGGGAGGCGTGTCCTCTGTTTGCATTTTGTTAGGTGTGACTTTTCTTGTACACTGGACTTGTGATGATGTTAAAAACAGGCAAGCGATGTTGAACGCTGCTGCTGAGTGTGTTCTGGAGATGCGGGACCCACTCAGAGTTCCTCATTCTTTTGTTAAGATGCTGGGGTCTGCATCTGGGGCTTGTTTTTCTCCTTCCCTGGGTGGAGCTGTCTCAGCGCCTGTAGCGGGGGAGGGGCCTGCCATCCCCCTTGGCACCCCCCGCCCAGCCCCTGTCCCTGCTGCAGCTCCATCCTCAGGCTGCTCCTCCCAGCAGAGTCCTCTGTTAGGAAGAGGAGGAGAAGGAGGAGGAGAAGGGGGGAGGGGGAGGGGGAGGGGAAGGGGGGAGGGAGGGATGAGCTAGTGGGTGCAGCCTCCCTTTCCACATGCCTGTTTTTCCCAAGGGCCTCAGCCTGTCTCTGGAAGCCCACACATTTCCACGAGAGAACACGTTGCCAGTGGTTTAAAAATAGGCCCGGGCTCTGCCTTCATGGAGAGGCGGGGAGGGGAGGCCAGGGAGCCTCTTCACTTCAAGCATGAGTGCTTTTGCAGAACACTCGGGGTCACTTTGGTGCCAGTGGCTAAGTGGGTAGCTTCACCTTTCCTTCCTTAATCACATCTGGCAGCTCCGAGCATCTGGAGTTTTGCTTTCTGCCCATCTGAGTGGGGGTGGCCCTGAGAGCACCCAGTCATTCTGGTGGGTGGCTTGCCCCTGCTCTCCGCGCGTGCCTGCGTGCGTGTGTGTGTGTGTGTGTGTGTGTGTGTGTGTGTGTGTGTGTGTGTGTGTGTATGTGCATGTGTGTGCATGCATGCGTGTCCTCACCCTGCCCTGGCACCTCGGCATCCTGCTCCTGTTGGGGGGGAGGGATGGCCACATTCCCAGCTCCCCATCTTCTGGAGAATGAGGCTCTGTTCGCGTGTCCTGAGGCGTGGGTGGGGGGGGAGTGTGATGTGCCATCTTCGTCCCCAGGGGAGCAGCACGGGCCCCCCGGCCCAGCGCGTTGCCTCACCCAGTTGTGGGGCCCACCTCCTGTGGTGTGTTCGCTGTCACTGACTCAAAAATATGAGCTTTGTGTCTCATCAGGGAAAACAATTATGAACGTAATGTTGTCTTCGGCTGGGCTTTGATTTTGAAGTTTCCTGAAACCTCCTTCTTTCTCTTTATTTAGAAACAGAGAAAATAGAAGTGTTGTTGAGCCTGTTTTCTGGGGAGAAATATCCCACGGGTCTGTGTGCAGAGGCGGGCGGGGGCACCGTCTTCTGCCCCTGACTCGCTGGGTGTGGGAAAGGTTTAGAGGAAGACTGGATGCACTGGGGGCTGTGCTGGCATTTCGCATTTGTCCTTGTGAAGTTTCAATGTGGTGTCCTCACCTGTGTGGAGATGAGGAGGCCAGGGCCCAGGGCAGGGACAGGAAGCCTGGTGATTGACAAGGAGGAGCGGGAGGCCCTCCTGACCCCTCCGCGGGAATGCACTCCCCGTGGTACATTTACTCCTGTGGTGAACCCACTCTGGGTGCTGCAGACAGAGCCAGGCTCCTCCCCTCGGAGGACACAGGCTCCTCCCCCTCGGCTTCACCTTGGCACATGTTGGCATCTGTGTGCAGTGTGTGTGTGTGTGTGTGTGTGTGTGACAAACCCACGGCTGGGAAAGACCCGTGTGTGGAAGAGGGTCCTGTCCTGTCCACGCACACCATGTGTGGCCATGATTCGGTTGTGTGGCTGCTTGAGGCAGTGAGGGCAGCCTCGGTGCTCGCCGGGGGAGGACTGGACTCCACCCAGGGCCAGCCATGCACTGCCTTCTGTCAGCTGGAGAAGTACGTGGTCCAGAAGATGGTGAGAGATGGAGGGAGAAGGAGCTGGGCCAGCGAACCCGCTGGACGGGCCTCCCTGAGACTCGGTTGGCAGCAAGGTGTGTGTGTGTGTGTTCACACGTGTGTGAATGCACGTGTAATCCTGATTGGTGCCAGTTTCTATTGTACCAGACTGAGTGTGTGGAATGGAGAATATAACATATTAGCTATGTGTCTATGTGTATGCACACACGCGGACACGCACACGCCAGTACCGCAGCTTGAACTCATGGCCTCGTGTTCTTGCTTCATTCTTTTGTCCAAGGCTGGCCCTCTGCCACTGGAGCCATGCATTTACCTCTGATGTGTTTGCGATGCACAGGAACTTGAGAATGGATGGAGAGGCCTCGGGGCCTCCTGGCTCACCTCACCTGTGTCTGTATATTTGGCAATAGAGAAGTCTTTATGGATCATATTCTGTAATTTAGCCTAAAAGAACTTGGATAAATTTATCCTTCTCTCCTTCCCCTGGAAGCTACAGGGAAATTTTTGTGACTTAAGAAATAAGCAACCAAGATTACAACTGAAGTTTATGTGAAGTTGTTTTTATTAGAAAAATAAAAAGCGAATATAAAACCTCATGTTCTCCCTAGAAACAATCAAAGTATGCAAAAATAGACACCCACAAAGAGACAGGAGCTACAACAGAGAAGCTATTCAAGAGGAGCTATAAGACCTCAGATCGTGTGTTAAACTCTCCGAAGTTGGATGACTAGAGAAAAGCAGAGCTTGAGGATGGGGAGAAGATTCCAAGAAAGAAGCTAGAAACGAAGACGTCATTTCAGAAGAAATGCATCAGTGCAGTCGTGAAGGACAGTCCTGTGGAAATGACACCTCTAGCCTGAAGACTGGCTGTAATTCTTCAAAAGTGGGGGGCATGGGCTGTGGAGGAGCCATTGCACACGCATGGCCCGGGTGTGTGAGCAGCCCAGGAGAACAGAACCCGCTGGTGAAGGGGCAGATACAGCTCAGTGGGAGGAAAAAACTCATCTCCCAGCGAGGCTGTGACAACCGAGATCCATACGTGGAGATCCGCGCCTGGGCGCCCAGTTCTGCGTCCCATACAGAACGAAGTCGGGTGGCCTGCAAGCCTCTGTGTGAGGACTACAATGTCGAAACAGCTCGGGGAAGATAAGCTAACCATGATGAACTGGACTTTGATTAACCTTCACAACCTCTGTGCTGCCAAGGTCACATGTCCGAGAACAGGAGGCAGGGCTGCCAAAACACCCAATTAAAGACTTGTATGCAGGATACAAGAAAACGGAACGTTTAAAAGCCACCTCAAGAAAACCCAGACGTGAGCACAAAAGAGAGGAAAGGATTCGAAGAAGACATCAACCCTGAGTAGAGTGGCTGGGACACAGCAGGTTGAGGATGTGCTCAGGTGCAGGCTCTCCCTGCGGGCGGCGCTGCCAGGTGGGACTGTACAGCCCTTGGGAAGGCAAGTTGGTTTCCTCAGAGCCAAACCTTGCCTTACCACACAGCAGGTGCCAGAAACTGCAGGAGAGAGAGTGGACAGATGGCCGAGTAAGGGCCCGGGTGAGGGTGATGAAGCCACGTCTGGCTCCATGACCCAGTGTGAGCAGGCCATGGGCCATCAGGCCACAGAACAGGGTATGGCGGTGAATTGTACAGACAGATGTGGAGGGGTGGAGGGGAAGCCACAGTGGCAGCTTCAGCCTCTGCCTCGCCCCAGTGGTGGAACATCCGCACATCTCATCTGCAGGACTCTGGGAGCAAATCCTTCTGCAAGGTGCAAGGCCAGAGGGAGGTCGTTAGATCTCTGAATGCCTTCGTGGGCCGCCGGTGACTTTCCTTTGCTCTGCTGTCTGCTGTCCTGTCGGTGCCAGGACCGAATCTGAGAGTGCGTCTTCAAAGAATAATGAGATAAAGAGAGACGTGGAGACAAAACAACCCAGTAAACTGTGTGGTTCTTCCCTGAAGCCTCGTTTGAGGAAAGATGATAGATAGATAGATAGATAGATAGATAGATAGATAGATAGATAGACGGATAGACAGACAGACAGATGGATAGATAGATAGGTAGATGGATGGATGGATAGACAGACAGACAGACAGACAGACGGATAGACAGACAGACAGATGGATAGATAGATAGGTAGATGGATGGATGGATGGACGGACGGACGGACGGACGGACGGACGGACAGACAGACAGACAGACAGACAGACAGTTGGGGAGAGACAGAAAGATCCAGGCGTGGGTAGGTAAGAGGTGATGCCAGCCTGCATAGTTCACACCAAGGACGTGAGGGAGCCATGGTGCCTCTGTAAGTGTGAGATGAGTCCTGTCGTGTTCAGGGGTTGAGCGTCTCCATGAGCAATGTAAACATACTGCAAAAAGGAAAGTCATCCCTGAGCCTGCGGGGAGGCTACCGAATAAGAAGCTCTTCCTCCTTCTCTGTACCCTTGAACATTGACATGATCACAGATTTTAAAGGTGTGCCTAACATTTAAAGAAAATAATTCTGTCCATTTTATAGAGGACAAGAATCTGGAACCCAGAAAGCTAATTTGCCATAGGATTTGAATCCAGGACTATTCTGAATCCAGCAGTTAGGCCAAGAACACTGAGCCCCCAGGTGCCTGAAGGAGATGGAGCTGCTGAGTGGCCCCGTG
Source organism: Megascapheus bottae (assembly GCF_031878675.1). Lineage (NCBI taxonomy): Eukaryota > Metazoa > Chordata > Mammalia > Rodentia > Geomyidae > Megascapheus > Megascapheus bottae. The sequence goes on from NC_143537.1 coordinate 1,318,267, forward strand.
TCCCGCTGTCGGAGAGGAGGAAGGAGCGAGGAGCTGGACTCGCAGGAAATCTGGCTGCCGTGTATTCCGCTTCCTTGGGGTCTGCAGAAAACCAGGCCGTCCTTCACCCTCAACCAGAGCTCACGTTCTTCTTCAAGGAGTTGAGGTCTAAACAACGGGGTTATTTATTAAAGCTCCCGTGTGTGGCAAATATATACTTTCAAGGGCCTCTTCGCACTCCATTCCTCAGCGCGTGTCACCTGTGCCCGTGTGTCCTGTGCTGCTCACGCTGACGGCTCTGGCTCGCAGCCCCCCACTCCCAAGTCCCCGTGAATGTGGCCTTTCTTCCTCCTGTTCCTACCGACATCAAAAGCCTGCCCATTGCTATTAACTCAGAATTATGGACAGGCTTTCCTTTGTCAGATTTGTCGCCTGTGATATCTGCGCTTAAATTACCGCGAGTCTGTGAAAAACACCCCAGTCTGCGTGTGGGTGTGAGCTGCCCACAGCTCACTCCTCACGGACGCTCCCCAATGGCTTCATTAGCCCTAATTTTTTAATTCTTTTTTTAAAATAGATTTTGAGTTGGTACCTTAAGAATGATGGGAGCAGGAGCATAAATATTGGGGTGGAATGGCCCCCTCTTGTGTAGGAGAATGTCCTTTGTGCTGCCAGTGGACTCTCCAGGCTTTGAGGATCTGGTGTCTTCACGTCTGTGGCACACGTCAGGAAAGAGACTTAAACCGTGGCAGCAAAGCGATGGTTCCACGGATACTCCATGGGCACAAACAGTGGGGCTGGCAGCCCGGGCTAGGCTCTGTCCTGCCGCCCACCCTCCCTCTCTCCCCGGTGCATTGAGAGGACCAGTCAGCCAGGAGAAAGGAGGGCACTGGAAGACTACAGTCTAACCCCTTCACCACGTCACCAGAGAGCCGCCTCCCTGGGTGTGTGTGCCCCACGGAAGCCCGGGAACTGTGGGGAGCGCCTGTGAAGCTCTGGAGTTGTTGGGGGTCGCCGTCTGGCCCAGACTGAAGGCTTAGAGGCACTTGCTGCAGCCTGGAGGTGGGACTGAAAGAAAGATGGAACATGTGCTCCTGGGAAACCCAAGCCAGCCATCTTGAAGACCATCTTCCTCTGAGCCCATCTGCACCCCTCCGCAGCTCCTCGAGCTCCAGACAGGAGCTGTGAGCCCCCATCCCACGTGCGGGGTCCACTCTTGGGTTTCATGTCAGTTACTGAACAGCGGTGTCTGCTCGCCGTTGTGTTAGTTCTGGAGTTCAGGGTTGAATGCCTCGGGCCCTGGACTTCTGGTCCCCAGATTCCCAGACCTTGAACCCACTCTTCAAAGTCAAATAGAAGCACACACCACAAGTGGACCTGGGGAAAGGTAGAAGACAGCTCAGGGGGTTGCTAGACAGTGTCTGGTCACTCGAGCCGCACTCCAGCCCTTCCTCGATTTCCTTACTTTGTGGTCAGGGTCTGGCATTTTGCCTGGGGCCAGCCTCAGACCCAGATCCTCTTACCCAGGCCTCCAGCACAGCTAGGAGTGCAGCTCTGCCCTGCCCGCCACGCGTGGCTTACCTGCTGAGAAAGATTCCTTTTTCCTCAGGCTGTGATCCTCATCTTTGCCTCACAAGTAGCTGGAACTACAGGCCCGGGCCACCTTGGGCTTGGCCTTCCCTTTGCGGTTTTTAACCTATCCTCATTTTTGTTGGAACTTAAAAACCACTATCGTTGAATAATCAGTTTTCATATGTCAGAGCCTGAGGAGAATGGTTCTAAGGCCGGGTGTCCGAGTGTTTCCCCTACACCCTGTGGGTATGTGTGGGGTGCTCTTCAGAGATGCGGAGTTCTGAGTAAAAATGGCAATTGACCTTTGAGGAGAGGGCAGCGAGAGAGAGCCGCTTCTCCGTGCACGGCCATGCTGTGAGCTGGATTTTAAATGTTTGATTAAGTTACTAGAGTGCTTTGCTTTGACATAATGAGCTATAAATTCGTGACTGCTGGCCAGTGCAGTGAGTGGGGAAGGATGAATTGTTCTGCACGGTGCTTCAAAACCTGAGATTCATTCTCTTAGAACGGCAGGGCTCTAAATAAATCATAGCCTACGAGCAAGGGTTTCTGTAATTTAGCTTCTGGGAGCAGGAGAAGGAAGAGGATATCCCAGGATTGGTAAAAATTCAGGCTTCGAGGATTCTGCCTCGTTTAGGGCGAGCACAGGTGAAGGGCGCCTTGTTGAGGGATTTCCAGGAGATGTCAGGGGAGCCCAGGGGTCTGGATGTTCCATGCATGGATTCAAGGCAGTTCCAGGGGCTCTGAACTCACAGAGCGGGGCTGGGGTGGAGATCAATCTCGTTTTCGATCTCTCTCTGAATCTGTCTGACTCACAAAATACTAGTGGCTTCATTAAAATCCAGCTCTCTCAGTCTCATTCTCAGTGGAGATCAAAAAATCAGCTCTTGCTAATTAAGTCTTTACCCAATTGTTGAGCCCAGCCCACCCCACTCCAGCCCCACTCCAGCCCCACTCCAGCCCCAGCCCAGCCCCACTCCAGCCCCAGCCCAGCCCCAGCTCAGCCCCACTCCAGCCCCAGCTCAGCCCCACTCCAGCCCCAGCTCAGCCCCACTCCAGCCCCACCCCAGCCCCACTCCAGCCCCAGCTCAGCCCTACTCCAGCCCCAGCTCAGCCCCAGCCCAGCCCCAGCCCAGCCCCACTCCAGCCCCAGCTCAGCCCCACTCCAGCCCCACTCCAGCCCCAGCCCAGCCCCAGCCCAGCCCCAGCCCAGCCCCACTCCAGCCCCAGCCCAGCCCCATTCCAGCCCCACTCCAGCCCCAGCTCAGCCCCACTCCAGCCCCACTCCAGCCCCAGCCCAGCCCCACTCCAGCCCCAGCCCAGCCCCACTCCAGCCCCAGCCCAGCCCTACTCCAGCCCCAGCCCAGCCCCAGCCCAGCCCCACTCCAGCCCCAGCTCAGCCCCACTCCAGCCCCAGCCCAGCCCCACTCCAGCCCCAGCCCAGCCCCAGCTCAGCCCCAGCCCAGCCCCACTCCAGCCCCACTCCAGCCCCAGCCCAGCCCCACTCCAGCCCCAGCCCAGCCCAGCTCAGCCCCACTCCAGCCCCAGCCCAGCCCCAGCTCAGCCCCACTCCAGCCCCAGCCCAGCCCCACTCCAGCCCAGCTCAGCCCCAGCCCAGCCCCACTCCAGCCCCAGCCCAGCCCCACTCCAGCCCCAGCCCAGCCCCAGCCCAGCCCCACTCCAGCCCCAGCCCAGCCCCAGCCCAGCCCCACTCCAGCCCCAGCCCAGCCCCAGCCCAGCCCCACTCCAGCCCCAGCCCAGCCCCAGCTCAGCCCCACTCCAGCCCCACTCCAGCCCCAGCACAGCCCCAGCCCAGCCCCACTCCAGCCCCAGCACAGCCCCAGCACAGCCCCAGCCCAGCCCCACTCCAGCCCCAGCCCAGCCCCAGCCCAGCCCCACTCCAGCCCCAGCCCAGCCCCACTCCAGCCCCAGCCCAGCCCCAGCTCAGCCCCACTCCAGCCCCAGCTCAGCCCCACTCCAGCCCCAGCTCAGCCCCACTCCAGCCCCACTCCAGCCCCAGCCCAGCCCCACTCCAGCCCCACTCCAGCCCCAGCCCAGCCCCACTCCAGCTCCAGCTCAGCCCTACTCCAGCCCCAGCTCAGCCCCAGCTCAGCCCCAGCCCAGCCCCAGCCCAGCCCCACTCCAGCCCCAGCTCAGCCCCACTCCAGCCCCAGCCCAGCCCCACTCCAGCCCCAATCCAGCCCCAGCCCAGCCCTACTCCAGCCCCAGCCCAGCCCCAGCCCAGCCCCAGCCCAGCCCCACTCCAGCCCCAGCCCAGCCCCACTCCAGCCCCAGCCCAGCCCCAGCTCAGCCCCACTCCAGCCCCAGCCCAGCCCCACTCCAGCCCCAGCCCAGCCCCACTCCAGCCCAGCTCAGCCCCAGCCCAGCCCCACTCCAGCCCCAGCTCAGCCCTACTCCAGCCCCAGCCCAGCCCCAGCCCAGCCCCACTCCAGCTCCAGCTCAGCCCTACTCCAGCCCCAGCTCAGCCCCAGCCCAGCCCCAGCCCAGCCCCACTCCAGCCCCAGCTCAGCCCCACTCCAGCCCCACTCCAGCCCCAGCCCAGCCCCACTCCAGCCCCAGCCCAGCCCCACTCCAGCCCCAGCCCAGCCCCACTCCAGCCCAGCTCAGCCCCAGCCCAGCCCCACTCCAGCCCCAGCCCAGCCCCACTCCAGCCCAGCTCAGCCCCACTCCAGCCCCAGCCCAGCCCCAGCTCAGCCCCACTCCAGCCCCAGCCCAGCCCCACTCCAGCCCCAGCCCAGCCCCAGCTCAGCCCCACTCCAGCCCCACTCCAGCCCCACTCCAGCCCCAGCCCAGCCCCACTCCAGCCCCAGCACAGCCCCAGCCCAGCCCCACTCCAGCCCCAGCCCATCCCCAGCCCAGCCCCAGCCCAGCCCAGCCTATACTGCAGCTCCTGTGTTCAGCATCTGTCCTATGCCTGTTTGATTCTAGGGCATCATTCGTAAGTGGTCAAGGTCCTCTCTAGGGAAGGTCTTTCTGGCTCATGGCTTCAGACTCTCCCCAAGCTTCTTATAGCAATTTCAGTCCCACCATCATCTCTCTCTCCAGCACAGCCAGGTTCGTCTCCCAGGAGGCACTAAATAAATGAAACGTAATTAAATTTATGTGATTTATTTGAGATGTGTACACACTGGGAACTTTATACTGCACAGTGCACAAATGCACCATTTATAATTGATTAAGTGGGGCGGTCGTGGTCACTGGAAGTATAGTGTGCATTCTGGCCTCTGTGGGGACCCTGGGCTTCCTTGGGGAGAGCAAGCTGGCCTGTGGTGGCATGCAGCCATGACTACTGTAGCTAGAATGCTGGCCCGGCGGCCAGGAAGGCAGGCCGAGGGCACCGGGCCTCCTCCACTGTCTGCTGCCCCGTCTTACCCGAGGGCCCAGGGCCCAGGCCACAGAAGCAACACCGAGTCTCCTAGTCCAGGGTGGCTGAGGGGCTAGGTGAGATGTCCCAGGAAGGTGTTCTGTAGAACACCTGTTGTGTGCTGCACAGCAACTCAATCCCGGTGACAGTCTGACTTCAGATTTGATGGCAGTTCCACAGATGAAGCCTCTCCTGGAGATGTGAGCAAGCGTAACGCTGGGAGAGAATGGACCGGGCCGTTCTCCCTGGCTCAGGAGTGATCAGCACTGCCTAGTCGATGCCAAGCCTGCCCAGGGCTCTTCTGGCCAGGGTACTTCTACCTCCTGGGAGCCAGCCTCCCTCTTACCAGAAAGGTAGAGGGGCCCCTAGAAGTTGGGGAACCAGCCCAGGTGAGGTCTCGGGGTCCTTCTAACCCCTGTACCTTCTTAAGATGCAGCAGTTGGCGGTGGATGGGGTGGGATTCCGAGTCCGGCATGGACGAGCTCTGAGGGTGCAAGGGTGGGACCCCCAACTCAGCCCTCCTCAGCAGCTCCCCTCCAGATGGTGAGGAAGACAGATTCCCTGGCCTGTCCACAGAAGCAGTCCCTGAGCAGGCCCCAGGGCGGTGGGCAGGGGGGCGGGGGGGGGGAGCCAGCTCTTTGCTGGTTTTGTTTTCCTTGGTTGATTTATTTGACAGGGGCCCGTTTTCCACATCATTTCTGGAGTGTCAGAGTCCCTTTTATCTGCAAAGGTCTCTCTTAAAAGCTCAAGGAGAAACGAAGGCAGGCCGGTCTATGCATGTGGTCCTGGAGACGAAAGCTCAGAACCCTCAGCTCTGCCTTGCCATCTGTCCTCCCTCCATGAGAACACAAGCTTTGCCCCAGCCCGGGTGTCCCTCCTCTCCCTCCCCCATAGAACAAGAGCTCAAGCCTTATTCCCTCTCTCAGGGTGAGGTTAGGTGTTACAACAACCTGCTGGTGGCTGCTTCAGGCCCAATAAGCACTGCTGGTCCTTGGCACCTGGGGAGCCCAGCCGTCCCTGGGCCAGGCCCAGTGCAGGGATCCTGGATGCGGTCCCGGGTGGGTCTCCGCCTTGCCGGGAAGTCCTTCCCGGGAACAGCCTTCCTCCGGGCAGGGCATGGCATGTGACTCCTCAGACTCCAGTCCTCCAGGCACCTGCTCCCCTGAGGACTTGCTGGGGTTTCAGCTGTGGGAAACCCATTGAGTCCCAGGCTGAATTTATGCCTCCTGCATGTAATAGTCCACACTGCTGGATTTATTGACCCCCGCTTTGAATGGCGCCCTGGTGGAATTTTCCGTGGGCATGGAGTTTGTCCCGTGCGAGGCAGGCCTTCCCTGAGGGCTGACCGTCCCCTCAATGAGAGGACACTCTGCTTTGGCTGTGACTGGGGGTTGGGGGGTTGGCGTTGTTTGCGTCTCACCTTGGGTCTGGAGCTCCTAGCGTGGTGATGGCCTCCACACACATAGACAGGGGTGGACATCTGGCTTCTGCCTGCAGAGTCTGGCTCTGGATATTTCTCCTTGTGAATTTCCAATCAGCAGAAAGCCTCTGCTGTTCTGTCTTGCGCGCGTGGTTTTCCTGAGCACGTCCTTGCTTTGCTCGCTCTGGGTTCTGGCATGACTTTGTCTCTCTGCTTCACCCTTATATTTGAATCAGCAAGCTAAAATGCTTTGGGGTTTTGTTGCTGTTGTTGTTTTCCTCGATCATCTCTATTTCTGGACCTAGAAACAGAGGAAATCCTCGGATCGGGAGTGTCTTTTCTCTCAATTGTCCCCTCCCGTTGTGACCCAAGATCAGATCGATACTTTACAAATTGGTATTGAGCATACACCGCCGGCCCCACTCCATAGCAGCGACAGTCACGAAGGAGAATGACGTGGACGGGGTGGCCGGTGGTGCCGGGGCTCCGAGGTGCAGCTCGTGGGCGCCGCAGCAGTCACCTGTGCCCTGGAGTTTCATTTGGGATGTGTGTCGGTGACTAGAGTGTCACCTGATGGGTCTTTTTGCTTATCCTGAGTGGACGGCAGGGGTCGACGTAAACATCAGAAACCGTGCTGGTGTCCGTGAGCGGTGTCTGGTATCTTATTCCCAGCAGCTCTCCCGCTCTCGTGGAGGCTCAGCCACAGCCCTCTGGAGTGGCACAGGTGCACACGCCCGCCACGCCACGCAACACGCCGGCTTGTTATTCAGGGCAGCAGCTGGGATTCTTTGAGGGGTTGACAGCACCTGGTTGTTACCTCCCCGGCTGCCCACACCCCTGTGGGCCCTCACGGACTGTCACGTGGCTCCTGTGGCATTGTGAGGTCACACCACCCACAAGCTGGACTCTCAGGGTGCCAAGAAGTGGGGGGGGGGGGTGAAGGAATATTTCCCTGTGAGCTCTGTGCCTTCGCCTTGGCAGATGAACACCGAGATGTGCGGAGAAAGGCACCGATGCCCAAAGGAGCCATGCTGGTGGGCGTGGGGCTGCCACGCGTGTGTGGCCGTGCTGGCTTGCACCCTGCCTTCCCCGGGTCCGGCGTGCGATGCCGCCGAGCTTGCCCGAATCCTAACGTCATGTGGAGCTCTGTGGGCTCCCTGACTTCGCTCTGGGTGAAGCGGTCTTTGTTGGACGGGCCGGGTTACTGCGTAGCGGGGACGCCGCCCGGTTTATTGGCGCTCCACTAATGACAGCTTGCTGTGTGGGGGAAGAAGTGGCCGGCGCACAGACTGCCCGGACCAGGGAAAGCACTGATTTTCTGAGCCACATTTGCTCTGTCAGGAGATTTTCCTGTCTGTGGTCTGCTGGCACAAGAAAGCCAGCAGGGCCGTCGGTCTGATGAGAATGCGTCCTGGGCAGGATCCCCCCAACCGCAGGACCCGCCGTCTGGGAGGGGCAGGTGGGAGCTGGGTGGGCACAGGGTCCCACAGAGGGAGAGCGGGGGCTGCTTGGCCGGGGCAGGACCCTGTGGATGTCCTGAGCGTGGCAGCCTCCGGTGCGGAAAGCAGTTTGCAGAGACAGGAGACAGTGGGTTGGGGACTGGAGTGGGTTTCTCCCATCAGGCATGCATATTTTATTGTCTCTGTTGACAGCTTGTGAAGCTGAGGCAGAAAGAACTGCGTATTCTCAGCGAGAAACCGTTGGACGGGGTGTGGGGGGGAGGAGAGGCGTGCAGGCTCCCTGCTGACCACTCCGCCCCTGGGTCCCCTTCCCTTGAGTTTGTGCCTCCATTCTTGTCTGTGCTTCCCCAAGTTATTCTTAGAGGAAGTTAAGAGAGAAAGATAAGAGATAGACAGGCAGGCAGAGAATAAAAGGGAGAAGAAGGGAGAGCTCTCTCCATATGCCCACACCACTTGCCGTACAGAATGGGTACGGGGGAGGGGCTGGGGTTGACAAAGAAATTCAGACAAGCCCCACAGCTCAAAATCACACACACACACACACAGCCTCACTGTGTGCGGGCTACAGACTCACCACTGGTCTTAAGCAGTTGAGAGTTTTGCTTAATTTTTTTTTAACCTCCAAATGGAGACTGCTCCTATGTGTGTTTAGGGTCGTGGCTCCTTCGTGGCAGGCCGAGCCGAGCCTGCCTCGGGGTGACACGGGAGGGGTGAGGGGGGCCTGTCTGGAAGTGGGAAATGGCCAGGGAAAGAGCTGGGCCCTGCAGCCTGCCTGTCCTCAGCTAGTGCCTCCCACTCAGGAGAGAAGCCCACACCCCTCCTCCTCTTTCCCTCTGGTTCTCAGCCAGAGCTGCAGGGTTGCACATTAACCCTTCCTGTCTGCCAGTCCTGGGGGAGTGAGGGCTCAGGCTTCAGCCTAGCGAGTTTGCTGATCTAATCAGGAGAGCCACTTGGGTCTGTTCCTCTGTTTAGGTTGGCTCAGGGCCTAATCTCATCTGAGGGGATGGGCCAGATCTGCCTTCAAGTGTAAGTCCTGGGCGGAGTCCGAGGCTCCCAGGCCAGGAGGGAGGGCTGGGCTGAGCCGTGAGGTAGCCCTCAACCCCAGGGCAGCCCCTTTCTCCTCCGTGAGCACTGGTCACCTGCAGGTCATCTCCTGCCTGAACCACGCCTCCAGCTCTTTGTTCTCTCCGTGTGTCTGAGCTAGGGTGCCTGCGCCAGTCTGGACCTCCGTCCCCCTGTTTCCTCTTCCCACCATAGCTGGCGTGACAGCCCACGCCACCACGTGCAGCTCTTGGTTGACATCTTGGTGAATCTTTGGTCTGGAGCTACTTGGGGCTGAGTCCCACTGAGCTCTGTGTCGTGTAGCCAAGGTGACAAGCGCTGACCACCAGGTCCTCCCACCAATTCCCCCTTCACGCCTGGGGGGGCCCACAGCAGAGCAGAGACCCTGCTTAGCTCCCCGAGTCTAGAAAGGAGTGGAAAGTCTAATTGTTTTCTTAAACCTACCCAAGGTCTTGTCCAAGCACATTGTCACCAAAACAACAACAACAAACGAAAGCCAGATGTGACGTTTGAGAGAAATAAAGACTTGTCCAGGCTTCCGGAAGCTCGGGCCTCCTGGGGGGCCCACGGGTCCCAGGTGGCTCTTAATGTGAGTGTAGAGGGAGCATCAGCCCTCGGTCCCTGGCTGCAAGGCTGGGCTGGGCAGGGGGGACAGGCCTGGGACCAGGCCGACAGGAAGGACTCCGCAGGCGTGCAGAGCAGCAGAGGCCCGTGGCGCTGGGCTCAGCCATCTCTGAGCACTTGCTGCTGGGCTCCTCATTTGGAAGCGCACAGCTTTTCTTTCCTATGCTAAGGATGAACTAGCTTATTCACTGTACCCACCTGATAGCGCTTGACAAACATGATTATCATTGTCGTCGCGCTTCCCAGCTGGGCACTGCAGCTCTTGCTTATAATCCAAGACACTCAGGAGACAGACACCGGGGAGGTTGTGGTTCAAGCCTAGCCCAAGCAAAAAGTTAATAAGACTCCATCTCAGCCAGTGAACGCTGGACCTGGTGGAATATGCCTACGATCCCAGTTCTACAGGGTCCACACAGGGGGACTGCAGCTCAGACGGGCCTGGGCATCCATGTCTATGTGCATAAAGGTACAAATGCGAAAAGGACTAGAGGTGTAGCTCAAGTTGGCAGAGCCCAGGCTAGCCAGTGCAAGGCCCTCAGTCCAGTTCCCAGTGCTAATGAAGAGAGAGAAGAGAAGAGGAGGGAGGGAGGGAGGGAGGGAGGGAAGGAAGGAAGGAAGGAAGGAAGAAAGGAAGGAAGGAAGGAAGGACGGGAAGGAAGGAAGGAAGGAAGGAAGGAAGGAAGAAAGGAAGGAAGGAAAGAAAGAAGGGAAGGAAGGAGGGAAGGAGGGAAGGAAGGAAGGAAGAAAGGAAGGGAGGGAGGGAGGGAAAAGATAGTGGGAGGGAAGGCATAGCTCCCTCTCTCCCTGATGTACCCTTATGCCCCGAGTTTGAATCTTGGCGCATCTTGGATTCATGGGCCAGGCTCTGCTCTTGGTGCTGAAGAGTGAGGGCAGGTTCCCTCCAGCGGGAGAGGATAAGGCCCCAGCCCAACAAGTGCACAGAGCTTTGCAGACGTGGCCTTGGGGAAGACATCTCTCCTGCCTTTGGGGAGGGGGCAGGTCAAGGGAGACGCCTCAGAGACAGGCACCTTCGGCCAGAGGTCTGCAAGGGGCAACTTGGTCCTTCCCTGGAATGTCCCAGGCACGCGCTTTCCTCCGGCCCCGAAGGCTGGAGGGCGAACCCCAACATACTCCAGGAGAAGCAGGGGGCTGGAGTCTGGGGGGAGCAGGAGAGGGCCACAGACTTTCTTGTTGTTTTCAGTACTGGCTCTGCTCGGGTGACTCAGTACCCCCAGTTCACACTTCTGGCCCTGCTTCTCACCGGTTATTTGAGAGGAGGGTCTCACTTCCCATCCGTGTGTACAGTCTGCCCGCTTCAGGCTTGACACCCTTGCTGGGGTCACAGGACCCATACCACCAGGTCCAGCGTCCCTCCTCGGGGACTGAGCCTCCAGGCTGATCTGCCTGAGCTGGCCTCAAACCCCCCTCCTCCTGTGGTCAACCTCCCCAATGACGAGGCGTGAAGATGGCACGCCGGCGTGCGGCTCGTGGTAGACTCTGAGCCCAGCTTCAGGAGCAGGGCGTGACGGCTGGGTTTGAGGATGACCTTCACATGGACAGTGGGAGATGTGGGCTACTGCAGCTTCCCCAGCTCCTCCTCCTCCTCCCACAGGGCCATCAGGTTTCTGGCCTCCCTGAGCCATTGCTTGTGGAAACAGCTGTTGATAGAGGCCTGGGGAGGCTGGCCAGGGCAGTGGACTGTAACAAAAGGCCAGAGACCGGACAGGGAAAGAGCAGGCATTTATTTCTTCCATTTTGAAGGCCGGGAAGTCTGGGCCACGGCGCTGGAGGATGTGGTATTGCACACAGTGGCTCGGAGTCAGTCTTCACGTGGCTGGAGAGGTGGGAGGCTCTGTGCTCCCTGGTGTAAGGGCCCTGCTCCTGGGGTGCCACTCTCAACACCCCCCTTCTCACACCCCCACTTTGGTGTAGGATTTCAATGTATGAATCAGGGATGGGGCTGAGGAGTGCAGGCGTTCAGACGCCGACACCCAGGAAACACAGGGCAACTAAACGGGACCACGCCAAGTGCTGGCTGCGCAGACAGACAGACAGCTCCTCCAAGCCCTCCAGGGCCTGAGCTGAATAGCCCGGTGTCCTAAGTTTGGTCATTGTGACAATGGGGTGCTGAGACCCTGTCCTTCCTATTCCTAAACCAGCTGTGCCTCAGCCCCGGCCAGGTTTACATCTGGAGATGGTGCAGAATTCTTTTCAGGATGGAGCTGCTGCTGGTGGTGGTGGTGGTGGTGGTGTGTGTGTGTGTGTGAGAGAGAGGGGGGGGAGGGAGGGAGAGAGGGAGGGAGGGAGGGAGAGACAGAGACACGGTGGTCCAGTGGCCAGCACACCTGGAATCTGTTTGTGAAGATCCCCGGTTCAGTCCGCCGAGCACCCCAGGTTGTTGGTTTATTGTGTGCTCTGTGAACATCTGGGATTCAGTTTGTAATGCCAAGCTGGTGCGGGGCCTTGTGTCAGGGGCTGGGAGGGGGAGCCCTCGCCTGAGGTGGGAGTGACCGAGGTGAGTGGGGCTTCTAAACTGTTCTGCAGATTTCAGCTCAGCGTCCTTCACACACAGGAAAGCATAGAAACAAAACAATGCACACAAAAAAGAATTAGCTGAAGAGCAAGGAGTGGATCAAAGCAACAACGCAGTCCATAAAGCACCCCCTTTCCATTTTCCCCTGGTTTCCTGTCCACCCAATAGTTTTAATAATGTCCAGGTATTTTCCTTCTCTGGGAAGAAAAGAATAGAAGGGGGGAAAGGGTTGGATGTGAACCAGGAAGGAAATGCTCTGAGAAATAAAATTGTAATTAGTTATCGATGTGATCTGGTCGTAGATAATTACACCGCATTCTTTGGCTCAGGCCTGAGCAGGCTTGGAAAGATAGCTTGGGGTCACTTGCTATGAAGAAAATTGAGCCAAGTACAGGGATAAACGGGAGGCTTATCCGATGGTGCGTGGTGCGAGCGTGTCTATCGGGACTGGACAGGAAACTTGTCACTCAACCAGGAGAACGTCGAATCTGTGGCTGCCGTCAGGACGTTTTTGTCCCTTTTCACTTTGAACTTGCTCAGCACAAAACACAAAGGCCAGTAGGTTCAAAGAGGATCATTTTACGCAGAACACGCGCAGAAAATGTGTGCTCAGTGGCAGAGCCCTCTCGCACCTCTCCGGCAGAACTACTTCCATTCGCATCTGTCACTTTTCTACCTGAATGGATCGAAGAGGTTGGAGACCTGGGGGGGAGAGGATCTGGTGTCTGCTGGAGTAACCAGCAAACCAACCAACCACTATGCGCCCACGCCCTCCCTCCGTCCCTGGAGTTCGTCCACCTGGCCCTTCTCTCTTCACAAGCCCATTCCCTCCCTTTTCCTCCCCTCCTCCTCCTTTCTCCCTGGGACCTGAAGCCCAGCCCTCACGCCTTGTTCTCCTTCTCTTTTCATCTTCATGGTAACCACATCAGATTCCTGGTCTTCCCTACTCCTGCCCAGCCTTCTCCCCTCTTGATAGAACTTCCCAAGTTCTATCAGCAAACTCTCACCTCCTGCCGGACTCTACCTCCTCTTAGGACTCTAATTCATCAGCAAGTGCCCTCTCGTCTGCCTCCAATCCATTACCAGAATTTGGCTGCTGTCAGTTTAAGAGGGGTGTGTGTGTGTGTGTGTGTGTGTGTGTGTGTGTGTGTGTGTGTGTGTCCTGTTCAAATGCACACAGGCATATCCCGTGCATGCATAAATCTGTGCTTTCTCCCAACTTAGCCTTTTCTCCCTGGAGTTTGAGTCCTCAAGACACTAACATAGCTCTGTAAACAGTGGGGCTCTTGGCTTTGGTCAAACCTCTTGGCGACCACCTCCATGTCTCCTGTATTGTTTTAGAGACCAGGGCTCCCTGGGCCCTTTGGCTCATTCTCTGCAGAGCCTGTTGTTTTCCATGCAGCTGCTCAGACACACCTCTGTGCAATCTGCTCCCCTCCCCGCTCCTCTCCTGAAATCAAGGACTGGATGCAGGGCTATTCATGCATATGGCAGCTGACAGGGCGGGGGTCAGGGGCAAGGCAGGCCCCGGCCATGGAGGTGCTCTGCGTTTCCTTAACAGCCGTGTAATTGGAAGAAAATTGGTCCAATGTGAGGTGTAAGCGGAGTTCCAAAGTGATTGTTGGGGGTGGGAGGGGGATTTTGAATGTGTTCTCTTTGCAAGCTGAGGTCCTGAGCTGGTCCCTGAGGAAAGCCCAGAGTCCTCTAGGACTCAGGCATCAGGCGCCTAGAACTGCCTATGCAAGGGCCAAAACCACATCCAGGAAGTTCTAATAGGTGCATCAGGTCTGAGAGAATCAAGGAGACATGCTCCTGAGAGATGGCCCGGGACCCACTCGAGGCTCGGGGAAATCTGGGGTCTTGAGCCTTCTGACACCACTGAGCCAAGCCAGTAAACAGGCTGTGGACAGTGAAGGCAGACAGGCGCGGGTCTGTTTCCTCGTCTGCTTTGATTCAGTTTTTCCAGTCTTGACAGGAGCAGATGTTGCTCGTTACCGGCCTCCCCTCGGGGTTGCGGAGAAGCCCCCTGCTCAGCCCAGGACCCAAAAGCAAGGAAGCAGAGTGGCAGCGGGGATCAAGTTGTGGGCTCTGGAATCCAAGAGGCCACTGTTCCAGCCTTGTCTACAAACTGTGTGACCTAGTTCGTGTCACTTCTCTGGTTCAGTGGCCTCATGCAGCAATTAACTACATCGAGAGCCACATTGGGGACACAGTGAGATAACACACATGAAACAGCTAATGTGCTCCCTGCAAATAGGGATAGAGAGGGAAAGGGAAGGAAGGAAAGAAGAGAAAGAGAGAGGGAAGGAAGGGAGGGAGGAGGAGAAAGAGAGGGAGCGAAGGGAGGGATGAGGAGAAAAGGGAGGGAGGGAGGGAGGGAGGGAGGGAAGGAAGGAGGGAGGGGGAGATAAACACCACTTTGCTGAGAGCCCTTACCGGATATTTAACTACCCATCCCAGAACCCTCCTCTGTTAGGTTGGGTCACATGACAAGGGTCTGCGAGTAGGATTAGTATGAGTCACCTCTGGGTCACATGGTGATGAGCTGGTGTGGCCCTGTCTCCTGGTCCAGCAGCCTGGGGGGGGGCCGGGGTCTCTAAGATGTGGAGCGAGGTGAACAAGCCCTGTACGCAGGGCAGAGCCGGCGTTTGTTGGCCCGGTGAGATTTGCGAGTTCATTTGTTACTGCCTTGCTAACCAACACAGCCGCGTGTGGAGGTGAAATAAATCTGTATTCCTGAGCTCCCGGGGCATCTCGGGATGACGATAATGACAATAACACCAGCTGCAAACACGGCCATTTATCGAGCCCTGGAGAGACGTCACGGAGCCCTGGTGGATGTGAGGCCACTCAGCCGTCTCAGGTAGCCTGTGAGGTGCGCCGTCCATGTTACATAACCACCCTGCTCCTAAAATAATCTCCCGGTGCGTTTTCCAAAAGGGTTCTCACGAGCAACTTCAGTGAGGGAAAGAGCGCTTCGGGCACAACCACAAATGACAGCCAGGCTGTCCTCCCGGGGTGTCAGAGCTCTTCTTTTGAACTCGCTCTTAGGGTGCTGCAAGTCACCAGCTAGAAACAGCCCGTTTTCAACATTGGTGAATGGTCCTCATTACCCGCTGAGTGCCCGGGGTCACAGCCCAGGTCACTTTTGCTCCTCAGTCAGGGAATCAACATCTCGATATTGTATGCACTTTTTTGTCGGTCGCGGGGTTTGAACTTGGGTCCCGGGGCTCTTTTGCTCAAGGCCAGCCGTCTACCATTAGAGCCACAGATCCCTCTCGCCCCTGTTAGATAGCTTTGGAAACACCAGTGGTCAGAGAAAAGGACAGACAGGCTGCCTAAGGAACGGCCTAGCAAGGCCAGTCTTGGCTCCCTTCCTCAGGCCCGGTCTCTGAGCATCCCTCTCCTCCCTCGAGAACAAGAAGGTTCTCGCTGTGCTCCGGGTGGTCCTCTGGCCCCCTGGCCTATTCTTCCCTGGTGAGAAGCAGGGGGCTAGTCCCCTCTCACCTTGCAGGTCAGCAAGGCTGGAAGCTGGGGCTCTGGGAGCCCTGTTGAGGAGAGCAGGCTCCCCTCTCCTAGCGCAGGAAGGCCACGACCTCCAACTCCCAGTGTGGCCAGGTCAGGTTGATGCTTCACATGGCACTGAGTGCAAAGGCTGTGGTAAACACATCCCCCCTCTGCAGGACCTGTGTGGGTAGATGGATGCATGGATGGATGGGTCCATGGATCAATTAACAGATCAATGGGTAGATGACTGGAATGATGTACAGGGTGTTTAGATGGGTAATAAACTAGAGGTGGATGTTTGAATAGTTGCATGAGTGGATGGATGGATGGATGGATGGATGGATGGATGATGATGTACTGGGCGTTTGGGTGAATGAATAAACTAAGATGGACGCATGAGTAGTTTCATGAGTGGATAGTTGGATGGGTAGATGGTTGAAAGGCTGACTAACAATATCTAACAGTAAGTGGCAAACACTTCTAATCATATTTACACAGTTATATGTGCCCAGGATGGGTCCCACAAAGGCCAGGCTCTGTTTCTGAAGCTTGCCGTTTGGGCTCAGAAAACAATATGGCAGTTCAGCTGAGCAACCTGTAGGGTTTGGCTTCCATTCTCTCCTATTGCATCCAGCAAGAACTCTGCAAAGTCCTGTGGCTCTACAGAAGGAGGGGCTTCCTGGCTGGGCTGTGTCCCATCCTGGCCAGGCACACACACTGTCTGTGACCTCCTCAGATCTATCCTGCTACCATCCTGCTTTCTATTCAGGTATCCTAGATCCACTCTCGGCCTGAACTGTGCCTGCAGCTCTCTGCCTCTGGCCCAGGGTCACAGAGTAACACAGCCATGGCCGGCGGCTGAGCCTCCCTCGGCCTCACTGGGAAAAACATGGCATTGCCCTTCCACTTCCTGCTGTGTAGAGCCCTACCGGAAGCGTGCCCGCCAGGCGGGCACCTCCACTGGCTCTCCATGCTCTCCCAGACCCGGCCTGGGTGGAGCCTGAGCAGAAAGGGAAAGGCCCTGAGGCCTCGGGGAGCACAGCCTGGCCAGGCCACCCCTCCGTCCTCACTCAGAGCCCAGGAGGCAGCAGGCCCAGGTGGCTAAATTTGGGTGTTTTTACTTCTGTGCAGCCACAAATACCAGCAAAGCAATGAAAAAGGTTCCTCCCCTCCCGGAGCCTCTGTGCGTGCCCAGCTGGCAGTATTTTTAGCTTCCACTCTGGTTTGGGGCTGGTAGTGCGTGCCCGCCCTCACCAGGCTGCAGGAGCTTGGCCGACAGTGGAGATGGGAGTTGAGTGTATGGCACTGGCCAGGCTTTCGATGGGACAACAGAGGGGGACAGCAGACCCCAGAGACCAGGCCGAACTACCTTGCCTGGGGCCTGGAGAGAGGGTCAGGGAGGGCGGTGTGCCCGTGGGGGGAGGGCGGTGTGCCCGTGGGGGTTCTTGTCTGGGAGGAGACAAAATGGGGAAAGGAAAAGTGCCACCCTTCACAAGGGCCCTGTGGACCAGGGGGGTGCAGGGCCCTTGCCCAGTCCTCAGAGCACCGCGGCCTTGGCTGCAGCGGCTTCCCGGGCCTGGGCTCTTGTGCAAGCCACTGGAACAGCTTGATTTGACGCGATGGTGAGACCCGGCAGGGCAGTGCTAGAGGTCTTTGACGGGCCAGCGGTCACCCGGTTTCTGCTGTCGTGTCATTACGTTGGTCTTGGTAAGCACACTCTGGTCAGCGCTCCCCCAACCCAGAGGAGGAGATTCACGTGATGGGGGGTGTCCTGGATGCTGCAGCCAGCCCTGCATCTGGCCCCGACTCTCTCCTCTCTCCTCAGCCTCCTCAGCTCTGTGATGGGGGGTGACACTGCTCTCCCCTCTAGCCAGACATAGCCCTTCCATCCCTTCCATTCTACCCGGGAAAGCTTACCCAGGCCATACAGGGCTCTCTGCGCTGGCGGTTGTGGGCTGTGGAGTGTATGCAGTGACTTAGGGCCCCTGTGCCAGCCGAGCTAGAAATCAACACTGGGACCGGAGGATATGGGGCTAGCAAGGAGCAGGGCCCTCTGGCCCAGAACACTGGAGCCAGCCTTGGTGACACCCAGTTCAGTGTCCCTGAACTCCATGGGGCCAACCCTCACACCCAGGGCCCCTGACCCAGAGCCCATCTCTCCTCCAGGCCCCGTGGGAAGGGCGCCGGGAAAGAGCCACGTTTTTTCCTTCACTGCTTCAGGTCTGGCTGCATCAGGCTCACACTGTAAGCACCGAGGACGCCTCCCTCCTTCTCCAGACCCATGGAGATGTTTTCTGTCCTTCGTAAAATTAGAAGAGAAAGCCGAAACGTTGAGGTGGAAAAGCCTATCGTGTAATAGACACAAATTTTCTTTCCTAGCGATGTAGTCACATGTATGGAAACCCCTTGTGGAGAAACACAGTGCAGAAGGCAGACGGACCCCGCAAGGGCCTGTGGAGTCACGACACAGCCCTGCCATGGCCAGAAAGCCAGCCTGGCAGGCCAGGCACTGCGTTTTGTCCTTCAGCCCACAGTGACACGCCTGTCCTCTGCTCTGTTCCTGTAGCAACTGCCATCGGCTCCCATCACTGTCCGTCTCCACTGAGCTCTTGGGACACTTCCTTGGGTATTTAACTATGCCTTCCGGGGTTCTGCCTCATCACCTCACCTGGTGATAACTCTGCAGTGAGAGCCGTGGTGAGAAAGCTCAAAGGTTTTGTCTGTGGTGCTTGGGAAAACAAGCAGCCATCAACTAGTGATGTCTCTCTCGGACTTGGCACAGCAGAGGAGGAGAAGCCCAGCACACATGCTGGGTTTGTGCTTAGAACTGACCTTGGCCTTCTATGCCCAGCTTGACTGTCGGCTCCACCAGCGTGAATATGTGGCCCTGAGAGACCCAGCATCTCTGGGGCTCGTTTGGTCCTGGATTGATGGTTGATGCCTGCACGTGACTGAATGCATGTCCTTTTGACCTCTTTTCACTCTTGTCTCTCGGCAGGCGCCTGAACAAGAATAAGCTCCAGATTCTTCCAGAGTTGCTCTTCCAGAGCACGCCCAAGCTCACCAGACTGTGAGTACAGCTGACTTTCTCATGTTCTCTCTCTTGGACCTTGCTGGGCGTTGGTGTTTTGCTCTGTGGCCACAGGGGTGTGTGGCACCCGTGATGTGAATGGCGCCCGCGGGTGAGGCCCGGGCGTGGAGGCTCCAGGCTGGGATCCGGTGTGTGGAGGCCCAGAGCAGGGCCTTCTTCTCCTGGGGGCTTAACTGAGGACTGAGTCGTGGTAGGCCCTCTCTTCCAGCAGGAGGGATTTCACATATATCTGAACTCACATCGGGGAGGTTCGCTGGCTGGTTTTGGGGGGCTGCCTGTGTACCCCTCGGGGGGTATTTTGTCTGCTGCCTTGGTGACTGTGGAAACAGTTTGTGTCCTTGCTTGCTTCCTGCCATGGCCAGTCCGGGACCCTGGGTCTTGAGGTCTGTGTCTTAGTAGAGAAAGGGCTGTGTGCCTCAGATTTTGTTTGGTCTTTCGGTGCATTTGTTCATGTGAGAGTTTGGAAGTCGGAGCGCTGCCGGTGCAGGTCAGGTGGAAAGCGTGGTCGAGCGCTGCCCGTGCCGTCAGCAAGTCGTAAGCACCCGCTGTGCACGGCTCCGTGACGGAGGCCTGGACCTTCATCCACCCGGCCTCTGTGGATGGACGCTGAGCCCTCCGAGTCGGGCCGGACAGCAGGCGCCGTGGCCCGCCCTCCTCTGTGCCTGGGCTTAATACCTACTTAGGCCATCAAAACAATGCTCAGAGGTTCTAGAAAGAGCTGGAAAATAGTGTCCATAGGGGACGGACCACAGGAGTCCCTCCATAGCCAAATTAATTACAGGGTGTGAGATTAATGTGCAGCCATGCGCAGTCTCTCCTGTGCTTTAACCCGTGTCTGGATTACACCACCGTGGGAGTGTCAGGACCGACCGTGCCTGGCGTACCGCTTGGCCCACACGGCAGCCCTGGCTGGTGGGCTCCAGGGATGAAGGACCCCACGTCAGGGCCTCCAGCACAGCTGGTCCCACAATCAGCCGGCCGGACAGTCAGCACCGCACGGTGCCTTTCCAACCTGCACCCGGCCAGTCTCCAGGCCAGCCCCTGCGGTCTTAGCTCTGTTTCTAGACAGGGCAGGCCCTGGGGGGCTCCTGGGTGGGACGAGGGGTGGGTCTGCCTGCATCAGTGGCTGCAGGGCATCAGGTGGGTATGATAGGCGGTGGTAACGGGTCTCTGAGGGGCTGGAAAGCTCGGGGTTCAGGTCCCAACAGCCCCTTCCTGAGAGATCCCTTCTCTCTGTGCCTCAATGCCTTCTATAAGTAAGTGGGGGGTACAGGTAGGATACTGGGGTGCACCCACGGGTTTTCTGGAACTGAAAGCACTGGAGGTGTGCAGGAGCTGAGGTAACTGCTCTTACCACAACGCTCGTCTTCACCACCTGAGTCCAGCCTCCTTTCTCTGGGGGACCTGGGAGATAAATTACACCAAGAGAGCTGCAGGTAGGAACGAGGTTCGTCTCATTTGGTGTCTGTGCTTCTCTGGGCCCCTGGCCAAGGACACCCCGGCCCTCAGTGAATGGTGGGTATAGAGATGCCAGGTTACAAAAGCCCCCCACTTCCCAGAAAGCCTGGGTTCTCTTTTCTGCCATTCCCCCTTCTACGCCCTCGTGCATTCATTCACCCCTTCGCTTGACTGTGTGTGTGGCACGCTTTTCCCTGGGCGTCCTTTGCAGTCTGGCCCCGTGCTGGGTGCTGAGCAGCAGGCACAGGTCCCCATCACAACACACCCTGCACGGCTGCTGGAGGGCTGGCAGCCTCGTGCCGGTGCCACTGCTTTTTGTAGTAGCAACTACACTGACCCAGGTTTGAGTTGCCCGAAGCCCTCGTCTTTCCTAGCCGGGTTTGATGTTTGATTTTTCATACCAGTCCCTTTGTGTGTCTGTCTGATTTGTCAGCCCCTCTGGGGCCTTTGGTGGAAAGAAGCCGGGTGCAGATTAAACACCAATGGAGGTGTGCGGCGGAGCGTGTGCAACTGGGCAGGCTCTGATCTAGAAGACCCCATGGAACCCCAGTGGACAAGCAAGCCATCCCCACGGAGGCCCAACATGGGCTTGAGCAGCCGATGCGTGCGGTGTGCGGGGACAGCCTCTGTCCCAAGGGCCACACCTGTGCCTGTGACTCTCGTGTTCAGGTGGCAGACACACAGCTCCCCTCTTTCGGAGAGGAAGCAGCAGAGCCCCAGGACTCGCGGGCCAGTACTGGCCGAGCCCGGCTCCAGCCCAAGCTTACACGACTCAGTCCACACGCTCAACCATGGCGTCCACTACTGTGGTCAGGGAAAGCTTAGTGAGCGCTCAGGGTGAACGCCCAGGAGACCACTGAGATTTATTGAGCCTGGCCTTGTTGAGTGACTGGTACCTTGTGACTCCAGTGGACTTTTACTGGATCCTTTTGTGATGCTAGTAGTGCTTGGGCTGCATCCACTGTGCCTCTAGTGGTACTTTTGCTTGGTCCTCTGTGCCTCCAGCAGTACTTGTGTTCAGTCCCTCGTGCCTGTAACAGTACTTCTGCTCGATCCCTTTGCAGCAACCACGCCTTCCCATTTTGTAGTCAACTTGTAAGCAAAACTGCTTTCAGTGTAGGTAAACGACTGCTTTCGGTATAGGCCACAGTAAAACCATGTCGATGGAAATGGCACCGTGTCCGTGAACGACCAGCAGGGAAACAAAATCTATGACTGCCCATGTGGCCGAGCAGTTGTTATGGGCCGTGGTGAGCAAAGAGCAGCCTGCAAGGTGGCTCTGGTTTCAGGCAGTGTGGACAGCAGGTGGTGTGGACAGGGGGTGAAGTGAATGGAGGGTGGCATGGATGGCAGGCTCCACAGTACGCTTGGAGACAGATTCACACTGGGCTGTGGGAACGGACGGTGGTGGCTGTAGGCGCCATGTAATTCTTGGCACCCCCGCGGGGGGCCGTCCACACTCCATCTCGCCTTAACCCAGAGTCAGGTGACAGGGTTGTGGGAAAGTCTCTTCCCTTCTCACCCAGCGTTGGCCCAGCTCCGTGGCCTAGCAGGGCCCACACTGCAGGGAACCCCTCCTGGAACTGGTCAGATTTCGCTAGAGAGAAGAAGCCAGGTATCCACTGGAAACCTGCAGGTGCTCACACCACCCCCAGTGCTCTCCCACCAGTCCTGCAACACCGGGGTTCACGGGACACCACACCGAAAATGAGACTGAGCCCCCCTCACTCCAACCCCCGTCCCAGTCTTTCCTTTTCTGCTTTTTCTTACAAGATACACTCTGAAGGGGGGAATAGGGAGAGAGAGAGAGAGAGAGAGAGAGAGAGAGAGAGAGAGAGAGAGAGAGAGAGAGAGAGAGGGAGAGGAGAATCATGAATGATAGGTGATGCTGCATTATGAACTTGCAGGTTTGTTTACATGTGCAGGCCCAAACACAGGCTTCCATCTGAGACCTCAGACGTTAAAAATTTTATAGCCTTGAACATACGCTAGCAAGTGGTCCTTCCCAAACTCCCTGCAGTTTCTGAGAGAGAGCACGTGAGGTGAGAGGTTCTGCATTTTTAATCTCTTTATCCCTTGGGCCAACAGAGAGTTTTCTAAAGCAACTGGGCTGCAGTTGTGCCCCTGTTTGGAGCTTTGTGCATCTGTGCATTAGGGAGGAAAGCAGGCCAGGCGGTGACTGCCACACCCCGAGCACAGAGCCTGCCTGCAACGTTTGCGGCTCTGCCCAGGCTGCCGTGCACATCTGGTTGAGGTTATGCAGGATATATGGGGATAAACCATGGCTGGAATGCCAGACATGCCACAAAACTAGTTTCCTGGGACTGCTGCCTAAAGAGTGGCGGTCCCCCGCGGAACCTGGGCCCTGTGGATTCACGGTGTAGCATGCTCTGTTTCAAAGGCGAGGGCCCTGGGGGTGAAGCCGGCGAGGGGTCAGAGGCCATCTTCTGATGTGTGTCACTCCCACACCACGGGCCACAGTGACAGAGGCCACAATCCAGATAGGTCCTTCCAAGCTCCGGTGACCAATGGCTGACCACATGACACCTGACAGAGGCATCGTCCCTCTGAACTGACCGAGGAAGAGGAATGGAGTGGAAAGGATTGTCCCCTGAGAGCTTCAGACAGCCTCGAGAGCCCGGCCAGGGACCCATCCTGAGCCGAAGGCACGGCGAGCCTGCAGCGCAGAACCTCAGAACCCGGGGTGCTTGCTCTGGAGGCCAAGCTAGGAGACCAGAGAAGTAAAAACGCGCAGAGGCTGCGGTCTGGAGCCCGTCAGTGACATGAACGACATTCGCACCCACTCCCGGGGGGAGAGCTGTGGGCCAGAGGCAACCGAAACACTGCCACTCGGGTGACCTACTGTGTGTAGGGGTGCTTGGCGTGGAACCCAGAAGGTTCCAGTGTGGGCCTCCCGCCCCCCGGCTCCTGTTCAGACTCCCTTGGCTGCCCCCAACCTGTGGAACGGAATCCCAGCCACGTCTTCCCCGCGTGGTTCGACCCTCAAGGTGCAGCCTCCGCCCCTGCTAAGAACCGAGCTGGCATTCTCCGGCCCCATGCTCCTGCTTCCTATTGCTGGAGGCGTAGGAGGGATGGTGCACCCCGGATACCCCGCGGTAGGTAGAAGAACAGCCTCTGAGCTGGGCAGGCCCCAGAGGCACACGCCACAACCCACGGGGCCATCTCGAAACGGGGCTCCTGAGCTGTAGTCTTGGAGACACTTCCAAGCATCACTCCCTGGTCACCTCCCCTTTCCACCTGGCACGGGGGGAGCACCCCAGGAATGGGCACAATTTCGCGTGCCAAATTCTAGCCAGGCTTCAGGTCACACGGGAAGAAAGCTCTGGGACTTGGTCTCCCTGCTGGCTCTCCTGGGGGCTCACCAGCCTGGATTTGCACCTTAAATTCCATGTGTAAGGTTTACAGTTCCTTTCCAAGTCCTGGGGATAGAGACCCTGTCACAATATGGACAACAATACGACGATAACAGGGAACCAGCCAAGCCAAACTGAAAACGAGAGGTTGAAGGAAAATTTCACGCTCGTTGTCTGAACGCCGTGGGCTGGGCCTGAGGTTTTGATTCGAGGCCTAGAATAATAGTTGAGTGTTTCATCCATGACGTGTCGTGTCTCTCTTCCCATCGTTCCTGCTCGGATTCCCCCAGTGACGAAGCCCACCTCCATACCGGGCAGTCTCCCTTCTGACTGGCACAGCCCAGGCTCAGGCCAGCAGCTCTCCCTGGCCGGCGAGCAGAGTGCCCGCCAAGGCCGGACGGCCCCGCTGTGACTGGTGCTTCCAGAACTCAGGGCATGGAATTTGAGCAGGTGAGCCGGCCTCAGGCTGGGAGGCCATGCCGGGAAGGCTGTGCCGCCGCTCGGGGACTCTGCAGAGCCTGGCGGGGTCTGAGCGGGTGCAGCGCCGTGCCAGGCACTGAGTTCCCAGCCCAAGACTGGGTTTTGAGTGTCTCAGGCCTCATGGGATGAGAGAACAACATGTGAAGAAGGCTGGCCATGGGGGACTAACAGGAGCATGCTCAATTCCCAAAGCAAGCCTACAGGGCCACCCTCTGCTCTTCTCCAGTGTCCCGAGAAAGGGGTCTGAGGCCCAGGGAAGCCACATGGTTCTGAAGCACGGGGTGAGATGGTGGCTTGGGGTAACTGGTTGCCTAGTCTGCCTTTCCCGCCCTGCTCAGGTCAGGGACTCAGCTTGCTATTACCTTCCCCAGGACAGCTGGGCAGGTACCAGGCCAAGGGCCAGGGGATGGGCTCTCCAGATCAGCCGCAAGGACACAGGGGAGGTGACAAGTCCCACACCCAGCCTCCCTCCTGACACCAAAGCCACTATTCTTTCCTTTCCTCGGGCACCAGAGTTTGTCACAGCTTCTTGAGCTAGACTGCAGGCTGGAGAAGTGGAAGAGGTGGAGAGAGGTTCAAGCCCCCTGCCGAGGGGAGGCCGCAGGGCGGGTGGTGCTGGTCAGTGGGGGGCTGGGGGAGGGCGGGGGGGCTCTTTCCCCCTGGCCCGGTGGCTGGAGCCTGGACGGAGAGCAGGCGGTGGGAGAATTCCAGCTGTCATGGGAAATGGCAACAGGCTGGGCACTGATTAGCTGCCAACCACAAATCCCCTGGGCTCCCGCCAGGGGTCAAGGCACCGGGAGGCCGCCCAGATACCAAATGGCTTGTCTTATTTTATTGCCAGAGAAGGGGGAGGTGATTTGGGCTGTTTTTCCTGGCACTGCCAGGAGCCTAGAGTAGGGTAGGGTAGGGTAGGGAAGAGGGACTAGAAAAGTTCACTTTAAAGAACAAATGTGTTGTTCCCAGGGTTTGAACTCAGGGCCTGGGTCCCGTCCCTGAGCTTTTTTTTTCCCCCCTCAAGGCTAGCGCCCTCCCACTTGAGTTGTAGCTCTACTTTTGACTTTTTCCTGCTGAAAGGGAGATGATAAGTATATCATGGCTTTTCCTGCTGGGGCTGGCTTTGAACCTCCATCCTCAGATCTCAGTCTCCTGAGGAGGTAGGAAATCAGGCGTGGTGCTTGGCTAAAAATTCACTTTTTAGCTGGGAGAATGGAAAGGCAAACCCAGGCCATGTTGGTGAGCTGTCTCCGAGGCCTTTGGGCCTGTCTTCTTCCTGCAGGGGGTGACCTAGGGGAAGTATGGACCCAGAGCCTTCCGCTGCCAGTGACGTGGAGCAGGGGCCCGGGAGGAGGGGGGAGGATCACAAGGGAGCCCGCAGCTTGCACGCTGGACGCCTGAGCAGCGCGCCAGGTTTGTGCCAGCCTGCACGGTGCTTCTGAAGTGACGGAGCCGTGTCATCGGGCTGGTTTTCTAGCTTATCTCGGTGCCTGGCTCGATGGATATGGTGTCAGGGTGCCCTGGAGAAAGAATGGATTGTTGGATGGCAATGTAAAAATACGGATCAGCTCTCTGGAAACACCGAGGAATGTCGCCTGTGTCCGAGCCCCCCGGGGCCCATGTGGCCCCTTGTCCCCCCGGCTGAGGAAACAGGGCAGGCCTGCTGGGGTCTGCTGTGTGAGGGGCACATCACCACACACCCTGGGATTCATCACCGGGGCCAGGTGCCTGCAGACATGAGGCCAAGTGTGTGAGCTCGGCGTGTCACTTCTCTGAGCGGCTGCCTTCAGCGGTGACGCGGCCGTGGTGGCCGTGGGGTCTTCCCTTTCCCATCTTTAACCTTGTCTCCGGGTAACGTTTTTGGATATGTGAGAATTGGATTCAACTGCCAAGAACAGAAAACCCGGTGGTCATGGGGCCTTCACCCACCAGCTGAAGATGGACCCCCCGCCCCCGCCCCAGATCAACATGCAGGAGACAGCTGTGCCCTGCCGAGTGCCTGGAGAGCCACACAGAACCTTTTGTTCTACTCTTGCTGTGCTGGGGCCTGGCCACTGTCAAGTATATTTCTTACCTTCCTCCAAAAAACAAGAAAGGCAGAATGGGAGAAAAATGAAGAAGGGGAAAGGCCATGTTCCAGTGGTCACGTAAGGGACTGCCCTTGTGTTTCTGCTCTCCACACGTTAGCACAGGGCAGAGCCAGGCTTCCTTCGAGCCACCCAACCCTGCCTTTCCCGCTGGAAGACTTAGATCCCTTACGTTCTGTGTGATTACTGTGACGTTGCGTCTGTCGTTTCGTTTCGTTTGAGCTGTGCTGCTCTCTAGGCTGTCCAACAGCAGCTGTGTCCACTGGCTGGGGTTCACCCATCCAGCCGTGTGCCAGGTGGGGCGATCCTTCCTTCCCAGGGATCCATGTCCTCTGTCCCAGACCTCACAGAGACAGCTGCTGGGCTGGAGCAGGCCGGAGCTCCTGCCCAAGGTCTTCCTCAAGGTCACATGCTTTCAAGTGAGGCAGGAGGGGAGCCGGGTTTCCTGAGGAGGCAGCCCTCCCTTTCTTCTGTGTCCTGCGCGTTCCAGCAGGCCAGGAGGATTGGTTTTCAGAGACACCAGCTCTCTGCTCCAGTCCACATGTGAGGCCTGCATGCATGCATGCTTGTATGTATATGTGTGCATACATGCACGCCAGCAAGACAGAAAAGACATGTCTTCCATGGGCCTGGATGGAAAAGCAGGATGGGAAATGGTCCCCTGGCCCCAGCCCAGGACAGAGGCCGCTTCCTTTTCCTTGTGCCGAGTTTGTTTAGCCCCTCGTGTCATCCGAGCTTCCTGGAGGGCCTGCACAGCCTCACAGCCTTTATCCTTATCTTATTTTATATTTAACCTCATTAGTCGCCCGTGGACCTTCTCCTGGACCCCATCAGTGTGGCAGGCCCGCTGGGCAGGGGCTCTGATGTTTATCTCGGCCGCCAGCGTCTGGCACAGTAATTAACCTGGAGTCTTGGATATGGCAGGATACGGGGGAGAGGGGCTGGGAGGCAGCAGAGCCAGGGCTAATTTGTAGACCTCTCTGAAACAGAGCCCCGTGATCTGTTTATTTGTGGCTCCGCTAGGGCTATTTATACGCGACTACTTCTATTTGCGTGTGATGAGATTTGACCCTGTGCTCCGGGATCCTGAGTGGCTGCGAGAGCTTAAGTGAGTGTTCCTCACCTGCTCAAGCCTCAGTTTCTCGTCTATGAAGAGCGTTGGAGGGTAAAGCAATGGTTTCTGCCTCTGGTGTGTGGACAGGAAGGTCAGCAGGAGAGGACTTGTCCTGCCTGCCCCACCATGGCAGCCTGGGGCTAAGATCCCATCCGTTACTCCAACACAAAGGGCATTCTTCCCGCAGAGGTCAGGCTGTCTCTCTGGATCCAGAGAGGAGTCAGTCAGCATTTTGTTGTAAGGGCTGGCCTCCGTTCTCCCTAGTTCAGAAAGGCATTCATCGTACGTGCAGACTGAAGAACTAACTTACGAGTTTGTTCCCTTGGCCTTCTGAGCCAGAGGCCAGCCACAGGAGGCCTCACTCCCCCATCGGCCCTGTGTCTCTGACTCAGTGGACTCGTGTGGTCAGAGGCCAGGGACAGGCCAGGCGCTGCAGCGGGCGGGGTCTCTGACTGATGCATTTGAAAACACCAAGTCCCTCACTGCAGAACCCATGGGAGGCTGTGAGTCCAGCAGCAGCTCTGATGACGTGGATGGAGCACTAGAGCTGGGAGCACGGATGGGGAGCGCTGGAGCCAGGATGAATGGGGGAGATGACTAAGAGCATCCGAGGGCACGGTGACAGGGCTTTTGCTGCATTCGCTGCATACGACATGCCTCTCGGTCTGCAGTCAGATGAAAGCCATGAGTACCATTTCCTCTTGATTCGTCACGCAATCAGCGTATGATTAGAATTTCCCAGGCTGCGCCTCCCGTGCTTTAGGGACAGGCAGGGCGGTGCCTCCATGGGTGTTAGAAGGAGCGAGATCTGGCTTTGCACCCTGCCTCCTCCACCTCCCTCCCGCCTCCACCTGCCGGCTCTGCCGTCCAGAGCAGGTTGCTGTCCTGGCCCTCGGTTTTCTCCTCAATACAATGGGCTAGCAGATGTTTTCTGAGTGTCATGCTGGGGACTAACCCTTCCTCTAATGAACAGTGGTGCTACAATTATTTTGATGTTTTTTACTAGAAGGAAACTGCTCGTCTTACACGGAGGCTAGCCTTACATGTTCTCTCTTAGAGAACAGCCTCTGGCTCTCAGCTTCACTGCTGACACAGCTTAAATTGTACCCACCCCAGGTCCTTGTTGAACACTTTTTAGACTGCAGACGGCAGAAGTCGGCCTTTCGTAGAGATCCCCAGTGCCGGAGTCCAAGGAGGAACTAAGCCATCCTGTTCCCAGCGGCAGCCGGGAATGGAGGGCACAGCTCAGCAGTCAATGCAGAGAGACGCGGCTTGCCTGCCGGCTGCTCCCGGCCGGTTCTCGTCAAGAGCTCTGCCCAGCTCATCGTCAGGAGGTTTAACCTCAGACTTACTAAGAGCACGGTTTTGTGAAGGCAAATCACCACCCCCCAGCAGCCCTGACGATGCTCATTCCAAACAGTTAATTAAACTGCACCGGCAATCCCAGCCTCTTCTGGTTTCCTGCCCGCGTGGACATTTGGTCAGCTGTCATGTTAGCTCCTCTTCCGCCTTTTAGAGCGCGGCACCCAGCATTTTCTGAGTTCCCTGATGACACCCCAGCAAACCTGAACGAAGCAGAGCCTGAACTGGAGCAGGGGGGTGGGGAGGATGGAGGGTGTGCCAGGAGGCCCGGCCTGGAGCTGGCACAGAGCTGCCCAGACACTCTCCCCGGGTCCCTGACCTGGGCACACACACCAAGCATGCTCAGTTAGAATCCTGCCGTGAGGAAGGCGCACGGGCACCGCCATGCGGAGGGGTGTGCGTGGTTGTTTGTGGCACAGGAGGTCGCAGCAGGCAGACTCCAGACCCGGTGATACACAGGACGTGGGGACACTGGACACTACAGGGGGAGCCCAGCCTGGCCAGTGTGCTTACCCGGCACCCCTGAGGCCACGTTTGCAGAGGCCATGCACCTTCCACACAATACCACACGGCTGGCCAGCGTTAACAAGGCTGAAGCACCAGCATTCACGAAGCACTTCCAAGGCCTCCGGGGTGTGGCTGGCCGTCCTGTGCTGGACTGCTGAGGCACGTCTCCTGACGGGGCCTGTCTGCCCGCAGGACTGTCCAGGCTCGGAGTGGCCTCAGGCCTCCCTGGGCTACACAGCACTGTGGCCGGCCATGTGGCTTCTGGGCTGGTTCTGTAGCTAACTTGCTGGGCATCTCTTCGTAGGGCCTTTTATTCTGTGCTATGGATGGATGTAGAGCCCTGTACAGTGTGTGTATGTAAAAAGCCCTCACTGAGTGCTAGCTGTAATGATTGTCGGTGTAGCTCTGAGACAGGCCCAGTGTCCCCAGAGACAGAACCAATGTCCCCAGAGACAGAACCAGTGTCCCCAGAGGCAGAACCAGTGTCCCCAGAGATAGAACCAGTGTCCCCAGAGGCAGAACCGGTGTCCCCAGAGGCAGAACCAGTGTGCACAGAGACAGGCCCAGGATCCCCAGAGACAGAACCAGTGTCCCCAGAGACAGAACCAGTGTCCACAGAGGCAGAACCACAGTGTCCCCAGAGACAGAACCAGTGTCCACAGAGACAGAACCAGTGTCCCCAGAGACAGAACCAGTGTCCACAGAGGCAGAACCAGTGTCCCCAGAGGCAGAACCAGTGTCCCCAGAGACAGAACCAGTGTCCACAGAGGCAGAACCCCAGTGTCCCCAGAGGCAGAACCAGTGTCCACAGAGGCAGAACCTCAGTGTTCCCAGAGACAGAACCAGTGTCCCCAGAGGCAGAATCAGTGTCCCCAGAGACAGAACCAGTGTCCACAGAGGCAGAACCTCAGTGTCCCCAGAGACAGAACCAGTGTCCACAGAGGCAGAACCAGTGTCCCCAGAGACAGAACCAGTGTCCCCAGAGGCAGAACCAGTGTCCCCAGAGACAGAACCAGTGTCCCCAGAGGCAGAACCAGTGTCCCCAGAGACAGAACCAGTGTCCCCAGAGGCAGAACCAGTGTCCCCAGAGATAGAACCAGTGTCCACAGAGGCAGAACCGGTGTCCCCAGAGGCAGAACCGGTGTGCACAGAGACAGGCCCAGGATCCCCAGAGACAGAACCAGTGTCCACAGAGGCAGAACCACAGTGTCCCCAGAGACAGAACCAGTGTCCACAGAGGCAGAACCACAGTGTCCCCAGAGACAGAACCAGTGTCCACAGAGACAGAACCAGTGTCCACAGAGGCAGAACCAGTGTCCCCAGAGACAGAACCAGTGTCCACAGAGGCAGAACCCCAGTGTCCCCAGAGGCAGAACCAGTGTCCACAGAGGCAGAACCTCAGTGTTCCCAGAGACAGAACCAGTGTCCCCAGAGGCAGAATCAGTGTCCCCAGAGACAGAACCAGTGTCCACAGAGGCAGAACCTCAGTGTCCCCAGAGACAGAACCAGTGTCCCCAGAGGCAGAACCAGTGTCCCCAGAGGCAGAACCAGTGTCCCCAGAGGCAGAACCAGTGTCCCCAGAGGCAGAACCAGTGTCCCCAGAGATAGAACCAGTGTCCACAGAGGCAGAACCAGTGTCCACAGAGATAGAACCAGTGTCCCCAGAGGCAGAACCGGTGTCCCCAGAGGCAGAACCAGTGTCCCCAGAGACAGAACCAGTGTCCCCAGAGACAGGCCCAGGGTCCCCAGACTCCTATCTTCCAGGGACATACTCTCTTCACTCAGTGCCTTGGTCTCTGTCGCGCGTCCTCTGAGGCCGTTCAATCTGCCCCACTAATGTGGACAGGCCCCTTGGCCATGAAGGACTTCGTTCGGACCACATCACTGAAAGGCTTATTAAACACGGGTGTGCCTCCTGCAGGGAGAGCCCCATTGGGCAGGTCTGTGGCCTCACAGGCGGCTTTGGGCTTCTCCTGGGTCCACACATCCATGCCTTAGGAGGGACACCGGCACATCCATGCCTTAGGAGGGACACCGGCTCTCCCAGGCACTGGACAGGCCCCCTAGCCTCAGTGGGCCTGGCGGGCACCACCATAAGCAAGTGTGTTCCCCTCCGGCCCAGGAGGCAGGAACTCTAAGTGGGGTCTTTGGAGCCCTGCAGTTCTGAAGGGGTCTCAGGAGAGGCCCCGTGGCCAGGCTGTAGATACCACAGAAAACAGCCTCTCCAGAACTGGAACAAACGGGGCCTTCTCCTCCTCTGCAGCAGCTCCATGGCCTGCAATTGCTGAGCTGCTTCATCAGGGCGATTCATTCTGTGGCTTCCTCTGGGAAGGTAGCAAACTGTCAGGCGCAAACACAAAGCCCGGGCTTACATGGGAATCGGGTTGGATGAACAAGGTGCTTTTTGGGAGAGGGCCAGAGGGAGGAGACGGGGAGGGGGGAGGGAGGAGGGAGGGAGGGGGGAGGGAAGAGGACCCTGAGCTGTATTCCGGACACACTAGTGTGGCAGGCTGACAGGGAGGGAATGCCCCTAGGACTTGGCGTCCTGCACATCTTGGGTTGTGGGATGGCTGTGGCCACAGAAGCCAGCCAGATGGCCGGGGCCGAGCTTGGGGCCCCAGGGCCTTAAGGGTGACCAGTGAACCGGTCATCTCGGCACTTTCTGAGACCGTGGCAGGTCTTCCCAGAGGATGAGGAAGCTGCTGCCCTGGGGGACAGCTGGATGAAGCCCAGCCCCATGGGGTCTGTGACCGCAGGCCTTGAGGACAGCATGGAGAGGACTGCAGGCCGGGCGGGCACACACCACGGCTTCTCTGGAGCAATGACCAGCCCGAGATTCTGGTTGGAGTTAACGAACTGCTTGTCTATCTGTCTGTGTCTCTGGGCTGAGTCAGTGGGCAGAGACCCAGTGTGAGGGTGATTTGTGAGCCGGCGGGAGGCAGCGAAGAGCAGATGACCCAGGCCGCTGTCCCCGGCTCAGGTCCCTCCCCGCAGGCGCTTATCTTTATTTATAGCTCGTCCGACCGCCCAGAGCCCAATTTTTGCCCTTGAGTGACTCATGCTTTGCAGTTTTAGTTCATAAAACACTGTTTGTTTATAATCCTGAACGGATTCTGTTTTATTCAAGAGAAGGCTCCGTGTGGAGTATAAATAAAGTTCGCTGGTGAAGGTTTAGTTTGTATTCACAGTACATGCGCCCTGGGCGGGAACCTACCACGCTCATGCAAGCTCGCGACCTGAGTTTATTTTAAAAAAGAAGTCTTCACGGACTCCCAGGCTTGGGCTAAACATGTTCCAGTGGGGAACAGGAGAGGAGAGATGGCAACGCAGCCCCGAGTTCCGCTCTGTTGCCGGGGGTTTGTGAGTCACTGGTTGTTTCCGTTGGTTTGTGAGATTCCTCGCCACTTCTTCGCGCCACTTCTTCTGTTGATGGTTTGGGTCTCAGGGACGTCAGGCCCAGGTTGGCCTGGAATGGCCCTCTTTCCTCTAGTTGCTTGAATGACAAGCACGGTCACGGCACCTTCGGCGGTCACGGCGCCTTTGTGGTTTCTGGGCCAACTTTGTCTGCTAGTAGATGGGGTGACCTAGAGTGGTAGAAGGGAGGTCAGGACATGAGGCCCAGAGCTGGGGGCAGCAGGATCCCCGAGGCTGTCCTCTCTTCCATCTCCTGCCAGCCCACATGCCTGGTGTCAACTCCATGTCCCACCACAAGACCCGCTCTCACAGCTCTGTGGCCTGGGTGTGCGCGTTCGAGGTCTGTCCTTGCATGTCTTGTGCATGCTTCTTTCAACTAACTGCGTGTCTGACCAGGTGCAGGTCTAGAGGCCCGGCATACCCCCTCTTCTCCCTCCCCTGCCCCCCATCCTCACACAAAGCCACACCCCAGCCGCAGCTGGAGGCTGGCCAAGGCACTTCCAATGGGACCCAGCAGCCAGTTCCTCTCCCCAGCCCTCTATTCCGTGAGTCTGTCCATCGTCCCCAGCCCAC
This sequence comes from Megascapheus bottae, assembly GCF_031878675.1. Lineage (NCBI taxonomy): Eukaryota > Metazoa > Chordata > Mammalia > Rodentia > Geomyidae > Megascapheus > Megascapheus bottae. Next base: position 1,351,263 of record NC_143537.1, read on the forward strand.
CTTCACATCATGAAAGTGTGCGTGTGGACCACACAGTCGCGGCAGGAAGACCACAGGCCGTGGGCCAGCCCACTCCTTCAGTCCTAATGGAAGAGACTCAGACCTTCCCTGTGGAGAGGATAACGAGGGAGAGATGGAGTGGTGCCTGGTTTTGATTACTCCAGAAATTCATGAGCAAGAGTCCTGGCGTCACAACCAGGCAGACCTCCAGGCTGGGTCTCCACTGAGAACCCTAGGACCCTGACAGCACCCCTTGATCACCTGGTCCCCAGGTCCCCGCTCCTGAGCCAATCTGCGCAGCCCAAACTCATGGCCCAGTGGACAGACCTTGGCTCTCTTCCCGGCCTGCCTAGCAACCTCTGGGGTGTGTTCCCAGCCAGCCTGGGCTCCAAGGCCTGTAGAGATTCCCCATTCCTGGTTCCGATGCTGGCGGGGAGATGGCCGGGGATGGGCCGTCCCCTCCCGGTGGCTGTTTTCTGCACTTGAAGGGTTTGAGCCGCAGTTCATCAATCTGTGCTTGCTGGGGAGGGTATCTGGCACAGAAGAGATCCCCGGACGCTGGCAGATAGATTGCCTGCGCTTGCAGCATTCTTCATTCTTTTGTCGGGGAGCAGGATGGGGGGGGAGGTTCTAGCTGCTGAGAAGAAGCATGGAAGCTGAGCCTGTTTTCCCCAAAGAGCCTCGGTCTCAGTTTGGCCCTGTAATGTTGTCAGTGTCTTGTGTTGTCCCCCTCGCTAGATTCTTCCTGATGGGTGGCACTCTCGCCAGCACCTCCGGAATTCTTAGACCCCCATTTCTTCCCACACCTCGGCTGGAAGGCCTGGGGTCGGGAAGGGCTTCGTGCACATGGGCACAGAGTCAGTCAAGCTGGTTTCCAGCCACACACCCTGAGAAGGCCCCAGGGCCTGGCTCTGAGGTTCTGTAGGAATCTTGGGAACCTTGGGACACTAATGATGTGTTGCCTAGAGTGTGGGAACAGGTCACATGGCACAGAGGAAGCCTTCGCAAAGCGCCTTGGGCGTGGGTCTTGCTGGTTATTCTTCTCATTCAATGACCACTCATGGGCAGCTCCTCCCATGCACTCCAGGTGCCTAGGCCCCCCGGGGCCCTTCTGTTTGTCCTGCAGTCCTTCTGTCTCTCTTCTACCACACAGTGCCAGGCCCACAGCCTTGTGGTTTTACTCAAACAAATTTCTGTCAAGGGTGGCAGCTTCTCACCAAAGCCATGGCAAAAGATTTGTCTTGAATCTTGGGACAGGGTGTTCTGGTGTGAATGAGGTCAGGGCCCCCAGCCTGCAGTGCCTGGAAGCCAGGGAAGGGGGGGGGGTGGGAAGAGCTGGAGTCCTCTGCTGTGCAGTGGCCAGTCACCTGCTAGGACCTGTGACCAGGCTGTCTCCAGAAAGAATGTCCTGCAAAAGGCGATTGGTGGCAAGACTTGGGAAAGGCATGGTGGGCAGGGAGGAAGGCACTAAAGGAATAATCTTTTGTATGAATCACGGTGGTGCCCATGAGCTGGGTGGGTTTTATATGCCAATCTGTTGAAAAAATGGTAAGAAAAATATGTTGATCTCCAATGAGATAGGCAAACAGCTGAAGAATAACAAAAGCAGTTAGGAAATAATCTTTACCACCAACTGTCAAAGGCAAGCTTTAAAAGAATGTCCTAAGCCATGCCCCAGGCCACTGAGGAGTGACCAGAGCTCATGTGGTTGATTCTTGTCTGCTGTCTCTGGGGGGGGGCCTGGGGGGGGCGTGGATCTCGCTGGGGCCCGCAGCTTTGCACGCTTAGAACGATTGCATTATTAATGAAACATTTGCATCTTAGGAAATGATAAAAAAGAAACAGGCTGCTACATGTAAAAATTAAGTAACTCAATTTGTTTTAACAGCTTGCTCCGTAGCTTAGCAATTTGTTTGGCATCTACACGGCACTGCATCAGAACAGCAATTATGCCATGCTAATTATTCTCCTGCATTGTGTACATGTGACATTTAATTACCGAAAGTCTATAAGGGGAGATTTCTCCTCCTCCCTCTGCCTGCACGGCACCCACGCCGTCTCCATGCCAACTTGTCATCTGCCATGGATGGACGGACGGATGGACGGACAGACAGACTGATGGATGGACAGAAGGAAGGCTTTGTGTTTTCCTGCTCAGGGCTCTGCACAGCCCTGTTGCCTGAACAATCAAAATTAACAGTCATCACAAATGTAATTCTCCCTCCCTCCTCCCTCCCCTTCCAGTGGCTCCCTCTGATTTCTCTCCCAACCTGGGGCGGCCTCTGGCGGCCCATGTGGTCATCTCCTGGTGGTATAGGGACAGTTCTCGTGGGGTGGGGATGGGGTGGGGGAGACTCGAGCAGGTTCTCAGAGAAAGCATCCTGGACCTCCACTGGTGAGAACAGATTGAAAAGAGCAAAGAAGTCATGGCAGGAGAACAACGCAGAGAGGATGGCTCGGAAACGAAAGCTACCCCAACGCTCACGGCCTGGTTCCAAAAGCCGCCATCTTACTGACTGTCTCACACGTTGCCACGGTGCTCAGCCCTGCTGAGTGTCCTCATGGGGACGCAGACTCCCAGAGGAGATAAGTGCTTCTAGGGCCGAGGTGCTCCAGACACGTGCCGGCCTCGGCTCCGTGATGAATCTCTCCTGCAAGAGAATCTCAGAAAAACAGCAAAGATGTCGAGAGCCCTGACCACTTCCAAAGACAGTTGTTGCTGGCTTGCCTGCCTTTCAGGCTTCCTCGTCCCCGTCCCGTGGTAAGAAGTATCCCATTTCCTTCTGAGTAACTTGTAGGTTAGTGCATCACCGTCTTGCGTTTGAGTGAGTTCCAGCTCGCCCCATCGGCCTAAGGCTCCGGAGATCAAATTTCAATGGTGTGAGAAATGAATTTGGGCAGTAAAATGCTTCCTTCCATATCTGTTGAATTGTATCCACAAGATGATTCCTAAAAGGAGATCCCTCTGAACAGACATTTCCAAGGCTTTTGGGGGGTACTTTGGGATTGAGAAAAATAGAATCTCATTAGAGTCCTGAGGAAGCCAAGCAAAAAACACCAAATTTTCTATTTGTCCGGCTTGTTTCCTGAACATGAAGGAACTTCTACCATTTAATTTCAGGGCCTTGCCAGGCCCTTATATGAATCCTGACTCAGCCCCAAACCCCGAATCTCTGCTTCACTCACCAGTCAAATCATCCATTCACTTATTTACTCACTCATTAATTCATCCATCCACCCGTTCATGCTCTCACTTGCCTACCCCATTCAAGCATTCATTTATCTACTCATGCACTCACCCTTTATGCACTCATTCATTCATCCTCTAGTTTAATCACTCAGTCATCCGTTCATTGAATGGTTTTGGTTTGGAGCACGTCAGGCAGTTACAGAGATGGCTGTCCTCATTTCCTCCGCTGGAGGGCAGGTCAGGTAGGCAGCAGACAGGAGTGCAGCACGTGTGTGGACAGACACCCCGTCGGGAGGCTGCTTCACTCCCTCAATCGTGGGAATGGGCCTGGGCCTCTGACAGCTCCAGTTCCATCTGCAGGGCTCTCCGATGGATCAAGGACAGAGGGGGTGTCGGGGCAGGGTCTCACCACTGTTGGTGTGCTTGACATGTGGTGGGTGCATGGAAAACCTGGTCCCCAGACAGAGGAGGTTGAGAGACAGTTGGACTTACAGGTGGAGCCTCTCAGAGAACCTGGAGGATGATAACTGAGAAGTGGACAAGCTCAGTTCCCCTGGCGTCCACTGGCTTTGCAATGGCACGCCTTAAATTGCACGGATTGGTAGGGGTGCTTGGCGCTATGAGCACGTCTGTCTCGCCCTCTCTTGCCCCTCCCCTCCCGTGGCTGCTCTCCCCTCCCCAGCAGCCCTGACAACATCCTCCCAGTATCTGGGTGGGTCCTGAGGTCCTGCAGACCTGGCCTTGTAATTCTGTGACAGGCGTGGGCCACCATGCCCGGCGAGGATGCACAATATTAATATAAAAATGCATCAAGCATCTTGCATGGCGAGATGTTCCAGCTTTTTATCCAAGGAGGAAAAAGCCAGGAGCCTCCCTGAGGCGAACGCAGCGTGCCCCGCCGACTTCCTCAGGCCCCTCTGCCCAGGGGCTCCACACATTCCCGCGTGACAGGGACAACTCCGGAAAGCAGGCTTCCCACGACGCGGTTCCTCTGGCATGTCGTCTCTGGGACACCCAGAGGAGCCTGGCCTCCAGTCGGGCAGGGAGCGTATCCATCTCTCCCCAACTGGTTTTATCCCTACCTGAGGAAAGATGAAGGACGTGGCTGGGGAACGTGAGCCCCCGGACCCGGCCTGGCTCCTCTCCCGCTGATGGACGGGTATGGGAGGAATGTGTTTGTTGGCAGGAATTCGTGCCGGGCACAGGTGGAGGTCGTGATCTTATCCACCCTCTCTCCCCCTGGGTGAAAAATGTGGAGGGGGGTGGGATGCAGGAGGGGGGGGCGGGTGAACCCTCCGAGCTGCGGTCAGCTGCCATTTGCCTGTGGGTGCCCGGGGGTGGGGCTCGAAATGAAAGCCGACTGACCAGCGGGGAAGAGGCCATCTCTGGTGATGCCGGGGCCAGCGATGTCCAGAGGAAACCCCATCCCCACCTCCGGCCACTCTGTTCAGGCCGTGAAGTCCAGGGTCCCCTTGCCTCCCAGGCCACCAGAGGGCTTGGCAAGTCCAGCTCCAGCCGTGGGATGGGCCCAGAGCCTCGGGGTTGAGGAGATGGTGGCACGGAAGCCGGAAGGGATGGAGAGACTGGTCTCCCAGGGGCAAGGAGGGCTCTCCGCCGGCCTGCACGTGTCAGTCAGCCCTGCGTGCGTGCATCCTCCACATCCAAGAGGTGCCGTCTCTCTGGATGCGCTGACCCCACCTCTGTGAGGTTTTCAACTAACAACGTTCTTCTTTGAAACCCAGAGGAAAGACGGACTGCGCTCTGCACATGTCTCACTCTCCTCAAGCTCTGGCGATCTCTGCCTCTACCTCCCTGCCCACACCTACTGCCAGAAGCCAAGGCTCATGCCTGTAATCGCGGCCCCTCAGGAGGGTGAGACGGGAGGCATCATAGTTCAGAACCAGCCTGGAACTGTGTGCATGGGGGAAGGTTGGAGATCCCATCTCAACAAACGAGCCCAGCACGACTGTATAGAGACCTACAATCCCACCTATTCAGAATACACACGTCGGATGGATAGTAGTAGATCACTACTTCTCCCAGGTACAAAGCATGAGACGCTAAGTAATAATAATAATAAATGGATGGGGACACCCCTGCCTCCCTCAGAAACCCGGTCTGCCTTGCTGGGAAGTCCCACTGCAGATCCGACCCCTCCACGGTGCACACAGGCAGGGCCTCAATCAACCCAGTCCACTTTCCTCAGCAGTCCTGCGGGAAGGGGCAGCTTTTACTCTGCAGAAATTGTTAGAAGGATTGAGATTTTTTTCCTCTGGGGCTGGCTATCTGTCCTGCACCTTGTGTGGTCCTTGTCGTTGACGTGAGTGTGACAGGACTGTGTGCCCTGTCCGGGCCCTTTCTGAAGGTTGGGCTTGGGGCTTGGTATCTGCGGGGAACCTTGCCGGCCAGACTTTCATAAACTCCACCGTGCGTTGGTTTATTTCATGTGAGAACCGGAGAGAACAGGAAAACGTGTTTCCAGGGGTGGTTCTAAGAATTCGGCGTGATGTGAAACGCCCTCCCTCAGGAACCGAGAAAGCTGTGGGGTCCTGGGAATGGCTGCGGGAAAATGCCAGGGCTCCCAGACGGAGACGCGCCGTGGGCTTTCCTCGGTTTCCTCGGTTCCTAAGTTGGGGCTGTGTGTGGCGGAGGAGAGGCAGCGACTTCCTGCGACATGGCTCCCGTGCCTCGTGTTGTCTGCTCAGGTAGAGTCTGAAGATTCCAGGACTGGTCTCTGTTCCCGGTTCACGGCTGGGGGACCTTTCCAGGGGCTGAGGCGCCCAGGATAACCTGTGGGCCTGTGGGCCCATGAGACTCCCCCCGTCGGGGGTCCTTCCCGAACCCCCCCCCCGCCCCCGGCACTGTGTGGGCCTCCCGCACTGCAGGCAGATTAGCCCGCCCGTCCTCACGGCCTCCCCCGCCATTTCATCAGCTTGAGCCCAGGGCGGATAATGTTTCTCTAACTGCCTAATTGGGAGAATTTAGCTGGAAAATTGCCATGATGTTCTTTTAAAGGGTGCCAGCAGCAGGAGGCTGCCAGCAGCTGTAACACCAGTGGGGAATCCTGGCCCAGCGGGGCGGGGCAGAGCAGCTCGAGCGGCCTCTGCCCACGCAGGGGCCCGAGACCCCCGGGCAGAGCGCGCTGCCCTTCCTCTCATGTCGCCAGGAGTGGGACTCCATGATGTGAAACGTCATCCTGGATACCCAGGCGCCTCGGCAGGCTGGCATGGCGTCGCGGGGCTGTCACTCCCGCGGGCCAGGGGCAGCGGAATCTGGGGCTGCTCCGGGAGAGGAGATCTGTTATTCATCGGGGCCTGCTTCTAAGTCGGGCAGCGCTGTCCGGCTGCCTGTGGGTTCATAACTGGGCCCAGCTGGCCCTTTGCTGTGTGTGTCGTTTATAGAATGGGGCGATGGCGCCATTGTCCCTTCTTTCCATCTGTCCCCTTACGGTCCGGTCCTGGGTCTAGAGGATGTAGTGTCAGGCCTCATCCAGCCTGCCTGCCATCCTCCCGGAGTCACCGCACTTGTGTGTGGTCACCCTTGTGTGTGGTCATCCCACTGTGTCCCTTGCCTGCTCTAACCCCACAGTGGGACGTCCAAGGGCACGGTTAGCTACAGAGCCACCAAGATCGACAACTAATTGTCTGGTGCTTAGTAGAAAAGATTTCAGGCCTCGGGCTCTGGGGGGGGTCGTCACAGAGACCGAATGGCAGACCCACGTCCTCTCTCTCAGCTCGCAGGATGGGAACTGGCCTTGGCGTCCAGTATCCCCGATGGCTGGCTCAGGGCAGGCCCTGGGCCAGCTGTACTGGGGTGAAGGGCAGGGCTGGCCCAGCAGGGCCATGCTGTCTCACCGTGGGCAGCTCCACAGCTGGGGTGAGCTTGAAGCCTGGCACCATGTGGGCATGCAGGAGGGGGGCTGCACTCGGGATGGGTGGACAGGAGGAGGCAGAGCCCTGCATTTGTCCTCACGCCCCCACCCCAGCACCGCCCCCCTGAGGGCCAGTCATCACCGCAGAGCTGCCCCCCGGTCCTGGCATCACAGCCAGGTTAGACACATCCACACGGAGATCAGACGCAGAGCGCAGAGCCCTGGGCAGGCACAGCCACAGCCCTGTGAAATGGGATGAAGCCAGGCCAGCCGCTGGGACCAGAGAGTGCTGGCATGCTCCTCTGGGCGCGGGCTCTGTCCGCAGGAGTCCAAAGGCCTCTGCGCCTTTTCAAGTGCAGGGCAGGGATGGGCTAGTTTGGCCCCACTGTTTTGACGCGGCCAGCGGTCACTTCTCTGAGCTGTGTGCTGCAGGGGCAGGGCTGGCAGGGGAGGGGCTCCAGGCCTGAGGCAGACAAGGAGGAGGAAGCCAAGGATAGCCGAAGGGCCTGGGCACTTTGTGTGTTTGTCCCATAATTTCGATATCTGAGCGAGTGGACTAATCTGCCCGCAGCCACATCTATCTCTTCTTTGCAGCGCTTTGCGGGTCTGGGGAGATCTACGTGGCCAACACCGAGCGGCCTCTTCTCCCCTCCCTCTCCACGGCCCTGGCGTGGACCCTCCACAGCACCTGCTGTTGCCCTAGTGTTCTGTGATCCACCCTCCCCTGGCTCTTGAAGAGCCCCTGGCTTTTAAAGTCCCATTATTTCCAGAATGACCACAGTACCAACCATGGCACTGCCCAAGGCCCTGCTGCCAGGAAGGCAGGCCTCCCTTGACACCTTGGTGTGGACATGGAGCCCTCTGGCCCTTCTGCTTCTCTTTGTCCTCTGCAGTGGGGACAGAGGAGACCTCAGGGGTTCCACACTGGACCAGGAAGAAGGAAAGCCCCCCCCCTTCAGGTGCGCACACGTACCTGGATGGTTCTTTGGAGACAGCAGGTGTTGTGTCTCTGGGGGTCCGGGTTGGGGTAACTACTTCCCGCCCCGCTCAAACCACGACCTGTGTGACTCATGAGACTCCACAAGCATGGGAAAACAAGGGGGAGGTCGAAACTGCGGGTCTGCCAGAAACCTGCCACTCACGAGCCCACAAGTCACGGAGACACGAAGAGAAGTGGAAAAACCCATTCTCCCCTGAACCAGCGCCAGCGTCCGTACACAGCCGCACGTGGCCTTACTCGAGGCTTTCCCGAGAAGAGGTCAGTTCTTTCCTTGACATTAAGAGGCTGAGCGGGTTTCTCTGGAAATGTCATACCCCGAAAAAAGGGGGCACGCGTCTGAGAAGGGCAGACAGAACACAGGCAGGCGAGCCTGTCCTGAAACTCGGGGAAATGTCTGAGGGTCTTCATCCTGTCTGCCCCTGAGCCTTGCTTGGGAGCTGGCGATTTTTGACTGGGGTGTGACCCGTGGTGCTCTGCTTCCCAGGAAACCAGACAGAGGCGGTGGGCACTCCCCAGAGCTCACCAGAGCTGGTGCCCGGCAGCGGGAGAGATGGCGGGAAGCCTGATCTGGGGCAGGGGCAGGTGGGTGCTCTGGGATGCTGACCTGCAGCTCATCGCCATACTCGATGAGCTTTTCACTTGGGAAGAAGCAGGGCCCTGTGTGGAGTCAGCTGCTAGTTTTCTAAGCCGTTCCATGTTGACAGGTAAAAGCCCCGTCAGAATTACCCAGGGCAGAGATGTCAGGGGAAATACACCAGAGAAACCCGGAAAATATGACTGAACACGAGCTCTGGCCCGCTCCTCCCTGGCCTCTCCCCTCGGGGCCTGTGAGGCTCTCGGATCGCTCAGGACAGTTTTTTTCGTTGTGGTCAGATGGGAAAACAGACCACGCACAGGTAAAGCCGCAAATGCTGGCTGCTGGCCCACTTGGCCTCACAGTGTCCCCTGAATGGAGCTGAGGCGGTGGAGACCAGAGCAGGAAAGGCAAGAAGAAAAATAGGTGAATGAAGCGAGAAGCATGCCGCGGGCCGAGTTGGCTGGGGGTTGTCAGGCGGGTGTTGTTTTTGGATGGTCATGGTAGGAACAGGATCCCGGGGCGTGAATGTCTCCCAGATTCACAGCCCTGTCCACAGAAAACTCCCAGCCAGAGCAGTGGCCGCAGGGCCTGGACGCAGGGCCAGCCAACCAGGTCCTGCTCCTCTCCCACAGCTGAGACCAATGCCTGCTCACTTGCCAGGCTCCCCTGCCACAGGAGTGGGCATGGCTGGACTGAGGATGCTGACAAAGCTGGGCCTAGGGCCAAGGCCCGCCCATCCTGAGCCTGGAAGGGAAGCTGACCTCTCCCCGCAGCCTGCTGACCACAGAGGGGTACAGGGACAGGCCATTTGACCCTGGCATGGTAGGAAGGCCCCGGCCTGGGGTGACTCCAGGTTCTGTGGCTCTGCTTTCCAAACTCGCAGGCCAAGTGGCCCAGGCTCACAGCTGCCCTCTCAGACCCGGGAGGGCGGGGTGCACCTAGGACGTTGCCCACCCAGGCTCAGGTCAGAACTCCAAGCCCTGGCTCAGAGGATGGGGCCTGGGACTGCACACCCAGCACAGCAGTGTGGATCTGAGTGAGGAAAGGAGGTTGCAATGCGTTCACTCAGAACCACTGCCAGGGGAGATGGCTCCACCAAACCGGGGCCCGGAGCCTGGGGTGAAGGACTGACTCTGGATGTGTCTGTGGGGATGAACCAGGGAAGCCACAGTGCAGAGGGCGGGCCTGGCCCCGTCAGTCCAAGGCCTGAAGGGAGCTAAGCAGACTTCTTCAAGGAAGGAGCAGACTCCCCCTCCTGTGGCGGCTCCTGTCTATGGATTTGTGGACAGAGGGACGGCTGATGATGATGATGATGGTGATGGTGATGATGATGGTGATGATGATAATGATGGTGATGATGATGATGATGATGATGATGATGGTGATGATGGTGATGATGGTGATATGGTGATGATGATGGCATACCGTGTGGTGCCAGAGCCCTTCCTGGCATCGCAGGGACTCTGTCTCTGGGGGATGCTGGATTTTAAGGCACAGGGAGGCTGAGAGGGCTATCCAGCACGAGGTGTGGTGTTGTTACCCCTCACAGAACAGACTGGCATCCATGGAGGGGGCACAGGTCGGCAGAGCAGCAAAGACCAAGGGTGCAGGATAGCGAAGCTCTTATATTCTGGGAGGTCATGTTCTGGAAGGTCAGAGGTAGTGGTGTATTCCTGAAATCTCAGCCAGGCCCTTGGAAGCCCCCTGGAAGCTGTCACTCTAGAAGAACCTAGGATGGGGAGATCTGTTGTGCCAGTACCACCACGACAGGAATCAGAACCCCAGGAGAGGAATTAGAACCCCCAGGACAGGAATCAGAACCCCAGGACAGGAATCAGAGCCCCAGGACAGGAATCAGAACCCCAGGAGAGGAATCAGAGCCCCAGGACAGGAATCAGAACCCCAAGACAGGAATCAGAACCCCAGGACAGTAATCAGAACCCCAGGACAAGAATCAGAACCCCAGGAGAGGAATCAGAACCCCAGGACAGGAATCAGAACCCCAGGACAGGAATCAGAACCCCAGGAGAGGAACCAGAACCCCAGGACAGGAATCAGAACCCCAGGACAGGAATCAGAACCCAAGACAGGAATCAGAGGCCCAGGACAGGAATCACAATCGCAGGACAGGAATCAGAACCCCAGGACAGGAATCAGAACCCCAGGAGAGGAACCAGAACCCCAGGACAGGAATCAGAACCCCAGGACAGGAATCAGAACCCCAGGACAGGAATCACAATCACAGGACAGGAATCAGAACCCCAGGACAGGAATCAGAACCCCAGGACAGGAATCAGAACCCCAGGAGAGGAGTCAGAACCCCAGGAGAGGAATCAGAACCCCAGGAGAGGAATCAAAACCCCAGGACAGGAATCAGAGCCCCAGGAGAGGAATCAGAACCCCAGGAGAGGAGTCAGAACCCCAGGACAGGAATCACAACCCCAGGACAGGAATCAGAACCCCAGGACAGGAATCAGAACCCCAGGACAGGAATCAGAACTCCAGGACAGGAACCAGAACCCCAGGAGAGGAATCAGAACCCCAAGACAGGAATCAGAGCACCCAGGACAGGAGTCAGAACCCCAGGAGAGGAATCAGAACCCCAGGACAGGAATCAGAACCCCAGAACAGGAGTCAGAACCCCAGGGCAGGAGTCAGAACCCCAGGACTTGAATCAGAGCCCCCAGGGCAGGAGTCAGAACCCCTGGGCTGGGATCCTTCTGTGTAGCCCCCTGATTTGCTGCCCCCACCTCCTGCCCAGGTGTCTGACCCCCTTTCATCTGGCCCAGGTATGTGCCCCCGCCTGGCCTTCTGGAATGTGGCTGCCCTAGAGATACGGTCAGCAGGATTCCGCTGGCCTCCGCTTCCGAAGGAATTATGGGGACTGGCCAGCCTGCACAGAGGCCGTGGGCCCCAGGGAGGAGAGCTGGCAGAGCCCTCCACACTCACCTCTCACCCTCCATGCATGTGTCGATGGGGTGTCAGTGCCACATTCGGTCCCCTTCCCCTTCCCCCTTTTCTGCATCACCCCTCTGAACTCGTCCCAGCATCTCCCTTTGCAGAACCCTCAGAGCTGCAAATATCCGACAGGATTCACGTGAGACGAAGAGGCAGAGTCCACTGATGGCATGGAACCCTGCGCGGCAGAATTGATTCCCATTCTGATCTTACACTGAAGGAAGGAAGAGAGGCAGGGACGTCCCCCTCTCAGCTCTCCAAGCTCAGGAGTAGGAACCTACCTGCATAGGAGGTAGGCCTGGATTCACACTCAGAACCCATCTGTGCTTTAGAATGCGCTGGAAACGGGCCACGTAGGAGCAGTAAATGCGCCCCGTGTGTGGCGTGGGCAGGCGGTGTCCACTTTTTACAAAGTGAGAATTTTGAGTTTTTGTTCTGGGTTAAGAAAGACACGGGCCAGGGGCCAGGGGCTCGCTACCTACTCGGGCAGCCGAGATCTGAAGATGACAGTTCAAAGCCCGCCCAGGCAGGAATGGCCATGAGACTCTTAGCCCAAGTCTCTGGCAAAAAGCAGGAAGTGGAGCTGTGACTCAAGTGGTAGAGCACTAGCCTTGAACAAAGAAAGTCAGGGACAGAACCCAGGCCCTGAGTTTAAAGCCCCAGGACTGGCGTGTATGCAGGCATGTGTGCCCATACGCACACACACACACACACACACACACACACACACACACGCCCTGGCATGAAGCCCCACCTGTGAGAAGAGCCGTCTCTCCAAACCAAATAGGAGCAGGCAGTCCAGGCGGTACCGGCAGGGAGACGGGGTCAGATTGCTTTTGCTTTCGCTCTGCTCAGCCTTCTGACAGGTTTTTCCCAGATGAGGAGAAAGCACTTGTCAAGTATATACGTGTTTTTAAAGAAATTCAAGAACCTTCAGAAGGCCCCTGATTCAGGTCCCCTGGGCTCCCCACTTACTTTCAAAATGAACTTGGTTTTCTGTGTGTGCCTGGGGCCCCCGTCAAGGTCCAGACCCACCCCGGGGCCGGGGGGAGCACTCTGAAGGGGCAGGCACATCCCGTGGTGGTCAGGTAGATGTGGGGGGTGGAGGGGTGTGGGGAGGAGGGATGGTGAGTGGTGGGATGAGGCTGGAAGCCCATAAGAGGCTCTACAGCCCATGAGAAGGTCAGGGGCCCATGGGGGAGGCTGGAGGCCTGGCTGCCATCTGCCCTGCCAGACTTACAGGCTTGTGGGGTAACTTCACCTCCCTGCCCCACGTTCTTAAATGTCTTCACATTGTGTCAAGCACTGGGGGTGCTACCACTCCCTAAAGCTGAGTCTCTTCCTCGGCTTTTTTGATTTCCCCACTCGCAGACCCACGCTGGGTCCTGGGTTGCTTCTGTGGCTTTGAGGGTCTGATCGTCTGTTAACCCAGAAAGTCAGACAGAGAAGGGGCGCTGGGTACAGAGACACCGCCCAGGGAATGTGAGCCTGGACGCTATTATCCATCTACATGAGATTTCACTTCTTCAATGACATTTTTCTTTTTAATAACTAAGGAAGTTTACCCTAGAAAATCTAGAAAATGTGGAAATGAACATCTGAAAGTCCACGAAGCAATCACGTACCATTAACATTTCCATCTACAGCCCCACTCCTGGCTGTGGGCAGGGGCTGTGTTACCATGTGACACTGGGGTGCATTTTTATGTGTGGAGTACTTTGTTATCTCAAGACCTGACAGTTTAGTCTGTACATCACGTCCAGGATGTAAAGAAGTGAACTTAGGCTCTGTTTCTGATTAGCTCTTTCCAATCCCTTGAATTACAAAAGAATTGCAGCCTTGAAAAGATGGTTAGCAATTTTCTACAACCTATTCTCTGTGTGCAGAGGACTCAGATTTACAAGGGCTGAGTCCTTGTAACTGTTCCCAGTCTCTCCTAGGCTCTCAAGGTTAATTTCTTCTGGCCCTTCTTTTCAATTAGCCTCAGTATGAGAGCAAAAACAAAAACTTGGTTCTGACCACGTCTTTCCTGGTAATACTCTGTTTAAAAAAGAAGATTTTTAGCAAGCTAGAGAGACGTGGGGAGAACAGAACTAGGGAAGGAAGGAAAGGAAGAGAAAGAAATAAAAGAAGAAATAAGAGTGGGACGTACTGAGAGGCACTGTGCAGTGGTTCTGGATGGCCCTGGGGACATGGGCCCAAGGACAGCACGTGTGCTTTGTGCATTTTCCCTGTAATGCCACCCTTCCACGAGGCTGAGGCTCTCACATGCTGCTTCTGGGCTCTGCTTTTTCCCTCGCTCGTGGGGGGACACTCTCTCCTAGGGACATAGATTTTCACAGCGCTGAGGGAAGGGAATCTGTCAGCACGTTGATCAGGCTCGGTGACACATGCCCAGCCACCGAATGGCGGTGCAAGTCTGGGTGAGAGCGTCTCCACGGCGCACGCGCCCTTCCTGCACCCATTTCTCTTGATACTTACATTTTATTGTATAGTTTGTTCGATCGTGCTTGGCCCAAGCCCCCTGTACTATCTCGGAGGCGGGCAGACTTCCTCTGAACTTCCAGGGTGGCCATGACGAGGTGAGATCCCATAGAGACAGGGCTGTGCCCGGTGGGGAAATGGAACTGAAGACGACGCTGTTGGCGGTTGAGTTTGCTCCATTCTTCTGGTCCTTGTTGGTGCTCATGCGTAAAGCAATCCAGGCTCATAGCCAGATGACTGGGGCAGGAAGGGATAGCTGGGGCCCAGCAAGGCCACAGGGGCCCTGGGTAACCACCTGAGACGCTCCAGCCTGGGCTAACGCCACCTCTTCATCCGCACTCCCCCTCATCACCCTCTCCACGGGACTGAAGGGAGCCGATGGGCAGAGGGAGAGCTGACTAAATACTGTCAACCAGCCACATCAGTGCCACAGCCCACCGCCGAGAGTCCCAAGGTGCAGCTCAGAGTCCACTCCTCCTCCACGCTGCCCTGTACATGGGGAAACTGAGGCACGAGGCATGATTGGGAGAGGGAGGGAGGAAATCAAAAATTCGAAGACAGAGTACCTCCCTAACACCAGGGGCTGATGGATGGTAAGGCATGGTGACGGAGTCTCAACTCGTTTTGAGGTCAGTGTGAAAGGGCTAGAGGGAGCAGTAGGAGGGCCGGGCCAGCATCGCCAGGCAGGACCACGGCTTTTCCCCCACGGGTGTGGGAACCTGGTGAAGGCCTGGCCTTTGCATCTTTAAATACCTCCTAAGGTCAGATTGGCGGTAGAGGCCTGGAGCCCCGCCGGACGCTCCCTCCTCCCCGTTGGCAAACGTGAGCTGCTCGAGAAAGTTTCCGATGGGAATACCGATGGCGCGTCCACAAAAAGTTCAAGCTCGTTTACAGAGGTCATCCCAACCTGCAGGGCAATTAGTGCACGCTTGAAATCTCCAGTGTGGTCCTCCCTGCCACGCACACAGCCAGGGGCAGGAGAAAGTCTGCCAGGGGCACTCACCCGGGGCCTGGGCCAGGTCTGGGGCCCCTCACCCACCCCCAGAACGCAGTGGTGGCATCTCCTAGAGTGGCGGGGGTCTTGATTAACCCGTTACTCCCATTCTCCTGGTGCCCCCCAAATGCACCCCTATGTGGTCCCACAGCTACCCACCCCTCCCCAGATCTGCCCATCTCTGCTCCAGCCCTCCCTCCAACCCAATTGCCCCTCCTTCACACTTCCTGCCCTGCCCCCACCCTACCCCCACTCATTCCCACCACACCTGGCCTCTTACCACTGTCATGACCGCCTTTCCTAGGAGCAACTTTCACCAACCTCCATCTGGCCTGGACTGACCCCAGTGTAAAATCTTCCTGGGGTCCCTGGACCCCTCAGGTTAAAGACAAAGCCTACTGCTCCATGTTCTGATCCCCTCTCACCTTCCTAGCCCCAGGGCACAGGATGGATCCCATGCTACCTCTTCACGTTCACTCTGCTTTCTGTCTGCCTGACCCCCTGCTTTGTAGCTTCCTTTCCCCTTCCTCTGCTCCCTCTCCTCTCTTCAAAACCCCCAGGGCTTCCAGATCTGCATGCCAGACCATCTTCCACAGTGCTGTGCATTGCCTCTGTCTGTGAGGGTCTCGGGGCACAGAGCCTTCGGAGCAGCCAGGGGCAGTCAGTCGTGTTCCAGGCTCACAGAGCTCCCTGTCCATGTCTCCCAGAGACCAGGGACCCCCTCTCTCCAGGGATCTGTGCGTGTGACCTCCTGGCCAGTGGCTAGTTTTCTCCCCAGCCATCCTGCTGCCCTCACAGTAGACCCTGATCATCCAGGCAGCTTTCTGAGCCTCCAGGGAAGTTTCACCACCACTGACCCACGAGATCACCCATCTCCCTTCAGAGACACAGCAAAGCCTACCACAGCATGCTACTCTGTGAAGATTTGTCTGTATAATTCATATCTGCCACCTTTATGGGTCTGGGGGTAAAACAGCAAGATATAAATATGATTCTTAACATTCTCTCTCTCTCTCTCTCTCTCTCTCTCTCTCTCTCTCTCTCTCTCTCTCTCTCTCTCTCTTTCTCTCCTCTCTCTCTCCCCCTTTTTCTCCCCTCATTGTTTCTCTTCTTAAAACACGGCGAGTGTTCTCTTAAAGCAGGATTTATTGTACTTTTACAGCCGGCGGGGGAACACTGCTAACCAGCCCGAATGGTGGAAAATTTCCAAGCTGCACAGTTCACTCGTTTATATGACCTAATAGAGAGATAAATAAGCCATGATTCTTCTTAAGGACTGGCTTTTAATTAGATTTTTAATGGATACTCTTTGACTTTCCCAAGCATAAGTACTGCTGTATTCGTTCATTATTGTGATTAAAAGCAGGTAACAATGATCATAACCAAATAATTCTCCTCAAGTGTTCCAGCTGGGTGTGATCTGGGCTGAGCCTGGCCCCAAGATGATGGCATGCATTCAGGGTGGCCTGCAGGCTGGGGACAGCACCCGCCTAGGCCTGGCGTCCTGTCATGTGCCACTCAGGTGACAAAGGCTCCTGGACGCATAGTAGGGTTCTCGCCAGTGGCTGCCACAAGCGGGGATGTGATTCAGGAAGCCTGGGAGCTAAAGCCCCTCTTCCCTGCCTCCCCCTCGGGCTTCACCTTAGTGACCCCCAGTGATGGATGGTCTCGGGGCCCTGGTGACCCCCTAAGGCAAGTGTGGGTTCTCTATGGAGCTTTTCTAACTGTAAGCACGCAACACAAGCACATGCTGTGTGAATTTCACACACGTACATTTGCTGAAGGGACAAAAGAGGCTTTTCACAAAGCCAGAGTCATCGTGGACATTTTTTTTTTCTGAAACCGCTCAGAGGGCAGAAAACAGAAATCCCAGTTACTATTAATATCGTGTGTTTATTCTCCTGTCGTTTTCCAGGCATGCGTTTATAGCTCCATTATTTTCTCTTTCAGAAATGGCAGCGTGTTGTTGCCTTAGTAATACATCACGGGCGGTTTCCCATGTCACTAAATCACCGTCAGTGAGATTGCTTTTGAGGCTCGTCAAGGGCGCCATTATACAAATGTACCGTAATTTATTACTCTCGGCCTTCCACTGGCCATTCCGATGATGGTAAGAACTTTATTATAAGCAACACTTCAATTAATATCCCATTTAAAAATACTTGCACATTCCATGGGTAAAAATGTTGGATGATTTTGCTCTGTGCTACAAGGAATGCCTTCCAGAAAAACAGGACAAATGACGACTGCCTAACAGCCCTGGCCTGGGAGAACTGATTGCTTCTCTTCATGGGACCCGTGCTTCCAGTGGTCACTTTCTTTTCTTTTTCCTTTTATTTTTTTGGTTGATTGTGGGACTTGAACTCTAGGCCTAGGCGTTGTCCCTGAGCTCTTCAGCTCAAGGCTACTGCCCTACCCCTTGAGCCACAGCACCACTTCCTTCTTTTTCTTTTGTTTTATTTTCCCACTTTTTGATCCATAGTTTTGTCTTGGTTTCAAGTCACGGGCAGTTAGTTTAATTCACCTTTCATTCATGTGATTATTTGAAGGTTGCAGATGGCCTTGTCTCATTCTTTGTTCATGTTGTGGCTTCATTTTGATTAGCTTTTGAAGAACTCAAGGAGTCCTACTCTACCAAAATAACCCTCCTTCCTGTCTGCATTGCTTCACGCTGAGGGAAAGTCAGGGTCTACTTTGTCAGCTGCAATTGGGGAACTAGAATAATATCCCTGTGGTCCACCCTGCCAAGCCAAGCAGTAGTTTAACTTTTTTTTTTTTTGCCAGTCCTGGGCTTGAGCTCAGGGCCTGAGCACTGTCCTTGGGGCTTCTCAA
This sequence comes from Megascapheus bottae, assembly GCF_031878675.1. NCBI lineage: Eukaryota > Metazoa > Chordata > Mammalia > Rodentia > Geomyidae > Megascapheus > Megascapheus bottae. The sequence goes on from NC_143537.1 coordinate 1,369,169, forward strand.
GGCTAGAGCTCTACCACTTGAGCCTCAGCACCACTTCTGGCTTTTTTTCCATGTATGTGGTACCGAGGAATCGAACCCGGGCCTTCCTGCATACTAGGTGAGCACTCTACCACTAGGCCAAACTCCCGGCCCCAGTGGTTTAAACTTCTATTGACTGGTCTGGGTTTATCTGTATAATTGTGAGCCCTGTTTGAGTCCTAGCTTTGTGAATTTGATTTTATGCCCCTCTTCTCTGAGACTCCGTTTCCTCATCTCTCAAATGGGATGTTAGCCCCCCTCCCCGTGTCACTGTTTTCTATAGTGACAAATGTGATAAAGGATGTGAAAACACAATGTCTGGCATTCACTGAAATATACCGTTGTTGGCATGTAGGAGCTGAGCAGCATGGCACCCTGGTACAGTTGACATGGTGTTACCTGGGGCCAGAGGCAGAGGCCAAATTAGAGACGGTTGTCTCCTGTGGAATGGGCCAGCCAAAGGCCTCGTGTGTCTCACCTCGTCCTGGCCCCTGGCCATGGGAACAGGGACGCTCCCAGGACCCAAGTCTGCCTTGGAAGGGAAAGTTGGCTCCCACATTCCCCAGCAGTGAGCTGGGTGCCTGCTATGGCCAAGTCAAACGTTGAGATCAAGGTTAAGCAATGAGGAGGTTTGTTTTGGCAGTCAGGCTTCTCCTACGTATTCCCAAGAGATGGGGGCCCAGAGCCTCCAGGGACAGCAGGACATTGGCTCAGCTCTCCAAATGCTTCCGAGGGGCAGGAAGGTCAGGGAAGCAGACCTACGGCTACAAGCCTGGCTTGTCTGGAGCTGTGCTGGGTGGCGCGGTGCCTTCCAGGCTTTCTACTTGGCATTGAATCCTTTCTGTTTATTCCTCCTTCCAAGTCTCAGGAGACAGTACCTGCTCTCCCGGCGAAGGTCGGGGCTCACCTAGGGGCAGGGGATGAGGTGCGGCTTCTTTGGAGATGGCTTGTGGGAAGTGTAAGTCTAGCTTCTTTTGCGTGGTGAAGATTCTGTGGGGTCTGATGGGACCCACAGAGAACCTAGCCAGGATTACCCGGGACCGGGAGAACTTTCTTCTCTTGGCTTCTTTTCCTTCGGGACCACACTAGTAATTTCCACACCTCCCTCTTGCCAAGCACGAGTGCTGAGGATAAAATGGAAGCAGTCGGAACGAGAGGTGAGAAGGCATAGTATTAAGGCAAGCAATTAGGCTGGGCTGTGGTTTCAAACCTGCCAGCAAGAAACCCTCTCATTAAAAGGAGGGGTTGGGCTGGAAGATTGCCTCCATAACATCCCAAGGCTGTGTGAAATCACCAAAAGACACGTCACCAGCCCCTCCTCGCCCCAACAGGACCTCTAGGATGGAGATAGACAGTGTGCAGAGAAGGGACTGGCGGGCTTTGAATTCCGAGCATCCAGGCCAACCCTACCTTCGATGGTATGGAACTGGACAACAGAAAACCTGCGTTCACTTTAGCTCATTCACTCTCCAGATACTGAACATAATTTGAGTGGAGCCATTTGCCTTCCTGACCTTAGTTTATGGCTCTATTAATTTTAAAAAAAATAATAAAGAGAGAGGGAGGGGGTGAAGACTCAACTGTAGGTCTTGTGAGTAGCAAGTAAGATTCTATATTTAAAAATACTTGGAGACTGTGGATATTTGCAGCATGGGAACTGCCACTGGGCAGTGGACACATAGAAAAGAGTCCACTAGAACCACGCAAAGACTCAGGAGAATTTGCTGCAAGCAAAGACTGCTTTGCTCCTCCGCTCCCATCCCCCCACCTCTGTGAGGCCCTTCTAGGAAGCCCAGGGTTGAGTCTGGCTTGGAATAATCCACAAAGTTCCATTGGTTTACCTGCCAGAAAAGAGAAGGTGAAAACAGAGCCCTGAACGTGAGCACAAATCGAAAGGTATTTTTGTTTATTATAGGTTGGTTTCGTGTCCCAAGCCCTTCTCTTACGATAATAATTTACTTTGCTAACTATACCACGTTACCCACTGTCCCCCAGATAGATGAAAGGGTGATGGTTTTTTTTTTCAAATCATTCCATAAATTAAAAGCACTCTTTCCAGGTACGTGATTTTGTGGCTAACTCCTGCATTTGTGTTGTCAGAATTTATGTTGAGAGGGAACGGAGGAAATGTGCCCTTAAAGAAGTGTTTTCAGTAGTTAACACCTTCTGCCCCCTCCACTCACGATGTCCAGCTGTACTGTAAACGTGCAGACTGTGAGTGTGAGATGCACATCACACACCCAGAAGCTGGGTGCCTCTGGGGCTGGCTAACTGTTTAAATGTTACCCTTTGCGTGTCTGCCCTCAGGCCTGCCAGGCCCTGATCAGCGGTGTTCACAACACAGACATAAAACTTTGACTAGGAGCTCCTTGTCACACACACACACACACACACACACACACACACACACACACACACACACACGGGAGTAAGCCACAAGTAGAATGGATCCTGGAGCCAGGAGTCCCCAAAGGATGTGAAGGAACAGAGAAGATGACTTCTCATTTGACACGCGGAGCTTAGGAGGCTGGCCAGACTCACACAGCTCGTGAGAGGCACAGCCAGGGAGCGCACATGAGCTTCCCCATGTCCCACATTCCTTCCATGGTGCCAGCCCCCACCCCCCATGCCCCCACCCCCTCCCAGAGAATCCTTTCCCTCCCCAGGGCAGTGAAGTCACCTGCACGGGCGCCATCAGCTCTGCCAATCTGCTCCCTTGTCTCTTGAAGCAATTATGAAGTTGAAACCATGAAATCCCCAGCTGTAGGAATGGCAGGAATTTTGCCTCCAACAAGCACCCATTGGGGAGCCAGCAGTTAAGGCTGAAGTCACTGCGAGCCTATTTAATCTTTTTTTTTTTTTAAAGAGGTTGTCAGCTGTAAACATCTGGGAGGTGACCAGTGATCCACTGTAAGCGCTGAACAATTTGTAAGTCAAAGCTGTCTATTGATAGCAAGTGATGTCAAAATCAGTCAACTTAACAATGCATGCTGAAAAGACAAATCAATTACGCCCGGGTCTCTTGGAAGGTGATTTGGGGAGGTACCATGCAAAGATCAAGTGTGGATAAACATAGATTTAATGGAGTGCAGAAGGAACAAAAGCTGGCATGGTAATTGAGGAATCTTTTGGTCTCTCTGCTTCCCCTTGCTGGGAAAGCTGCCCTGAGCGTTCTGTATGCTGCCTCTACAGGGCACAGCCAAGACCAGCCGGGGCCTAGAGCTGGGCTCTCCCTGTCCAGCCTGCTCCTCTCTCTCTCTCTCTCTCTCTCTCTCTCTCTCTCTCTCTCTCTCTCTCTCTCTCTCTCTCCCTCCCTCCCTCCCTCCCTCCCTCCCTCCCTCCCTCCCTCCCTCCCTCCCTCCCTCCCTCCCTCCCTCCCTCCCTCCCTCTCTCTCTCTCTCTCTCTCTCTCTCTCTCTCTCTCTCTCTCTCTCTCTCTCTCTCTCTCTCTCATCTGCCTGGGTCTTCCTCTTTTGCATCCGGACCTTGGCTGCCAGGTAAGTGTTCCTCCTTTAACTTTGCAAGTCCTTCAAGTTGCTCAAGCGTCACTCTTCACGGGGGCCATTTCCCCCACCGGCGCTCTCCTACATTCCACTGTTTCTCATTCTCTTTTCTCATTCACTTGATCCTTTGCCATTTCTCTCACCTACAGTGGAAAGTTCCAGAAAGCAAGGACTTCATCTTATTCACGGCTGTCTCTAGCCTAAGTGTTGTGTCGCTTGGCCCACGGATGGTATCCTCATGAACGTTTTGGCTTGGCTTCTCTGGTCCCGGATCCCTGATCCCCAATCCCCATGCCTGGTCCCCGATCCCTGTTCCCTCCTCCACCCCCAGCTGGTCTCCGTGGCGCCGTCTCAATCTTCATCACTGCCCCTCATAACAGACAGCACCGACTTCCATCCCTAAGATGTGACAAATGTCCCTGCCCCCTCCCTCTCATCGCACCGGTCAGGCTTCAGGGGAGTAGTGTCGTTGGGGGGGCCTTGGCTATCTCCTCAAGGCCTTAGCCTTGGTGCTGTGGAGAGGCAGCTCTGCCTCCCCTGTTGTTCAGTGGGTTTCTCCTGGAGGGGGTTGGGGAGCCCAGCACTGAGCGTCTTTCCCCTGAGCATCTGCCTCATCTTGGACCCCAAACAGCAGGGCCGTGGGGCACAGACGGTCACCTGTAACAGCTGTAAACTTCTAAGGAGCAGATGTGAGCCTGGCGTGGTGCTCACACCTGTGTCATCCTGGCTACTCAGGAGGCTAAGATCTGAGGGTCGCAGTTCAGAGCCAGCCCGGGCAGATAAGTCTGTAAGTCTCATCTCCAAGTAACTGCTCAGAAAAAAAGTCTGGCTCAAAATGGTAGAGCGCCAGCCTCGAGTGAAAGAGAGCTCAAGGACAGAGCCCAGGCCCTGAGTTCAAGCCCGCTGACTACCCCAACCACACAAGAAAAGCAGCAGCCGTGGCTGCGGCTCATGTGGAAGGGGAGCCAGCCAGGGCAGTATCAGGAAGCAGCGGAGCCTTTCCGAGGGGCTTCCTGCCCACAGTTGTTTAACTGTTGTTTTTAACAGCAACGTGGTGTGTGACTTGAGGCTTGTGTTTCTGGAAGATCTCTTTGCGGTGCTGAAGGAATTCTAAGACCTCTTATTGGCTGGGAGTGAAGGAGAGTCACCTCCTGGAGCCGGGTAACAAATTACTACCAATGGAGTGGGTTAGAGCCACAGAAATGTGTTTTCTCAAAGTTTGGGGTGGGGGGGGGAATTGATGTCCAAAATCCTAATGTGGACAGGCCAACCTTGGTGCATATCCTCTCTCAGGGGGGGCCTCCCGTCTCCTCCAGCTCAGGGCCTCCAGGATTGGCCTCTGTCATTGTGTGGCGTTTTCCTTCCCTTTCTAGGACACTCTGATTAAGGCTTACAGTGGTGCTTTTGGTTATTTTTCATGGGTGGAGATCGTATGCCTACATTAAAGTCTCATTTGCAGATGGCAGGAGTCTGGAGGCCAATCTATCTTTCTGGAGAGGGATACAGTTCAACCCACTCATCGCTCTGATTGAATGGAAGGAAGGGAAAAATTCCAGAGCTAAATAGAGGTGGATTTTTTTTCAAATTGAAGACACTAAACAGATGTGAAGGCTAGAAAGAGTGAGGATAATCTAGGAAGATTCTCTTGTTTAGGTTCGGTTTGTGCAGGCAGGTGGAGGTTGGAGAATATCTGATTTATAAAACACATCCTATAGGCACAATTTCTTGTCCAAGCTCACTTAACACATCTTCCAGAGCAATCCCGCTAGCCCGAAGGGTTCCCACAGAGGAAAGGCAAAGCCAGCGCAGGCGACTCCTTGAGTCATAAAGCAAGAGGGAACTGGGTTCTCCTTAACCAAAAGCCAACCTGAAAATAAAGTGAACGGAGTCCAATTGGGTTCTTAAAAGCTGGAGTGAGGGACACAGCCCAAGCTTTCCTTGTGGAGGAAATGGAAGGAAAACCTATTTTCCCATCCCTCACCTCTTGACCCTCCATTCTCTCTGGAGCTGAGCTGAAATAAACAGGGTCTTATTTGGTTGGAAACCACTAGAAAAGAGAGGCCCACCTCTGGCCACAGAGTGCATTTCAGACAAGTGTTGACAAGTGCTGAAGACAGGGGCTGAACCAGTACAAACCCCTGCCAGGACCCAGGTTTTGGGGTGTGGGGCGGATTTTCTGATGTGGTTTACCTGTGCCTGTTGCTGAGGCTCTTTAATATACAGGCCAAGCAGACACAGCTGCTCTCCTGTGGGCACAGGTGCCGCCTGGCACATTTACCTGGGGGCTGTGGTTCTCTGCTGTGTCCTCCTGTGCTTTGAAACAGAGCAGGGGAGGCGGGTGCATGCCCCCCCCCGCCCCGGGGAGAGGCTGATGGAGTTTGCGGACACCAGACAGAGGCCACAATGCAGCATTTCAGAGGAATTCCATGGATGGCAGGGAACAAGATCCTCCTTCTTCCAGTGAGAACCCAGATTGGCCGCAGAAGACCCAGTGCCCACCCTCACTGGAGCCATAGGGGACGGAGGTGACATCCTCGGCGCCCCCCCCCCCCGCCACGGGACCCATGAGCTCCCTGGCGCTCAGTCTGCTCTGTGTGCCTTCTGACGTCTTCCTTCCCTGCCTCTTGTGATGGTTGGGCAGTCTTGTGTGGCACAGTTGGTCTTGGCAAGCTCGCCGCTTCCTGAGGGGACGTAGCGGGCTGAGCTCTCGCACTGCCCCAGCCCCCTGGCCCCCCGAGTACAGCACACAGGGGAAAGCGCTGTCTCTGACGCATACCTCCCCTAAGTATAGGAGACTCGAAGGGTGACCGCAGCGTCCTCGTAAATCCGTGATGGCCTCTTGGCCTCGGAGCAGCCGGAGAGAGAATTCTCGCGGGCCGTTCTTGAGGAGATGAAGACTTTTTTGGGGGGGGGGGGAGAGGGAGCACATCTGGCATTCATTGACCGAGGAAAAGGAAGGAAAAAAAATCCCCCAGCCTTGGGACAGAATTTCAATTTCTTTTCATGTTGCCATGTGGGTGAGGAGTGCCCCTCCCTCCTGAAGCAAACCCGGAGCGGGTGGGGGTGGGGGTGCTGGCTGGCTGTGGGCTTCCTTTCAAGTTTAAAGGGGACATAAAAATGCACATGGATTTCTGTGAAGAAGCTTGTTCGCTCGCAGGGTGGGAGTGTCTTTTTGGAAAGGGGGCCAGGGGGTGTCTAGCGATTATAACTCACTATCAGTATCTTCTTCCCTTCTGGCCCTGTGACATTTTCCCTTTGCTGCCCTTTGGGAAGGCCAGGTCAGAGGTCGTGGATTCTGTAGCACTGGTGGGCCAGCCAGAAAGGGCTAGTGTGTGCTTTCCAGCTCTCTCCTTTCCCTTTTTTTTCTCTCTAGTTCTGTGAAGCAATCTGGCTCATAGCTTGGCATCCTCAAATTCAGACCCCCCCCCACACACACACACATACTCAGATGGGACAGAAGGAAAGTCCACTCTCCCTCATCCATGATGTCACGGGAGGCCGTCAAGACCAGGAGACTTCAAGTCAGAATAGGTCTTAGGTAGCCTGGATGGCTTAAAAATGTGAGTGAACAGTGGGACCTCTTTTAATTTTTAAAGGGAACTCTAACTCCACCCTTTATGGCCCGCTTAATTATCCTGGACTCCTGAACAGCTGTCTGTTGATTCCAATTAGTGTGATTGACACCTCTTCTAGAAAGTGAAGGCTAATCAACTGTAGGAACCCCACAGAGATTCATTTCCTTCTTGGAGTCTCTCCTGGGCAAGAGGAAACTTAATAGAGAATTGAGATTCAGCACAGAGCTGTGATTTACTTCTTCATACACAGCCCGGCACTGTCTCCGCATGGAAAGGAGGGCTAGGGGATTTGAGGTTGTTTGGGTTGTTTTTAATGGCAGTTTGTTTTTGAACCACACTAGAATTGGTTCTGTTCGCTTTCATTTTTCTTCCTTTCTATATTTTGTGACTCTAAGTTGATCTCTTGACTGTTTGTCTTTTTTTCCCCCCTTTTTTTCTGGGTCTGAAAGGACCCACGAAGTCTACTTTTTATTTCTTTCAACACCGCATTTAGAACTTGACAGAAGTTTCTGGGAAAAACCAACTTTCTCCTGTCTGTCTGTCTGTCTATCTCTGTCTCTGTCTCTTTTCCCTCTCTGCTCTTTTTTGTTTATTCAATTCCAATGCGGAACATTGTTTTTTTTCCTAAGGATGTATTTAGATAAAATGAGAGAGCAGTTACATGAGACATCACACTCCATAGGCAGAATCTAGATACGCACCATGAAAGAAACAACGCCAGCGGAATCCTTCAGCACATTCCTATGCCTAGGGGGTGCCAGGTACATGGAAACTTCTGGTAGGGGTGGATGTGATCTGATGGCAAGACCCACAGCATTAACGCAGTTTTCCTTCCATGTGCTCTCCTCCTGGTCAGAGAGGGGGGTCCAGTGTCACAGCTGGCAACACACTCACTATAAACAGCGTTATGTGGCTCTAAAACAAATACTGTTAAAGGCTGCATGGCATCCAGTTCACAGGGGGCAGTGGTTAGGCAAACCCTAACATTAATTGGCATTTTATTTGACTATAAATTCCATCGCAAACACAAGGTTGGTGTTGCAGATTGTCCCGGCCCTGTGTCACAAATACTGAATGGGTGCTGCCAAATGAGAACCTGTGCTTTGGGTGGAGATCCAATAGCAACAAAGAAAAGCAACTTAACTCTGTGCCTTGTGTGTGGGACAGATAGAGCAATGAGGGGGCGGATGAATGGATGGATGGATGGATGGATGGATGGATGGATGGACAACAGATGAATGGATGGATGCATGATGCATAGAGGGATACTGAATGCCTAGAAGGATGATAGATGAATGGATGGATAGATAACTGGAGGGATGATGGAAGGATGGATGGCTGGCTAGATAACCAGATGGATGATGGATGGCTGAATGGATAGATTAGGAATGTAAAATGAAACTCTGGTTTGGACAGGCAACCTAAAAATAACAGAACCTTTCACGGGCAGGTAAAGCCCCAAGCTTACTCTCAAGAAGGAGCTCATAGACTGTGGGTACTTGAAACAGCCCTGTGTGTCTAGCCATGGCGTGACTCTCCATGAGAAGGGTAGCAAATGGGGAGAGAGGTGAGAGATCCCGCAGAGGCAGGGACAGCTGGGATGTCTATGACACCTCTGGGCTGGCTGTCCGCCACCAATACCAGATTACATGTCATAATGCCACTTCTCACCAGGACAGTGAATCTTCAGACAGTGGGACCGCCCGGCTTCCTGCAGGGCACTGGGCTCTGTGGAGAAGCCTGCATTTGGGGCTGTCTTTTCCAGCTCTCCCTCCCATCATCCCCGGTCCAGGCTCTGTGTAGAAGGTGGAGCGGGCGGGAGGTTATTGTCCTAAGAACACAGAATCAAGCAGAGCACTCACTTGCCCTGCTCCAAGTCCAGGCATGCAGCTCATCTGCTTCCTGGCTCTGGTTACCTCAGGAGCTTTGACTAGCCTAAGAGCTCTTCATTTTTGGCGTCCTCACCATCAGTGAAGCGGGGGGGGGGGGGGACGAGTAGCTGTCCAGGAGCGAGGGCAAGGCCTTGGGGCTGGGGGACTCTGAGGACATCGGGTGTTGGTGTGTATATCTTGTCAGCTATGCATGGCGGTGCTTTTTTGTTTATCCAGTCTACAAATTGGACTCGAGTCATCCTTAAAGCCAGGAAATTTGCCAGTGGAAGTATCAGAATTCGCCTCCCCACGGCAAGGGCCCAGAATAGAGAAACCAAATGGTGTTTGGTCCAAGCCCAGCTGCTGAAGAACACGGGCCTGCAGGGAAGGCCTCGGAGTAGAAGGCTGCTGGAGGGGGGACAGACAGGGAGAGGCACAGGACAGATTATCTCTGTTTTTAATTTCACAGGCCTGGGGCTCCTCATACTGCTGGGCGGTGGAGGGAGCGGGGAGATGGGAGTGCACTGTCCCGCGTGGAGTGGGCACAGCTGCTCTCTGCTGAACCCACTTTGGTGTTGGGAAGAATCTGGCTTTGTAGGGGGCCAGGAACATCTGTTGCCGCCTTTCATGGACCTTCTTGAGGTCCCCAGGTCTGATCAACCCAGAGGACAAGCTACCCACACACGGGGTGTGGTGGTATCTCTGTATCTCTGCTTCTCTCTAATCTCTCTTCTCCCTCTCTCCTTCTCTCCTTATTTTTACATCCTCATCTTCTCTCCGGCTTTGACAGCCAGTGCAAAGCGAGTAGTAACCACAGTGTATCGGGTTCTGGAAGCGCCACCGCTTCTTCCGGTTTCTCCAAGGGCAGAGCTGTGACCTTTGCCCCCGTATGGCTGCATTGGCATGACACTGTCAGTGCGCGGCATGGGGGCTGCTGCTGGGCCCTGTCCACCCCTCTTGGCTGGTGAACCCTGTGGGCATAAACACCCCGTTATCCCCCAGATGGATAGCATCCTCGGAGGGCCTGAACCTTAGCTTACGTGGAAAGGCTTCAAGGCCCACCGGGGCTGCAATGTCTCAGAACCACGTCTGGTTTCTCGTGAGCCCAGGGTGGAGGCCTCTCAGCCTGGAGTCCCAGCTCCTTTGGTCAACTTACTTGCAGCCACATGGACAGGGAATCCCCTCAGTGGGGTGCAGGGCTGCTCAGAGGAGTCCACAGAATACCGGAGGCAAAGCGTCTGTGCAGGGACCCCAGGCTCATTCAGGCAGAGAGTCAAGAGCACGCCATGACGCCTCACCCTTCCCACAAGCAGGCGTGCTCCAGAGACACTGCACCGCCCTCGCCTCTTACACTCGTGGTGTGCGTCACGACACACGTTGACTAGACCCAAGAGCCCCTCTAGTAAACAGACTCACCTCCTGGGGTTTAGGTTTCTAGACCTTTCAAAGAAAATGTCAGGAGACGGGAGGTACCGCTGGGTCTCTCAAGCCCTCATCTCGCGTGTCTAGTTGAGGAATATTCCAGTGATGGAGAATGGAGGTGGAAACAACCCTTTGGGGTGAGGTGGGGGCTCTCCCACCCGAGGAGGAGCTGACTCCTCAAGAAAAAACATAAAAAAGCTGACGTCACTAACTAGTTCTCCTTTGGTGTTGGGAAGAAATCTCTTTCTCGTGTGTGCGCATATGCGCGCGCACACACACACACACACACACACACACACACACACACACACACACACACACACCATGTTTTGGCTCTAATGCAAGCAAAAGTGTGCAAACCGTGATAAGCATCTCATTTAAGCCAGGAGAGCCAGCAGATGGGCACAGGCTCCATCAAGAGACCCCGCCCTGCCCCACACCCAGCCCTGATAGCCTCCCATACAGAGAGGCTGGCGCCGTCAATCGAGCGCTCACCGCAGGGTTTCAGAGGAGGCCGCTGAGAACTCTCCTAACGCTGAGGCGTCCTTGCTGGTGCTGATTTTGAGCAATGAATTAATTTTTCATGAGTCCCTCCCTCGTGCTCCCAAGTACTATTCTGGCTTCTCCCTGTTTCTTAGGACTTTTAAGCTTTGGGAGTGGGGGGGTGGTTGTTACGTGTTTGCACATGAAGAAGGCATGGGGGCAGCCATCACAATGGTGGCCAGGAAAAAATCCAGAAACCAAAGTCTGCCTTCCTTTCCCAGCCCTCCACGTTAAGGGCAAGTACTGGAGAGTGGCATTTGCTTAGATGAATGCCTTAGGGGAAGGCGGGAAGGGGAGGTCCCACTGTGGCTGCACTCTGGGTGGTCTCCACACCTCCCTGCCAGCCCCCAGGTCCCTGGCTCTTGGGTCTGGACGCAGTGCCCCGCTCTGTCATGCTCTCCCTCTGTACACCGAGGTCCTAAGATAAGGACTACCTTTCCTCTTCTCCAATTCATCCCTAGCACTGCCTAGACAGCCGAGGGCTCAGTAGACATTCACCAAGGCGGTAGACCAAGCGTGTGGGTGAAAGCTCAGTAGTTTCTTTCAAGCTGTGAAAGCTGCTTGCTCTGTGCTCCATCTGGCGCTCTACCACTGGAGCCACGCCTCCAGCCTGGCTTTGTACTGACTCATTAGAGATGGGCTCTCACAGACTTTTCTGCATGGGTTGGCTTTGAGCCTCCGTCATCAGATCTCAGCCTCCTGAGTAGCTGGGATTGCAGGCGTGAGCCACCAACACCCAACTAGAAAGCCATGAGAATCAATCAGGCCTCTTCTCAACACAAATGGCTCTGAGGGCTACAGGAAGGGTATGGCTCAAGTGGTAGAGTGCCTGCCTAGAAAGTTCAAAGCCAATAGTTCAAACACCAATAGACCTCCCTCAAAAAATTGCAGGAAAGAGCAGGTGGATATTTATTATTCCAGATACAGAACTGACAAGGGAAGGTGATACCTCTGCTTCCAGAAGGGACCAGATGTGGGTGGTCACGCTAGGAACCCAGGGGCTTAGTCTAGCCTAGGGACTGTGGGCAGGTAGGTGGGCACACATGGACAGACAGACAGACACGTCCTCCCCCTTCTTCACGTCCCATTGACCACACACCTCACAGACAGTGCCTTTGCACACACATCAGTCACCCTGAGAGGGGTTCTTCTGTCCGCACACACCTTCCCTCCTCTCTTCATTACGGGCTACTTGATGGAGGTTGGAGAATCCCGGTGCTATCTACATGGATAAGGCATTTCCAGGGCTGGGGGCACGAGGGGGTCACCACGGCAGCTGGGGGCCAGGCGAAGAACTCTTGAAAGCAATCATATTCTATTCATTCATCCGTCTCCCTGAGAGGACAGGAAATGAAGCTGTCAAAGGGAGGGTGAGGTGGGGTGGGGCGGGGGAGGAACCCATGCCTCAGCCTTAATCATGATATGTGCAAGACGGCCTTGAGGGATTGAGCTTTTATTTGAGTTCAGTGGTGGCTAGCACCGTGGATGGAGCTTTACTGTCACTGAAAAGGGCTGTTGGGATAAACCCAGACAAGCCACAGCATCTCGATAGAAAAACGCTTTATAAGCTGGATGCGGGTGGCTCACGCCTATTATCCTAGCCACTCAGGAGGCTGAGATCTAAGGATCACAGTTCAAAGCCAGCCCAGGCACAAAAGTCCATGAAACTCTTATCTCCAAACCACCACCAGAAAACCAGAAGTGGCGCTGTGGCTCAAAGTGGCAGAGCGCTAGCCTTGAGCTGAAGAGCTCAGGGACAGCGCCCAGGACCAGAGCTCCAGCCCCACAACAGACCAAAAGAAAAAAAAATGCATTATGGAGCTAATACAGGGAAGTACTAAGTTGTATAAACAGGAAGTGGCAGGAGGAATTCCTAAACAGAGCAGGCAGCAGCACTGAGATTGCTCAGACTTGAAGCTGAGCTGAACCCCTCAGAGCAGGAGGGAGGAATCACGCTGCCCTTCCTGAAGGCTTGGCTATTAAAAAAACAAAATCCAAGTTAAGCTACTCATGGTGTCGTTTGCATCTAGCTGCTACGGTGTCCAAGTGTGGTTTGAAGAATGTCACCAGTTAATGTCATCACTGCCCCCCTGCCCTCCCCCCAGTGTCCGGCCATGCTGGCCTTGTTCAAGTGGTGGCAGTGTTTGGCGTGGGTGTGGCAGTGTATGTCAGGTTGGATGAGGAAGTTGCTGCAGGCAGCAGAGCGATCCCCCCCCCCCCCGATGAATTGTGGTAAGGTACAACGTCACCCCATGCCCGTCGGGTGTCAGAACCAGGTCCCAGGGTCCCTGCTCCACCTCTGAGCTGGTGATGCCATGGAGGGCGGGCCAGGCCCTGCTCCTGCTCGGCGTCCTCCTCCTTGTGTGATTCCAGAGGCAGGTCCTGGAACCAGACCATCACCACGGGGCGCGGGGTCGGGGGTAGCTTTGCCCTAGCCAAACAGTGCAGACCTCTGTCCAGGCAGGAAGACGTGTGCCCCCACCTTCAGATTCACCCCAGGCCTCGCTGCGTGCCTGCCACGAATGTGCATGAGGGTTAACACTTCACACAAACACCAGGATATCCCATCTCCTCTGGCAGTCGGCGGAGACACCTCTACACCACACGGTCCCAGGTTATCCCACGGGTTCTGGTCCCGAGATACTCAGAGCGCGGCTTAGAACTGGGGCCAGAGGTACGCTGTGTGGTAATGCAGAAGCCAGGCGTCAGCACGCAGACATGTAGACTAAGAAGACCTCGGTGCCATGTTGATGTGTCTCTCCTGCTTGCCCGGGGCCGCCTCCTCTGAGCACTGGCATGGCATTTCCTGGGGACATGAAGACACAAACGCCCGTGAGCTCCCCCCCCCCGGCCCTCGGGGGGGGTCCTGAGGACACACTTTCCGCTCGGGAGCTAAGATTTATTTGGAGCGCGCACACACGGTCACACAAAGTTGTTAAATAGCAGCGTAAACACGATGGTGAAAAACGAGGTCATGAGGAAGTCATAGACCACCCAGTGCCAGATGAGGGGCTGCGTCAGCGCCCACCACAGGTGGTCGTACGAGGCCAGCGGTGCCACGGGGCCCTCGTCCACGGCGTCCTCCATCAGCAGGTAGACTTGCTTGGGCTGTGCTGGCATCCCCGGCGTGCTGGCGGGGTCTGCTCTCTACTGGGCCACGTGGCTGCTTGATCTCCCGGCCTGAGCGGAGGCCTGCGGATGAAGCTGGATGGAGTTTTGGGGTCACCCTGCAGCCTGCGGCCCTCCGGTGCGCTGAGTCCCGCCCCACTGCCCCGGCAGGCTTTGATGTCGGTGACAGCCACGTCCAGTCACGCGGGTGTCCCCTTCTGTGTCAGCCATCCATCCCGACACTTTCATGGGTGGAGAGGCGGGGCACAGTATTTTCCTATCTCAAGACAAAGACGCCCCCACCCCCCAAGTCCCGCTGAGAACTGCCTGGGTCTGCCCAGGTCTGAAAGTGCCTTCTCTCTCCTTGTGCAAACACAGCCCGGGACCCTAGGACAAAGGTCTCAATCAAAGGAGCCCTAGGCGGGGAGCGGGGGCTGGGTGGTAGGGAGGTGTGTGGAAGGCCAGTGCATGCTGGGAGCTGTGGGGAGGCCTGACTCTTACAACTCACCTCATCACAACCCCTCTGGCTTTGTGTGGTCTTCTCATCAGCAGGTGGCTGGCTCACGCCTGTCATCCTAGCTACTCGGAAAGCTAAGGTCTGAGGATCGGGTTCAGAGGCCAGCCGGGCAGGAAAGTCCCTAAGACTCTTACCAGCAGAAAGCTGGCAATGGAGATTTTGCTCAAGTGGTAGAGCACAAACCATCAGATAAGAGCAAAGGGATGCTACCCAGGTCCTGAGTTCAAGTCCCAGTACCTATGCTCCTGTGTGCGTGTGCGTGCACACACACATGCTGGGATTGCAGGCATGAGCTCAGCACCCCGCAAAGACCTCCTCTTATCAGAACCCTTGATTGGTGGCTGCGGCTGGCCCCGCCTTGCTTTGTGTGCCCAGCTCCGTCAGGTGTGAGCACTGCCCACCCAAAAGCGTCTAGATGAGCCAGCAGCCCCGAGGCCATTTGCCAATCAAGAAACCTGTCCTTTGCTCTGTCCTGGGAGGGGCGTGTCCGCCCTCGTACAGACCTTGTTCCCTGATGAGGGGGCTCTGGGGGACGGGAGCCCTGTGTGCTGGAGTCTGGTGTGTCCCGTTTGCAGAGCCTTCCTCCATCGCTGCCCTCCGAGGACAATGGCTTGTCCTGAAGACAGAGTGACAGCCCTGCCTGGCTCTATTCCCGCCCCACACCTCCTCCTCCTAACCTGTCTGTGGACGCCTGGCTGCTCTGTCACTTTGGGCAACTTTACTAGACCTCTTTGGGGCTCTGCTACTGCCTCTCAGAAGTTGCTATATCTGGTGCTTGCCTTGTAGGGCTGCTGTGAAGGTGAAATGATCCATACATGGGATTTAGCAAAATGTCAACTAGTGTATGCGCCCGCTCGGTGAACGGCACAGTGGCTGAACGGCACAGTGGCTGCCCTCCCTGCGGAACCAGACACACACACCGTGCCCACAGTGTATAGCCTTCAAAGCTGGCTGCCCTAGATTGTTCTAGAAAGCATCCAAAGGGATCTAGGCATTGGTTTACCCAAGAAGCATGTCAAGGACTTTCAATAATGCTGGCACCAGAGCCAACAGGCAGAGATGTGCAGAATTCTAAGCTGGTGTTTACTGTGGGTGCTGTGCTGTGGGAGGTCCTATCACCTAATTTAAAATATTTCCGTGCTAAATAGTCCTGTAACTATTTTAATGCGTATTAAGAGCAACACTGTAATTAGCATCTCCACCCTGACTTCACAGGTAATTTGTTTAGGTTGAAATTCCTTTTCAGAAAGCACAGGGGAGGAATGTATATAAATTACATGCAGATAGGGGGCAGGGAGTTTGGCCTAGTGGTAGAGTGCTCGTCTAGCATACACAAAGACCCAGGTTGGGTTCTTTGGTGCCACATACCTAGAAAAAAAGCTGCAAGTGGTGCTGTGGCTCAAGTGGCAGAGCTTGAGCCTCGAGGGGGAAAAAAGCCCAAGGACAGTGCGCCGGCCCTGAGTTCAAGCCCCATGACTGGCAAGAAAAAAAAATTAGATGCAAATAAAATACAAGTTAGGGTTTCCACACTTAGGGTAAACCACAGTGACTGCGGCTTGAGAAGTGAGAGGTACGCCTGCTCAGGCACTGTGGACCCTGTCTGCGATCTCGTCTGCCTGGAAGGCCTCAGGTAGGAGGCTCAAGGGCCAAGAATGGCCTGGGAAAAGAGCAAGCTGACACACTATCTGAAACCAGACTAAGAGCAAAAAGGACTGGGGGCCTGGCTCAGGCAGTAGAGCCTATGCTGAACAAGCAGGAGTCCATGAGTTAAACTACCCACCAACCCCCACCAAAAACTGAGCACGGCCCAGAGAAGTTAGTAAATGTGTCTTGTGTACATGGGATCGTTTTGCAGACTAACATGAGTTTTATTCGGCGATTATAAACTTTCCAGCATTTTTTTTAATGGAGGTAGATTTTTCCCACAGTAGACTGAAAAACACCTAACCCATCTGAGAACAGAGAATCCTTTGTGTCTAGAAACTTCTTTCCAACAGCGATAACAAATGTTGTTTCATGTTTACCCGGAGCTTTAATTATAATTACCTTGTATATATTGGCATGGTTAATGATAATGACATTCTGAATTTTCATAATGCCTTACCCCTGACAAAGTCCTTTTGCTGATGTTATGTAATTGGGGTTCCTAATTAAAATTCCAATCCACAGAGGCCAGAATTTTGCCTCCCCCTCCCACCCCGTCACAAATGGAGAAAGTGGGTGCCAGCAGGGCTAGGAAGATGGCCTGTCCCCAGAGCCACCCTGAGGAGAAGCAGGCTCTGAGCTGCTTCATTAACTCCTTCCCTCTGGCCCTGTGAGCTGGCCACGCTGCCTCCTTCCCCCCCCCCCCCACGTTAAACAGCAGTTTCTCCCCGAAACTTCTGACTGTCTCGCCACCTCCCCGGGTCTCAGACTTTTTTTTTGACCCACTTCTGCTTCTCCTCCAGGCAATGGCCAGCGAGTTACCTGGTTGTCAGCCATCACGGCACTACCCAGGAAGCCCTGTCAACGGCTTCTGTCTCCACTGGCACAGGCCCCCAGGGCTGACCTCGGCCCCCGCCTCCTGCCACCCCCTCCCTCCGACTCCTCCGTTCCTCAACCAGGCCAGACGCTGCTCTTTTCTGACCACTTGGCTGTTGAGCCAAGGGGGAAGTAAGAGACGTTGCTGAAGAAGCCTGCCCAGAGTAACAGGGAGGTAGGGAGAATGCCCCGCACAAGGCCAAGAGGACAGGCAGAGGCAGAAGGATGGGTTTCCGGGGAGGGCAAGGACCTACAGAGGGAGCTGATGTGACCCCTAAAATCTCAGGACCCCAAGCAGGTGGAGGGTGGCACACGAGTGGGAGAATGTGAGGAAAGGACCTTCGTCCTTGATTGGAGGCGAAGATGACGGGCTCGTGGGGCCTCTGGAGGGATAACGTGTGCTCCTCCTTGCCCCTAAATTATAGCAGACCCACTGGAAATGAGTGCTTCCCTCCTCAACCCCCTGCCTCTCCCTCCCTCCACCACACAACGCTTGAATGCATGTGTCATTGCAACGGAGATGAAAGACCTTGACATTTATTTCCCACTTCCCTCCGCGACCTCTTTGTTGGTAAAATGCAGGAAGATCTGGGTTACTAATCTAATTTCAGTTTGTTTCAAACTGAAAAGAAAACAAAAAAAAAAACCACCCCAAAACAAAAGGTATTCTAGGACTGGCATTCTAGAAGGGGTTTCCTCATTCTCCACGTCTCCCTGCCTTCAATTAGTGGTTCTGAATTGATTGTGTCACAATCATCGCGGGGGGGTGGAGCCCTAAGAAATCAGACTGCAGGCCCACCCCGGCCTCCCTGGAGTTAGTCTGGGGGGGTCCAATTTGCATAATGAGTAACTCAGGAGCCGCTGCCATGGTTCTGGTCCCAGGCCTGCCGGGCCACGGGACCACACGTGGAAAACCACCACGCTAAGACAATAGCCAAGAATGTTCTAAACGCCGCCACCTAGGGAAGAGAGGGCAGACCTCAGGCTGTGCTGGGGGGTCTCCTTGGCTAAATCAGCGAGGAACGGAAGCAGCGTTTATTTCCCGTGTCAGCCCTGCCTCGTGGCGTGGGGGTTACAAAGTCCAAGGAAGGCGCAAGGGGTCCGTTGGGGAAAGAGTCTCAAAGGAGTTGGGAACCGAGTGGTGTCCTCCCTCGCCTGGCCCACCTTCCTCTGCTTCTCCCACACACACTCGGATTTGTTGACTGTTATTGTCAACAGCGCTCCCCCCTCCGGTTTCCAGAACATTCTCTCTGCCTCAAGGCTACCAAGAGGCGTCCAAACCAATCCCACTTTTACTTACACTTCTCTCTCTGCCAGGCTTGGGGTTAGGCATGGACTCCTCTCCCTCTTTGTGTTTCCAAAACTTTGCAAAGCCCCAGACGAAATGAGTCAACATGTTTAGGCTTTTTAGTTCAAGCCTTTCCCACTGGCTCACCCAGTGATGGTGCAAAAATAAACAAACTCTTGGCCCTTGGGTGGAATTGTACTCATCCATTAGCGGGGAGGGAGTCTTCGTGCTAGCAGTTCCCCTTGGGGGAGGAGAGGAAAGAGAACCTGTGGACCCCTTCCCAGAAGACACACACCTGTGCAGGTAAATGCAAAAGGCTGTGTGCGGTTTGGAGACTTCTCCAGTCCCAAACAACAGGGCAGTGACGTGCCAGGCACATCCGCACCTCGCCACAACCCCATGGAGGCTGGCCTGCCGGTCTCCAGATGACAAAACCACCTCGGAGCCAGGCCATGGCATGAAGCAGGAATCCCTGTCATTCCATTGCCTGGAGGCAGCAGACAGGACAGAGGCAGCCTGTACTGCCCCCAGCTGCCCTCTCCTCCTCCAGGAATAGATGACCCTGAGTTCTGCGGGGACCCTTTCCCTTCAAGTCTAGAATTCAAAGACTGTTGTCTTTTTCCCTCCCCTGTGTTCACGACCAAACGCTGGGGGAAATGGCCTGCGCTGCCGTGCTCAGTGGTGTTCCCCAAGTGCAGAGCTGAGACGGACTGCACCCCCACCCCCACCCCCAGGAGGGGCTTGCCCCCCCTTGTGAGGTGAGCAGCCTTCTTGTCATAGTTTCCGCCCGGAGGCAGCTTTCTTTCAAGGAGGAGTGCAGTTAAAGGGCAGGCTCTGAATGAAAACTGCTCCGCCCACAAACAGAGCTCACAGGCTCCATTTCCAGTCCCGTCATCTCCGGGACCAGTGGCTTTTCATAAATGCACGGGAGACATCTTTGAGCTACTACCGGTGCTCCCCAGGGTGTTTGGGTTTGGAGTCTGACTGTTTAGCTCTCCTCCAGGTCTGGCGGCATTGAAAGGGAGAGGTACACAAAACAGCTCCAGTCCAAGTGCCCCCCCCGCCCCGCCCAGCCTCCTGTTTATATAAGCACACTGGACCTGGCTGGTTACACTCCACAGAGGGAAGGGGAGGGGAGGGGAGGGGGGAGGGGCAGGAGAGGGAGGGGGGCACAGTGGCACAAGGTCTTGGGAGAGAAGCCTAGGTGGAAAGGACCAGATGAAAGAGGCCTTCCAATTGGAGGATGCCCCATCACTGGGGAGGAAGGAGAGAAGGCAGGGTGGGCTCGGTGGACAGATTCAGTCAACCACTGATAATGCGTGCCAACCCCATGCCTTTGCTGGGGAAGCAGGCTGGGCCTTGGAAGAGATGAGGGCCCTTGCATCTAAAACACCTCGGCTAAGCGAGGAAGGGGCTCTTTCCCCAGAACCCTGAGGGGAGCTCTCCCCGAGGACAGCACTGGCTCTCCCGGCCAGTGATGGAGCTGTGCTAGCAGGGGGCATTTCAGGAATGTACCAGGGCAGGCGGGTTCCCTGAGCGCCCCTGTCCTGTTCTGACCGGCCATCGGATGGGAGGAGGGCACTGGGGACAGGTGGGCAGCCGGGCCCACGTCACAGCGGTCCGAGATGGACCGGAGCCTTCATGCTCAGCCCGATGCTGAGATCTGAACGCACACTTGCCGTCCTGACGCTCTATCGAGGGACCTCAGTCACTTCTCCAGTCGTTAGCTTTGCTTCCCACCCCAGCTGTTCTCTACCACCGTAGCCTTCCGGCCGTTATCCTTTATTCTTGAAAAGCCCATCTGAAAGCAGGGTCTATTTTGTTTGCTGATTATGGTATCTATATCATCTCCCTGCATAAAATACTGTTTGGGACAGGGTGGCGTCATCGTCACTTAGACACAGAGCCTTCCGCCCTTTTCCTCTCATGCACGCCTGCAGGGTTCGCTCGGCCAGCTGTTGGTTAGTGTGACTGTGGGCTAGCCATGTTTGGTGACATCTTTCTATGTCGATACCCACGGGTCGCCCACACTCTGTGGGTGCGCCAGGGTCCCACAGGGTTGCCCCAAGCCTTGTGTCGTGGGCCTCTGTGGGCACGGGGCAGGCAGCCCTCCACTTACTGGTTCTTGTGCTCACGAGGCCGGTCCTTGTGTCCTGTGCACGCCCCAGCTTCTCGGAAGCTTCCCCTCGGCAGCCTGGCTTGGATCCGAGTCCTCCTAGAACGGCAGAATGCACCAGGTCTGTCTCGGTGACTCATGTCACTCCGCTCAGTGTCAGAGTCAAGGTGTGACCTTGGCCTTGGAACCACAGGGGGTCACAAGCCTGGCTTCTCACTAGATTCACAGAACATTCTAGTCCCTTCTGAACTCGCCCTCCCAGGTAGGCCCCATGCCGGAGGTTTGGCTTATTTCTTCTGTTTTTAATACTTTTTTTTTGCTTTGGTTTTTTTTCCCAAATTCCCTGCATCTATGGACTAGCTGTGGGCAACTGTATGCCGGGGGGTCTGGGCTAATGAAAGCCAGGGAGAATGTGGGCAGGGGAGCGTGTGGGCTGCTCGGGGGTGGTTGTGAGATCAAGGGCTCATGTCAGGACAAAGCCAGGTTCACAGGTGGGACTCAGGGGACAGTCCAAGGTTGCTGTGGTGGACGGAACAACACGCGGGCCCCAGGCCTGGGGCTTCATCTCCATCCCCCAAACAAGGCAGGTTTGAGGCTTAAGAGTTTTGTGTGTGATGCACTGTCACCATGGTGACGAAATTGGAAATCCTTTTCCTAACAACAGTGCTGTTAAACCATTTGTTTAATTATTTGTATGTGCGCAGCTCCGTCCGTCACAGCCTCTGATCTAAACCCTCCCTGGGTTCAGCAGGGCAGAGGAGCCAGGCACCAGGCCTGGCCTATGCAGGTCACATCCGTCCACGGGGTGACCACAGGAAAGAGATGGACCAAGGAGGCCCCTAAGCCGGTGGCCCGGGGAGGCCAGTGCCGCTGGTCCTCTGGGGCCAGTCCGTTATGTCACACACCCAGTGTCCAGGGAGGCCGCCATCCACACAGCTTTGTCCCCCTTGGGTCCAGCTGGGGCCATTTCTGAATCCACCTTTTCATGTTTGTGCAATGAGTTTCTCTGAAATGCCACCCTGGATCAAGATGGCAGACCCCCCCCCTCTTACCAACCCAGATGATTCCAGAAGCCCTAACACCTGCCCTTGACCCCCTTCCATGAGACCTGCCCTCCGACTAGTGCCGACCCCTAGGATAAAGAGCAGCATCTGGGGGTAGTAACTCTGATTTAACGTTCGTTTCCCAAGTGTTGAGGCTGGTGTGGGGGTGGGGAAGGACCTGAGGACTCATGTGGATCCAGGACCCCTGGGGGGCCTGCACCCCCCCTTAGAGCTGACCGTGTCTCCAGATTGTGTCTTTCTACCTGTTCCATATTTTATCAGTTCCCATTCTGTTTCTACTTTTTTGTCCCCAAGGCGGTCCTGTCCCTTTTCCAGTGTAGCCTCAACCTCGATCCTCAAATGTCCACATCTCCCAGAGCGGGGGGCCGGAATGACAGGCATGTGACCATGCCTGGCCCCTCTGCCTCACCGATTGCTTCTGGAGAACCTGGTGCAGGCGACAGCTTGGGAAGAGCGGGCTGTCACGCGCTGTTCCCTCTCCCGTCCTGACAGCGGGCTGTTCTCCCAGCCTTGAGCTGTTGCTCTGGAAACCAGGGCTTCCTCGGGATCTGCCCTAGGATCCCGGCCTAGTCAACTTGAGTAGCTGTTGCAGAAACTTCAGGCAACGCAGAAGCACCTCCCTGTCCTCACAGCAGGGTCACGGGCTCTTGACAGACAGCGTTCTCTCTGCTACTTGAGATTTTCTATCTGCCGACACGGAGCGTTGCGGGCGGCTTGGAGCCTGGCGTGAAAGCGCAGAATCTGGGCTGAATGCTAGCTCTGCCCGTCACAGGCTAAGTCACGCAGAGGGCAAGAAACGCACTGTTCGTCACAGCCGTGTGGACATCTTCCCACCGCTGGGTGCCATGCTGGGTTCAACTCCTACAAATGCTCCTGGGACCAAGGTCCTGGCTCCCCACCTCACCACCTGGCCACGGCAGGCGCCACGCCTCCACCCAGCGCCTGCACGCCTCAGGCTCCCTTCCCCGTGGAGTGCGTGGAGCACAGCACACAGGACTGGAAGCGAGCAGAGCAGACTGTGTCCTCTTGAGTCTGTGCTCTCCCCACCCGTGGGGCCTGAAGCTCAGCTTGTGTGTTGGCATGGCAGTGGTCCCCTGGGCAAGGTGAGAATGCAGCTGCCTCCGTGGCGTGGATTCCTTCTGGTGGCCTGGGACCACGCCACTCGTTCTCCTGTCTCTGCGAGCCATGCAGCCCTCCTGGCTTGACTCCACCTCCAGTAATTCCCCTCCATCTGCCTGCTTTGCCTCCTATGCCTGACATTAGTATTTCCCCGAGGCAGAGGAGTCCTTGGGAGAATGACCCCACCCGCAGACGCTGCGTCTGAGTTGGCACGGTTCCGTGAAGCTTTCTGAAGGGGTGGACGTGCCACACGCATCTAAGGGCCTGGGGAACCTTAGATTCACTTCGATTCCCTTAGCCAGGTGGACCTAGAGTCCGCCATATCGGACCGCAGGGACCTAGCTATTTGAAATGTCAAAACCGGGTATGCGCGTCTTGGTTCTCAGTACAGAACCTGAGCAATCCAGGTGCGGCAGAGCTAGCCTTCCATGGGGGAGACAACAGTTGCTCTTGAAAAAATACAGAGATACATAAAAAGTGAGGTCTCACCACTTCATAGGCTCAGAACCCGCTCAGTGCCCAGCTCTGAAACGTATCCAAGCCTCCTTCTGAACCTCTGAAGGATCGGGCATCCTGGGGCCTCGCTGGGGAGACCGCTGAGCCAATTCAGTGGAAAACCTGATCTGATTCTGACCCACCAGTGGGTAGACAGACCTCAGAGCCCAGGACACCCCGCTAAGTCGCTGGAAAGGGTCTGAGCGCCAGGCCTGCCTCCCTGTATTCTGACTCCACCATTTATTTTCAGTCTTCTAGAACGTTTCTACTCTCTCATTAGATGCTTCCTCCGCCTTGAAATAATTATTTCCTGGAGGAAAGAGCATGCCTGACTGTCAGCTGTGTGTGTGGCCAGGACTTCTTTATAGATAGCCAATTGCCAAGTCCCCTCACCAAAAAGGTGGCAAGCCATTCCGGAGTGACCAGTTGGTCAATGCCTGTATGTCTGCAGCTCACCAATGCTAGACAGGGGGGAGGAAAACTGGCCCTAAGATTTTCTTTCTGGGCCCTCAGTGCCTTTACGTCTTGGGCATGAAAGCCACCCCCAGGACAGACAGGGATAAGAGTGACCCAGTGAGGAGATGGCCTCACACCACCCTCCTGTTGCTCTAACTAGTCACCGCCGTTTCTTTTGTCTTGGGTTAGCTGCTTGGATCATGTTTGCATGGATGGAGAGCCCCTGTCCCCAGCCAGCATTTGGTTTTCACTCCCAGGAGAGTCTGGGTCTCTGGTCAACGAAGTCGGTCATCCAGGCCGGGGCCGAGGAGGGAGCCGGCTTCCTGTGCGTTGAGTCTGGTAGAGATGCAGCCAAAGTCGCGCCCGGGCTCTTGTCTTTCCTCTTCCATCCTTCATTCTACCGTCCTTCCTCCAGCACCGCGGGGCTGTGGGCTCCCAGCGTGTGGGCTCCCTTAGACGCGTGCCTCTAATCCCAGCTCTTCAAGGAGGTGAGAGGTGAGGGTTAAGCCGGCCTGCGCAGGAAAGGCTCATCTCTAACTAGCCAGCCGATTCCTGGAAGTTGCAACTGTGGCTCAGGTGGCAGAGAACTAGCCTTGAGCAAAAAGGCAAAGCACAAGGACACAGACCCTGAATTCAAGTCCCGGGATGGGCAGGCACACGCGTGTGTGCCCATGTGTGCACGCACACTTACACTAACTTCCCACATCAGCCAACACTTTGTTGGGCATAAGCAGAGTGAGTGAGAGAGAAAGCCTAAGTTATACATATAATATATAACAACCTACCACGCAGGTGGAGGCCACCAGATGAAATTACCTCCTTGAGTCACTCGACCCTTGTGTGTCATGTCATAAACATTATGAGCACTCCATAAACATGTCATAAAGCTTGATTAAAAGAATAACTGTGCCCCTTAGTCTTTTCCCCTGTCCCCTCCATCCTTCCTTCCTCCCTCCCTCCCTCCCTTCCTCTTCCCTTCTCTTCTTTTTTCCTACCTTTCTTCCTTTCTTCGCTCCCTCCCTTCTTCCTTCTCTTCCTCCTTCCTTCCCTCCCTCTCTCTCCTCCCCTCCCAGGCTCTCGTCCTTTCTTCTCTGTAACCCGAGCCCTCTGGGCTGGTAGACTTCTTGGTGGCATTTTAGGGATCTTTAGACTTTGCTCCCTCGCTAAGTATTGTAACTTGCATGCGAGGCTGCTCTCTCTCCTCCGGAGGCAGGGAACCAACAGGTACCTGAGGTGCTTCGGGGAACGAGAACTGGGGATGGCGAGTGTACAGGCGATGTTTTAGAAGCATTTTACTTCCAGTCGGAGTCTAGGAAGGACTTCCCAAGGTGTGAACATTTGGGCAGAGACTCTAACAGTGGAGGGACCAGCACCTCAGGACTCTTGTGGACTACTGAGCCACTGCCCCGGGCGGGGGTGGGGGAGAAGCTGGCTGACCCAAGCCATCTATTCAGCTGGGGTTAAATTCCACCCCCAGGAGGGGCAGGAGATGGCAGAGGTGACCCAGCTGCAGAGAGGGGGTAACCCAATCCCGGGCCCAGGCAGCCTTCCTGCAGACCCAGGGAGCCTTTGAGAAATGATCCTGGTGGTCAGATCCGGAGCAGAAGAGCTTGGGTTTCCGTTTTAATTACGGAAGGAAAGCCTCATCCCAGCCTGCGTCCACCGGACCGGGGTTTCCTGTCTCCATCAGCTTCTCTGCGCTCACCTCATAAAGATCCTGGTGGGCCCCGCGCACCTCTGCAGAGATGCTGTGCCAATGGCCGGTGGAAAGCCTGTGAGGGGCGGGCAGTGGGGTGTCAGAGGTCATGGCTGGGGGCCACAGTTCCAGTTATGACCTCACAGAAGGGAGCCCCGGAGGTGGGGCTCAGCCAGGCCGGTCCCTCTGCTGGCCCCTCTGCAAGCCCCTGGGAGAAGAAAGAGCTCTCAACCCAAAAGCCAAAGACCTTCTTCAAGTCATCTGCATTCTGGGGACTTGGAATATTCTAGACACTGCTCGGTGACATCCTCAACATTGGACTCCATCACCCCTTCTCTGAAATACTTGGGATCAGAAGAGTTGAAGATTAGAGCTTTCCGGTTTTTTGTTTGGCTGGGCTACTTCGGCGGCCCTGGGGCCTGGCACTGTCCTCACATTTCTGGTGTCAGCCCCAGCTGCTGCCCAGCCTCTTCTCTAACCCCCGGTCCCCTTGGCCTGGCTGGCACCTTTGAATCCCATCATCTCCAAGGCAGAGGCGGAGCACATGCATCCATGCTTATGTGTGCACGAAATACCCACGTCTGCAGTGCTGGAAGCCGTGGGAGGGGAGGATGTGGACAGGAGGTTTCTGCTTCTAGGAAGTCATTGTGCAGACAGGTCATGGCGTGCACAGACCGGCAGACAATACACTCCCAAACGGATACCGTCAAGTGTACACGGCACGGGCCTCCATGAACACGCTGCCTCCTGCTGCCTTAAGTCCATTAGGTGTGGGAGCATGAGCAGAGTAAGTCTGGGGCCTGGGAGGGGGCTCACATCAGAGCCCTGGAGTTGTGGGGAAGCCTGGTGGCAGAGCAGGAGAGCCTCTAAAGTGCTGGATCCTGGTAGGTGCCAGAAGGGTGTCGGGGGTAGAGGGCAGAGTGCTCATGCTAAGTGCTCATGCTGAGTCCCGCACTGGACTTCCTGGACACCGAAGCTCAAAGGCTGCCTCAGCTCTGACGTTGTAGCAGGACTGCAGAGAGGGGCGGTCTTACCCAGCAGGGGTTGCTGCTCCCAGCAGCCCAGAGGGCTGGCCCTCTACCTGGCCTGAACCTTAGCCCGCTGCCCCCTGGCTGCATCCAGTCACCAAAGGCTCACTCAGCCGGGGTTTGGAGGGGAACAGGGCGCTGCTCGCCTGCAGGTCTGAGCCTGCGGCGGGGATGGCGGGGTGGAGGGATGGCCGTGGACTGTTTGGCTCGCTCAAGGCTACTCTCTTGCCTCCAGTTACACGGAACACCACCAGGACAGCACTAGCTAGAGGCCCAGTGGGGCCAATCAAACTCAGACAGAAAACCCCGTCATGGCGAGTCTATCCCGGTTGGTCTTAAAAGCCTCATTTTCTCATAATGCCATGTTTTGCCCGCAATGAGAGCTTTTTCTCAGGCACATTTGGGAACTCACTGGCTTGCCTAGGCCCGGGGCTGAGGCCGACAGCAGGCCGCCAACTCTCCTACCTGTGTCTCTGCTGCTCAGGGCCACCCGCCCGGCCTCGGGGCGGAGCTGGATCCAGTTCCCATCACTCTCACTCCTCCACCGTGCGCAGAATTAGCCCTTGGGGTTCTGTTTCCTTCCAGGCGGGTCATGGCTCCTGGCCAACCATCCTCTCCATTAGTGAATGAGGAACGGCACCCCCGGAGAAAATTAGAAACAGATATGGGTGGCGGGGGGCTCTGCGGGGGAAGGGGCGGCGGCTTGCGTTATGTTGGTGATTTACCAATGTTTTCCTAACGTGAGAACCAGTCTTCTCGGGCCTGGGGTTTTTTACAAGGGAGGAACTTCTTCCAGACAGCTCCGTCCTCTACCGCCCCCATAAATCCCCTCATCCCCACTTCCAACCAGACCGCGGCCTCTGCAGAGCCACCGTGTTGGAGCCCATTGAGCTAGCCGGTCCTTATCAGCCTCAACTCCAACATGAGGTCAGGCCTGGGATGTGAAGCCATTTCATATTTATTCTTGCTCTATTTGGCAAGGAGCCTTGAAAGAAGGAAGGAAGGAAAAGCCCTGCAACAGCACTGCTCGGCTCGGGGGTGTGGAGTGTCTGGGACAGAACATTCTACAAGCTGATTGGGGACAGACGCCTCAGAGGGTGTCACCTGCAGGCCCCCAGCAGTTTCTGTGGGCCACAGAGAGAAGCAAGCAGATGTTTCAGTGGCCCGGAAGCTCAGGTTTCCATGCTATATGCTTCTGATGGGCCCCAAGGACTGGGCGACAGGGCAGGAGATGCCAGGCTGTGTGTGTGTACAGACACACGGGGCTTTCTGCAGGGCTCAGCAGGGAAGCAGAGGGGTCTCAGACCCCACAAAGCTGGAGAGCCCGAGGACAAAGGGGGCCTTTCCTACATCCTCAGGCCCCGCCAGAGATCCAGTGAGATTCCGTCTTCATTAGTCACGCTCATTTGCCGGTGGGGAGGACATACAGCCAGTGTGTCGGGCTGTGTGAGGCACGGGCAGGTACGTGCTAGAGCAGGCTCGTTGGTGCCAGGACTCGCTGGTGTTGAGCAAGGACGGCGGCTGTGAAAACGCCAAGGAAAGAAGCCATGGAAGAACCCAGACTCCAGACCGGGCTAAGCTCTACAAGGTCCCGTCCTGGTCTGCCACCCACCGTGGCCTCGGGTACGCTGTCCTGTCTGCACGTGCCTCCTTCCACCCACATTCTCTGAAATTTCTCAAAGTCCCTCCCACCAGGCCGGGCCTGTGTTTATCCCTAAAATGCCACGTTGATTTCTCCCATATGCCCCACCTCCGTGCACTCTCCAACACACCCTGACCTCCCCAAAGGCCTGCTGCCCTCCAGGCCCAGGAGAGGAAGGCAGGACAGGGCCTCTTGTTGATTACCACTCCATTTGGCACCGGAAGCCAGAGCTGAGAGAAGACCTACAGCCAAAAGTCTAAAACTTCCCTTTGGACTTGTTGAAATGGTGGACAAAATAAGATGAGTTGGGGATTCATCATTGGAAGACAAGCGGGATAAACTCTCACACTCCGGAGATATTCGCTCCTGGGTCTGCCTCCTGGTTTGGGTTATCAAGCCCAGGGGCTGTTCATTCTGCGTAGTTTATGAGGCTTATCCTGGACTGCCATGAGACCCCAACAGCAGATCACTTTAATTGGTAAGGTCAAACTTGAAGGAGGGAGGCCTCTCTCCTCCAGGGAAAAAGCAAATTGTAAGTGGCATAACTGGGTGGTTCAGGAACTTTCCATGTTCTCAGATAAGGAGCAGAAATACGGGTTCAAAAAGTCAGTATCCGGGTTGGACGCCACATGTGGGAGTTTTCCTAAAGGGGGGCCATCGCCAGGCACGACCACGTGCCAGTGTGACCTGGAAAGTGAAGAGGACCGACAACAAAATAACCTGAAGGGACGTCCTCGGGGCGGTCTTCTGAGTCAGGCCAACTGGCAGGTGGCAGGAAAGGCTACTTGAGAATGGTTTTAGAACCAGCAGCTGCAGAGAGATGTATCTTAGATTAAATAAGCAGTGGTTCTCAGCTGAGCACTGGTGGCACAGGCTTGCAATCCTAGCAACTCAGGAGGCTGAGGGCTGAGGGTTGTGATTCAAAGCCAACCTGGGCAAGAAAGTCCATGAGACTCTGATCTCCAATTAACATAAAATCAGAAGTGGCACTGTGTCTCACAGTGATAGAGCGCTATCCTGGAGCAAAAGAGCTCAGGGACAGTGCCCAGGCCCTTGATGGACAAAAAGGAAAGAAAGAAAGATAGAAAGAAAGAAAGAAAGAAAGAAAGAAAGAAAGAAAGAAAGAAAGAAAGAAAGAGAAAGAAAGAAAGAAAGAAAGAAAGAAAGAAAGAAAGAAAGAAAGAAAGGAAAGGAAAAGAAGGAAGGAAGGAAGGAAAGAATTGTTCTCAGGGTGGGACCCTTAGCAGGCAGGCAGCCCCTCAGTATTAATTAGACACTTCCTGCATACTTGGAGTTGTTCAGACTGGCGGGTGTGGTTCTCTCATGTGGCTGTGGCTTTGGACTGTTCATCTTTGTGTATTCGTTGCACCCCCGGCGTGTCACGTCTGATTCCATTTTCATGCTTCATCTCCACCTCTGACCTCTGATATCATGACGTGGGTGTCAGCAGTTCTTCACTGAATTAATGTCGTGATAGCTTTAGGTTGGTGGCATTTCTGTGACTCGACTGCGGGGTTTTGCCTCACTGATTCTGAACTGGAGACGGGCATCGATGCCGTGGGGAGCCTTCTCCAGCTCAGGCCGCGTGGACTTCAGGGACAATGGCGAGGCGCACACACACCACACACAGGGCGAGACCCTGGGTGAGGGGCGGCGGGGTGGTGACTCAGGCCCCCGGCCCTGTGGCTTTGCTTTTCCCTTCCCTGTGGCCTTTGGCCCACTTGCTTTGTGTCTGGCATCTCCTCATCCGCAGAGCCGGAGCAAATACGAAGCTGACCCCACGGCGTTGGGAGAGAGAGATGAGTTAATGCGTCTAGGAATTCCAGAAGCTCCCCCTGCCGTTGTCCTGGCCTTGCCAGGAAGCACTGAGTTCCAGCATTTGTTTTGGGGGTTTTTTTTCCCTCCATGGACTCATTTAGAAGCGTCTTTTAACAATAATGATGGAGGACAGTACAGGGAGGAGGCCAGGGCAGGGAGGAGGCCAGGGCAGGGAGGAGGCGAGTGCAGGAAGGCCGAGGGTGGGTGGTCTGTGTTACAAGCTTCAGAGGAGCTTGAGCAGCCATGAAGCCAACATTCTGGTCTCCATCTGCCTCATTGCTGCTGGTCTGAGACTCGTAAGATGAGGCTATACTCGGTTATCATCCAACACAGCACCCCTCCACTACCCACCCACTCCACTACCCATCCACCCCGATTACCTGCCACCGGCTGGACTCCCCACCCGTCCACCACCCGCTCCAGGCCCTGGGTGGCTGTGATGCAGCCGCCTTCCCCCACATTCTCCTGGCTGTGGACGGAGCCTCGCCCTTCTCACCAGAGCCTCTCCTACTTGGAAGTTCACCCTAGATCTCCTTGAGGACTCATGAAAATGCAGAAGGCTGCACTCCATCCCGAGTCAGACCCGACGTCTGGCACCGCCCGGGGGACGCAATCCCCAGCACATTCCCAGGGGTGCCGCTGGCCCGGAGACCACAGTCGGAGAGCCACTGACGTGACTTAGTCCCAGCTTTAGGAGCTCACCGGGACAGGCCTGGGGGATCCTAGGAGGGATGAAAAGTTAGAAGTAGGTGAACGTGCTTAGTTGAAAAAATTAATTCAGATGCACACAAGCACCGATGCTTGGTCCCTTGAGAGGTGTTTGGAGTGTCGCCAGCGTCCCGCTCCCCTACAAGGCTGCAGAGAATCGTGTCAAGGATGAGCATGTGCCACGTGAGGTCACGGCTTCAGCCTTTGAACACCTCTGCCAGTGATACTGTGGTCTGAGCCGGTGAGGAACACGTCCCTTCTAACAGAAGCCCCCATGACTCGAGTGCACCCCACATTGCTGCTATTTCCCTCCACCTCCCACCCCCATCCTCCCCTTCTGCTCTTCCTCCTCCCCTCCTCCTCCTCCCCCCTCCCTCCCCCTTCTTCCATTAGGGGTGTGTGTGGCACTAAGAGGTGCACTCTACCCTCTCCTAAGATTCTGATAACAGCTCCTCTACCCCCTGCTGCAGTCCATGGAGTTGCTTGGAACAAATAGCTACCTCGGCTTTTTCTGAGGCTTGCTGGGAAGGAGAGTTGGGGTAAGACTTCTCAGAAACTGTACCCCAGGACCCCCAGGCTAGGCGGGGAGCTGGGTCTCTCCCAGGGGCCTGGACCCCACCAGGGTTTCTCCTCCCTTGTCACTTTGTGGGTCTGGGCAGCTGCTCGTGGTCTCCCTCAAATCCTGTTCTTTCCCCGGGGAACTTGAGGCCACCCCCAAACCCTTCCTGAATTGTCTTCTGCCCCACAGCACACAGAGGGCAAAATGACCACAGGGCTCTGGTTAGAAGTGTGGGGTGCAGCGAGGCTCACCCTGGGTTAGAGCCCTGGTCTCTACAGACAGCAGGCCCCTGTCCACATGCACTCGGGCTCACTGCTTCCCAGAGGGTGATGTACACTCTGGGGACCCACTGCAGGCCCCACAGGAGTGGGGTACATGGCCTAGAAGGGGGCTGGCTGTGTCCCGTGCCCCCGGGACTGGGCAGGCACTAGAGGGCAGCTGAAATAGAGGGCTGCAGATAGCCCTCTCCCCCATGCCCAGGACTGCCAACCCTGCTGCTTGCAGCTGCTAGAAAGTTCTGCATAAAGCACAACACTGCCCCTGCCCTCCCCTCATAGTCCTACCTTGCACTCAGGGAGCAGCCCTGGTCCTAACTCTATCTCAACAACCCCGGGGTGGAGGGAGGGGCGTCCATGGAAGTCAGACGGCTTCTCCCCGCTAGGCTTGTTTCTTCCCACTGGCCTCTGCCCCTCGCCCCCCTCCGCTGAACGTGGAGCCTTGGCAGAGCCCTCTGGTTTGAAATGGGGAAGAAGGTCTGTATCTGCGTCCGCTTGCTGGGGTCAGCCCGCCTCTCTCCGGGGGACACGGAGGGGACACGGAGGCGACACTGCCCTGGCACACCTAGTATCTCAGGCTTGTTCTTTCTGGAAAGGACAAGGAACAGGCTCAACCCGGTCTGCATCCCTGCGGCTGAGCTTGCCGCACTCTCCCAGGAGGTGGAAGAGGGTCTCCACTTGGAAAAGCAAGCTGGATCTCCATCAGACCCGGGGCTCGGAGGAGCCTGAGAGGAATGTCCCGTCCAGCCCTGGGGAGCTCCTGTGCTCAGCGCCCACCCACCCGGCCTGAAGCCGGCCCCAGGACAGAGTGCAGCCTCCCGGGTTCCCCCCACGACCAAAAGAACGCCACGGCTCTGTGCCTAAGTCCAAGTCACTGTCCTGCCTGTGGACCCCCTGGCATCATCCATTTGGGGGGAGGAGGCACTGTGTCCACCAGCTGGGGACAGGAAGGCCCCGCTGTCCCGGGAGACCGGCTGCAGGCAGTGACTGCAGCTCTGAGGAAGACCATCGGTTCACCGGGCCAGCATTATTCACGCCGAACCTGGAGGCTCCAGGGTCCGCAGGACAGGTTGGGGATGGGGCAGCGGGGGGGGGGGGGCAGGGCCTCCGGCCTCCCCCAGTCCTCTCCTCTTCATCCAGCGTGGTGGCTCTGCCTGCCTCTCTTTTCCATTGAACCGAAAATCCTATCGCTCTGAGTCTGAAGACCAGGTTCCATCCGCAGGACCCAAGCTATAATTATATTTACAGGGAAGAAACAAATGCACATTTGCCAATTCAGCCAATCAGCCTGGCCCAATGGGAAAATAAGCCTGGGGGGCGGTGATTGCATGGGTTCCAGAGTCATCTTTATGTCTCCTTCCGTGGTAAGAGCTGACGGTTCTGGCTCCCGCCTGGGCGCCCACCCCCCGAGCTGTGCACAAACCTTTGCCTGTGGAGGGGGGCTGGGGAAGGAGGGTCTGTCCGCTCTGTCTCCGGCAACTTCTCCAGGAGGCCTGGTGGTCCAGGGTGGGGTGGGTCCCAGTCTACACCAGCCACGGTGGCCATGGGCTGTGGCCGGGGACGAGAGCGTGTGTTTCCGGTGTCTTGCACACTGGGTTCTCATTGGGTCCTTTTGTGTTGCTGTTGGCTTTTAAATGGAAAAGGAAGGCAGGACTTGCCATCCAGGGGGCCTCAGAGACTCCTCAAGTCTGCAGGTGTCACCAGGCCACCACCCCGGCCACTGGGCAGCCGCTGATGGGACACCAGGGCACCATGCAGGTTCAGGTATGACCAGCCAGGCTGGGAAGGGGGCTCTCCAGGGGTCTCCGGAGCAGCCTGGAAACATCCAGAGAGGAACAATCTAGGGGATAGGAGGGTTTCATGGGAGCCACGCACAGGAGCTGAGAGGAGGAATGGTCGAGACCTGGTTCTTCCAGACCAGCCTCGCTGTGCCAGCCTGATCAAAGGCCAGGGCTCTGTCAGTCCTGCCTGTGGACACTGGCTGGACACTGACTGGTCAGTGTGTGAAGCTTGAGGCTAGGTTGGCCCACACACTTTATTCCAGCCAGGTGCCAACCCGAGTCCCACCACAGGCCGCCCTGCTGCGTGTGCAGAGACTCGATGTCCTCGGCTCTCGGGTGGGGTCACATCTGCGTGTGTGTCATAAAGGCCGTGGGGAAAGCACGGGAGGAGACAGTTGAGATGAAACACAGGGACACTCAAAAGCTAGCTGCTCCGGGGGGTTGGTTACAGCTTTTGTGGCGCAGGCGCCGGTGGACGTGGGGCGGGGCCTCTGCCTTCCTTTCTGGGGATGCAGCCGGCATCTGCACTAGACTGCACCAAAGTCTCATCCAGGAAAGGACGGTGCCGCCATGCACCTGAGCGCACCTGCGGGAGAGCTGGAGGGCGGGCGTCCCTGAGGTCCTCAGAGGGCCAGCACAGCCCCCAGGCCAGCTCCACCCTGCAGTGCAGGACAGCAGTCCTGACCAACCTGGCAGGGGCAGCAGTCCCCACCCCCAACCCACCCCTGCCCCAAGTCTCCTTTTGGTTGTTTCTTCTCCTGCTCCCTCCCTAGCTCACGTGTGTGTGTGTGTGTGTGTGTGTGTGTGTGTGTGTGTGTGTGTGTGTCCCTCTCTCCCTATTCTTCTCCTCCTCCACCTCTCTCTCTCTCTCTCTATCTCTATCTCCCTCCCTCCCTCCCTCCCTCCCTCCCCTCCCTCCCTCCCTCCCTCCCTCCCTCTCTCTCTCTCTCTCTCTCTCTCTCTCTCTCTCTCTCTCTCTCTCTCTCTCTCAGAATGACACTGTTCAGGCCCTCAGTTGGAACAGGGACGTTTGTTTTTCAAGTCTGGGTTTCTCGTTGAATGTAATCCAGTCACAGCTTCCAGGCTGTGGCATGGAGGGAGGTGGGCGGAGGTGGGAGACGGGCGTTAGGAGCTGGATGAATCACTCAAGGCCAAGCAGCCAAGCAGCAAGTGTGGAGCACCCAAGTCCAGGCTCTCCATTGACGCTGTGGAGACAGGCTGGACCGGCCATCCCTGCCCGTCATCCGCACGCCACCTCCAGGACCCGTGGGAGGAGCGATGCCAGAGCGCGTGGCAGACAGACCAGGTCGTGGATGGCCTTGCTGGGTGCCTACTGGACCTCAGCAGAGCCCGTCCAGCTCGCTCTCCCAGGGCAGGGGGCTCAGGCGCCGTCTGAACCCCTGTAAATGCTGGCAGAGCAGCCAGTGAGGCCTTGGGGTGTAAACTTGGACTTGCCTGGCCACTCAGCTTTACCCTGACCTTGCTCATTCACAGAACCATTAAGACCCTAAAGGGCGCCTCAGCGGGCTCCACCAGACCCGTCACTTTCTAGAAAGAAAGAAACTCAGGCAGCCACTGAATGACTGGCTCAGGGTCAGGCCCTGTCTTCTCACAGCCATGGGATGAGACTCGAGCGCTCGCGAAACACTGCAGTTCTTAGCTCACTGTCCCTGCTTCTTCCATTCTCTGGAGCTACGGGGGCAATAAACTCTCTCTCTCTCTCTCTCTCTCTCTCTCTCTCTCTCTCTCTCTCTCTCTCTCTCTCTCGTAATGTCTTTTTTATTAGTGTATATTAATCGTACAAAAGGGTTTCATTGCGGCATGCGCACACATGCATGTAATGGCTCCTGATCAAATTCCACCCTCTCAATTGCTCTTTCTCATCCCCCTTCCCGCCCCCGTCTATTTCTCTAATCGTTTCCTTTGGTTTTTATTGTTTCATACCCGGCTCTAAATTCCTTTGAGTGTGTTTGCTTTCTTTTCTCCGATCTTACTGCCTGGAAGTTCGAGTCTACCCTCTACCCAGAATGTTTTCAGATGTAGATTTATATTTGTATGGATGAATCTTTGCACAGGCATAATGAGATACCCCGGGGGGGGGTGACACCCCAGCTCAAGTGCAGAATCTGTTTGCGTTTCTTATACACATGGCACTGGAGGTAACTTTTCACAACTCCCATGCCTATGGCATGAGCTCAGGTGTGGTGTACTGTGGTAACATTCTGGAATGGGGATTTAGGCTTGCTCAACCCCAAGCTGACATCTGCTTTTTCATTCTTGTGGATCATGGTTGCAAGTCAGATTTGCCTTGCTCTTTTGAGGTCCCGCCAGCTCTCCCGTGGAGATGCATGCTGGGGCGGGAGGAGGAGAGGTTGGCTGGGACTTGTCACCCCACACCCACTGGCTGGGCCCTTCCGGCTGGCCCCAGGACAGGGAGAAGCAGGCAGATCATCTGGACGCTGGCTACGAAGCTTCTCCCTACAGTTCTGGAAGGTTCTTCCAAGGCAGCTGCCCTGGAGTTTCAGTCCTCTTCTATCTTGTGGAGAACTCACTTGGATCTGTTCCTGCCTCTTGTCCTCCTGCCTCTTGTCCTTCCACTCGCTGTAGAGTTTGTCTTGGAAACTCATTTGTAAGAAGCTTTTGTTGCCAGGAAGGGTTTTGTTTTGTGAGAATCTTTAACCAAAACATCCACGCCCCAAAACAATCGTTTCTTGAAGTATACATTAAGGTGCTCAATCGTGAATCGATTCTCCTGCCTCCTCCTTGTCAGAGAGCCCTTCTTTCTCCTCTGTTTTTTCAGAGCTTTCCTGTGTTTAGCCAAGCTTTCCAATGAAACACTCGAATGCATGGTGTAGACTCTGAGGCGAAGTCACTTAGTGCCAGGGTTGGATCTGTGGAGCCCAGCAGAGTTGAGAGCCGGCGTGTGGCCCCACGGGATTTCTTTATGAAAATAAACCCAGAGAATTCCGCTTTCGGCTGTGAACAGTGAGAGCCAACAGCTGGCACGGCTGAGGTGGGGACAGCGCCGGAGATTCCTGGGCAAGCTGCTGTCGTCTTCCTCTGGGCAGACCCCAGGAAGGCTTCGGGGCCTCCGCCAGCCCGGCTGGCTCCTGGGATCACCCAGGGACTTGCCAAAAGGACACCTGTGCAGGTTCATCATTCTGGGGAAACTGAGTCCCCTGTGCAAGCACAGTCGTCTGTCTCCTCTGGGCTCCAGAAGCTCCTCTTTCCTCCCCCTCCCCCACTCCCCTCTCCTCAAAGCTCTATGGCTGCCGGGGCGTGGAGGGGCTTGGAGCGCCCTGAGAATAAGGAAATTGGTGTTCTGAGGCCCTGCTGCCTGAGCAAGCGGCCCTTCTCCCCGTCCTGGGGCTCGGGGTGCACCCACAGCCTCTCAAATACACAGTGAGAGGAACTCGGGGCTTTGGGCCAGCCGTGCGCCATGGAGATCCACACGGATGGATCTGGAGGAACGTGGCCGAGAACCCTGAGGCGTCCCTGCCGGTTTGCCTAAGGTGGAGAGGTGTCCGGAATCACCAGCGTCCCCGCACCGGGGACAGGCCCTGCACCTCGCGGGTGAGGCGGCTTCTGTGAAGACCCCTCCTGTGCGCTCGCGTGCCTGCTTCTGCTCGGCCCAGTGTGCAGACCGTCAGGCCCCAGAAACAGTCCAGAGTTCATGCATATGTTGACCTCCCAGCACCACCTCGGGAAAGGAGGTGACCTGGTCCGGCGTCTGTGCCAGGGAAATCATCTCCTCCTCCTGGAAGCAGGGGCCTCTTCACTCATGGACAGACTGCCACCCTCTGGCCACACGTGGGAATGCAGGAGAGGGCGGGAGGCTCCCAGGCAGGAGAGGACAGGGAAGTCCCCAGAGATTCTCAGGTGGCCGCTGGTGGGCTCTGGGGGAGGGCAGGTGGCTGACCTTGGGGCCGAGGACAAAGCTGCACCGGGGCCGGCGCTGCGTGTCTCGGTTCTTGTCACCACCACGCCAGTACCTCTGGCAACATCAAGGACTTAAGTAATACCTATACATACCTGCATCAAAACTGTACACACACCCAGCCCCGTGTGACGTGCTCATTCACCTGACGTATGCGTGGCCCGTGTCCAAGTCAGATAAGCACGTCCATCCCTCAGCTCTTGTTTCTCCGTGGTAGAAACATTAAAAAAATTCCTCCAGAGCTTTTTGAAATGTGCAGCATGCTGTGGCCATCCAAAATTCCCACCTGACAGTCGCTCTGTCAAATGCACTCACATCCTTAACAAGTCATAGGAGACAGAGGCAACAAGCTTCAGGCAGTCAATTGAGCAAGTGTGCACCTGCATTTGGGGAGAACGTGATCAGAATGCACACAAAGTAAAGGAACGACAGAGTTGTGCATGGATCCACAAAGAGGCTGTGTGTGTGTGTGTGTGTGTGTGTGTGTGTGTGTGTGTGTGTGTGTGTGTGTGTGTGTGTGTCCAGGGGATGGCAGAAATGTCACCTCAAACTGGGGCGAAAGTTTCTAGGTCTCAGCTCTTGTGCTTTTGTCTTCGGGGACTTGTAGCCATCGACTCGCCCACTGGCTTCTGTCAGGAAAGAGTTAACAGGACCCAGTCCTAGCCCCAGCCCCCCTTCCGTGCTCCCAGCCATGCAGGGCCCCAGAAGCTCCAGATGCCAGTGATCCAATAAGCCAGGGCTCCGAGAAGACTGTGTGCCTGACGTTGATTCAAAACACTTCTCGGAGGCCTCCCGGAGCAAATGATGTATTTTGGAATTCGGGCGCAGAGTATTGATCGGAGGTGAAATGAAGACGTATGGTTAGGAGAGTCACGGGTGGGAGACGGGAGGATGGGGGGTTGCCCCTGGTCCTGGGCAATCTGCTGCCCTTGATGTACAGTAATTAAAGTCAGGTGGGGCTGGCGAGATTGGTGCCTGCTGATGAGGCTGCCTCCGGCCCACGGCGTGTTTATTTGATTTTGCTTTGATGGGTGGGGGTGGGGTCCGTGTGTGCGCAGACGCCTGCTGCGTGCGTTGGGTGCAGGGGATTGTGAGCAGGAAGTGGCCTTATCCCCTCAGATGGCTGCATGCTCTGGTCTTCCAGAGCCCTTGGCCGGGGCGTCTGGGTCAGGGGAGAGCCAGGCACCAGCCTTGTCCTTAGCCGGGCACTGCCATTGCCTGGGCCTGATTCCCTGGGTGTCACGCGCTGGCAGCCCTCGGCTCATCCTGGCCTGGGCAAGCGCACCTCTCACCCTGGTCAGGCTGGAGCGTGTGTGAGCACCTAGCTCGTGTCATCTCAGCCAGGTGGCCGCCATCCTGGTCAGGGCTCATGCCCGTCCCCACCTGGGCAGGGCGCCATGATACAGGACAGGCGGGGAGGAGAGGAGGCTTCTCAACCAGTCTGGATGGGTTGGCATCGCCCCGGGAGAGGGCAGACATAAGGGAAAAGACCTGGGTTTGGAGTGCAGAGGGCTCCACAGGGAGCAGAGCTTGCACACTAAACACACACACACACCATTTCACAGGGAGCAGAGCTTGCACACTAAACACACACACCCCACTCCACAGAGAGCAGAGCTTGCACACTAAACACACACACGCCCTTTCACAGGGAGCAGAGCTTGCACACACTAAACACACATGCCCCACTCCACAGGGAGCAGAGCTTGCACACTAAACACACACGCCCCGTTCTGGAATGAGCAGAGCTTGCACACTCAACACATACACGCCTTTCCACAGGGAGCAGAGCTTGCACACTAAACACACACGCCCCACTCCACAGGGAGCAGAGCTTGCACACACTAAACACACACGCCCCATTCTGGAGTGAGCAGAGCTTGCACACTCAACACACACGCCCTTCCACAGTGCGCCGAGCCCTCTCACCCCCTGTCTGAGCAGCTGTCTCAGCAAAGCTCTTCTCGGAGAGAACTGTCCTTGTCAACAGTTCAGCCTTTTAGACTAAACAGACCAAGAGGAACCCGTGGCATGGAGGAGAAAGTCCCCCTTGTGACTTGACACAGAGGGAAGGCAGCCCAGCCCTGGTGCCCTCTGCTGGAGGGGACCCCTGTCAGGAGCCAGTGGGACACTCCTTGTCCTCTCCAGCCCCACGTCACAAGCCCCCGTCAGAGCGGTGATCTTTGGCCTGCAGAGCCGGCTCAGATGAAAATCAAAGCACTGGGCGAGGGCCCGTGGCTCCTGTGTGGAATCCCAGCTACTCTGGAGACCGGGAGACCCCAGTGCCAGGCTGGCCCAAGCAATGAGTGGGACCCCATCTCCCCCACCTCAACCAGCAAGCTAGTGTGGGGCTGTGCTTTAATCACAGCCATGCAGAAGGCCCGGGTCTGGTGGAGGAAGGGGGGACAGCGTGAGACCTAACTGGACAAGACAGACCCCAACTCAAGAAAAGGGCTAGAGAATGAGTGATAGAGGAACCTACCTGGCAAAAGCCCCAGGTGGGCAGGCAAGCCACTGAGGGCTGCAGAGCCAAGACCAGGCCGTCTCCCGTCCCTCACCCACACCGACCCTCCCTTCCTCCTGCTGGCCTCTCTCTGCCCACGTATCCTGTGTTCATTACTTACCCTCTGCCCCAGCCCCCTCTCCTGCAAGCCCAGTCCCGGAGCCATTAAGGCTCTGAAGGAGCCCAGTGTGGGAGACAGAACACCCCCCCCCCGCCACCCCGAGGTTAAGCTTCTAACCTAGAGCAAGAATTTGGCCGGGCAATTTCAGGAGACAGTTAAGAGATTAGATAGTAAATTTACTTAACAGAGACTAATCGCCCGGGACTGGGTTTCATATCCTGTTTTGAAATAATGTATTTTCTTTTGTGCTCTGGTCTGAATCTGTCATCTTGCTTCTAATAACGGGAGGCAGTGATTTTTAATCTTTGACCCTCTCCCATATAATCTAATCACAGTGGTTTCCCGATCTTTCTCTCCTTATTTGGTGAAGTCCAGGAAAGAAAAATAATTCACAACCCCCACCCCACCTCCATTGGACGGTCCAGCGGGCAGTGTCGAGAGGGGCTGGGCGAACGGGGACAATCAGACTCCACCTGCTAGACAGGCCTGTGGGGGGTTACATGGCAGAGGTACAGGACAGCGTGGGACCTGGTGGCCACAGAGCAGGCCTAGGCCATTTCCAACGCCACAGAAACCCCAAGGACGGCCAAAGTCTCCCAGCCACCCATGTGCCGGCCTGCTTCAGATCTCTGCCCCCTCCCTTCCCTTCTCTCTGGAGCTGGGGGTTTGTGGGTGTTTCTCCCTGCGTGCAGGGTCTGTCCCAGCCATCCTCCCGAGTGGTGTCTCACCCTGGGGCTCTGGCTGGCAGTGGTCCCGGCTGGAATCCTGGAGGTGCAGAGCCAGATCTGGTCTGGCTAATAACACGTGGACTTGCATGCCTGGCACCCCGACCCAGCACCCCTTTCCCTGCTCCCTGCTCCAGGTCAAGGCAGTGGCAAAGAGAACACGCCAGGCCCTTTGAGAGTAGAGTGTACATCCCCTAGCTGAAAGTGACAACACTTGGGTGCAGGTCCCTAAGGCAGGGAAGGCATTGCTGCCCCGTGAGGGGGGGAGATGCCTTCGGTGGGCACCGGGAGGGAGGTCAGTGGTCACTGGGCACGCACGCCCAGGCTGACCCTCCCATGCCACAGAGCAGTCTCGTTGGCCAGTGTGGGTCACGTGGTCTGGCATCTTTACCATCCGCCCTCCCAGGCAAAGGCAGATCCTCAAATGACGACCCGAGGATTTGCCCGAGGTCTGTGAAGCCACGTTTTCCCCGACAGGGACCTTGCCGGGTGGACAGTGAGGGAGACTGCCTCCCGCCGGCTGCAGCGCATGCCTGCAGTCCGGGCTTCTCGGCAGCCTGAGAGCTGAGGGTGGAAGCTCGAAGCTAGACAGGAAAGTCTGGGATCCTCTTAGCTCCAATTAACTACCAAAAAGTCAGAAGGGGGCTGTGAGTCAAGTGGTAGAACACCAGCCTTAAGCTCAGGGACAGTGCTCAGGCCCTGAGTTCAAGCCCCATGATGGTGGGGGGGGGAGGTGGGGGAGACAAGGAGGGAGAGAGGAGAGGAGAGACTGGCCAAACCCAGTGGTAGTGCCTTCCTTTGCCTCTCTCCCTTACTCAGAGCCCCACTGTCATAACCCCCATGTCGGTGCTTCTGCCCTAGCAGAGGGCAGCTGGGCCTCATGGGTGCCGAGTCTGTTTCAGCCCCGTGGTCTCTGCCTAGTTTGACTCCTTGCTCGCTGTCGCCCCGGTTACACCAGGGCCCTTGGGTCCCCACTCAGGTCCTCGGGCCCTCCCCTCACGTTCAAGACTAGACAAGGAGCTCGGGGACGCAAGCGGCCAGCTGGCCGTGGTAGCCCCATCCCCGTGGGACGTCTGGGACAGGAAGCGACCCTCTTAGTGGATGGATGGTGCTTCATTATCTTGATGCACGAGAGCAGAAGGAACAAGAGACAAAACGAAGTTTGTGCCACTTTACCCTGCAGAGAATTCATCACTTAAATCAATAGAACTGTAGGGACTGAGCCACGGCCGGCGACAATGGGAGCCAAGCATGGAGTCGGTGAGTGGCTGTGTCTCCCTGGAGGGGCTGTGGGGACCCCAGGGACAGGTCTGTCCGGTGCAGGAGGAGTGGTGACAGAGCCCAGTGCCTCTCTTCCTTCCTGCATCCTGGACAGGACATGGGAAAATCTGCTTTCTAACTGGATCGCCCCGCTCAGAAGTGAGCTTCTCTGGTTCCTGTCCGGGGTCTGTTTATGTTCCCCTCTAGAGCAGGAATTCCTGATGGTTGCTCTGTGGGCCGTGTGTTGTCTGTGGTGTGGGGAGTGTCCTGGCGGGGACGTGTTCTACACAGCCATACCCCGTGCCAGGCTCATCCCATTGAGAACTGTGGGGACTCCAGGCCTCAGGAAGTTGGCCCTGCAGCCAAGTCCACCCCCTGAGGTCACCAACCACCCATGAGACAGACCTCCCCACTGTACAAGATAGGTGATGGACAGATAAGATAGAGAGAGACAGATAGATAGATGGACAGACAGACGGACAGATAGATGAATGGACAGACAGACGGACGGACGGATGGATGGACGGGCGGATGGACAGGCAGACAGAGAGACGGACGGACGGACGGATGGATGGATGGATGGATGGATGGATGGATGGATAGGCAGACAGATAGACGGGTGGATGGACAGACAGACAGATGGACGGACGGATGGCAGGGCCTCTCCAGACTGAGCCCTAGAGAGCCAGGGGGTTCGGGTATTCTCGGGATCACACTCGCTCTGCCGCCCTCAGCGTGGAGGCGCCAGTATGGATGGGTATCACGGCCAGACCCTGGGCAGGAGGCCCCGTGCCCAGCCCACAGGCATGAGACAGGGTACTTCACCTACCCGCAGTGCCAGCCTGACAGGGCCTCCGTAGGAGCTGGGGTTCCAGGCATGAGCCACGCAGACGCCCCGTGAGAACCCCGGGCTGCGTGCTGTGAACGGCGCCTGGCAAGCTGCCTACCGCAGCAGGCTTCCGTGCTTTCCACGGGAAGGAGGAGAGGTCATTTCTAGACGATGTCGCTGGGCGCGTGGGTCTGACTCTGGCGAGTCCCGACGCCTGTGAGTCAGATGGCCGGGCGGGGGAGCCGTTGCCTCTGCAGCCTGCCAGGAGGGCCAAGTCCTCGGGCAAGTCCTCGTCGGTGGTGCCGGGCCCAGCGCCTCAGCCGAACCTTCCCGATCTCCGCTTTCACCAGGAGTCTGCTCCTAGAGAGAGGGGGCTAAAGTACATGGTGGGGGTCCCCCTGTGACTATCGGGGGACCCCTGAGACCGTGGGGGGGACGTGTGTGACCCCAAGGATCCTGCAAAGGTCAGCCCCGCCAGACCAGTCCCCATCTCTCCTGCTGCTTTGCCCTGCTAAAGGAAGTACTGGGGTGCTGTACCCCTCTCTCCGGTGGGGCAAGGGTGTCCTGGGGTGCAGGCCCTGCTTCCTCCTCTCTGCACACGTGGTATGCAGGCTCTGCTGGCCCTGGACCCAGCTTCTCATCCCCCACCTCCAGCAGTCTCGGCTGCTATGGGGAAAGACGGCCACATCCCCCACACGGCACCTGTCTCCCCCAAACACGGGGCGTCTGCAGTCCATTCACCAGGCTGCCAGCTCCCCAGACTGAGCTGAGCGGCTGACCGCTGACCACCGAGGCCTCTCCCGGGACCACCTGGGCGAGGCTGGCCCCTCCCCCAGGAGCAAAACAAACCGCCAGGCGTGTGCTGGGCGTGAGAAAGGCCTGGGGCCACCCCTAGCCTGGGTCACACAGGTTCACAGCCTCCAGGCCCGGGCGGCAGAAAGGGACAGCATGCCAGCTGAGGGGAGGATCAAAGCTGAGCCTGTCTAGTAGATCCGTCACAGCCTTGAACTGGCTTCTGCCTTCTGGCTGGGGCTCGTCTGCCTGACCCCTCAGACGGCCTCATTCCTCTCCAAGAGGCAGGAAAGCGGCGATTTATTCTTATTAACCACTATTGCTAATGGTGGCAGCAGTTGTTCTTATTTCAGATCTGGTCCTTGAACAGAGGCACACTTGGGATCTTGGACGGCCCGCAGAGGGCCCTCCCCAGCGGCCTCCCACGGGGTCTCTTCCCACCACGGTAGACCTTGCCATGGCCTTACAGGCAGGGCCTAAGTGACTCCCGCGGCCACACAGCTATAGAGAATGGGAGCCAGGGTGGTGTAAGCCTGCTGGAACCCCCTAAGCAGGCGATGGGAGGGATCTGAGGGTCCCCCTAGGCCAGGGACCGTCCTCCCCCACAGAGAAAGGCGAAAGTGACTCAGGTAGTAGAGCTCAGACACAGTGCCCAGACCCTGAGCTCAAGTCCCAGGACCACCAACCCCCCCTTCACCACCTCCCCAAAAAGAAAAAAAAACTCTAGCCTCCATGTCCTCTGTCCTCAGGCGGCCTCGGGGGCAGGTGGAGCAGCTGCTTGCATGGCTACATCCTGGAAGTGCCAGCCCAGCACCCCATTTCACACACACAGAGCTGGGAGGGAAGACGGGGGTCCCCAAAATCTCCTGCCTGCACACTCACAGATACTTTCCCTCCTGAGGGCCCAGCTTCAATGGCTCCCCCCCTCTCCCTTCTTCCCTCCCTCCCCCTGCTCCTAAGCAGCTTTCCCTTCCAGACCTGCCCCCGGGTCTCATGTGCCAGCCATCCCGGGAGGAAATCGGGGGGCACAGCTCTTCCTTCCTCCGGTTTCTTCTACCACTGGCCAGGAGTCAGCGGCAGCCTGGCCTCGCAAAGCCTATCTCATGGGAACGTGCTTGCTCACCCTTATTATTATGTTTTCGTTTACGGGTTATTTGTGGGTAACCTCGTGACTATCCTACCCCCAGGGCTGGGCTGTGATACAGACGCTTCGGCCTGCTAAGCCGAAAGCGTTTGCTGTCCGCCTGGTTACAGAGGCAGTGTTTTCTGTGTGCAGGTGACCCTGTGTCAGTCTACGCCGCCCGTCCATCCACACACGGCCAGGGTCTGACCCAGGCATGATAGGTCCTCGATAGGCATTCCTAGGAAGACAGATGGCTGTATGCACCAGCCTGGGATTTCCGAGTTAGTGATCCACATGATACCTTCCCTTTTAAATGTCCGACTCTGTCTCTGC
This sequence comes from Megascapheus bottae, assembly GCF_031878675.1. Lineage (NCBI taxonomy): Eukaryota > Metazoa > Chordata > Mammalia > Rodentia > Geomyidae > Megascapheus > Megascapheus bottae. The sequence goes on from NC_143537.1 coordinate 1,413,913, forward strand.
TTCTCTTTCTGACGGGCCTTTGAATGAGTCAATCTGGAGACCACATTTTACTTTCATCACACAACGCCTTATTAAAAACAAACAACAAAGACAGAAAGCCCCAAACAAAAGGCAAAGTGTTAAGGGAAGAGGCCCTCTGAATGGATTTTAAAAGACCAGCAAAGCAATAAATACCTCAAGGTGTAATTTAGGAGGCCACAGGGAACCAAAATCATTAGCCTGAATGGCGAGAAAAGCTGGGGGCTGTAGACAAACAAACAAATAAAATTCCCTAGCCCGAGGAGTTCTCTGAGAAACACTTGCCGGGGTACATGTGAGCATACTTGCACACTTCCATAAAGTGCTTAGGAGAAACATTTTTGTAGCACAGTGGAGATTATTATTACTATTGTTTGTCAGTCCTGGGGCTTGAACTCAGGGCCTGGCCACTGTCCTTGGACACTTTATGCTCAAGGCTAGACTCTTCTCTCCTGAATCAAGAACTGCCGTGGAAATAAAGGAGAAAGGAGGCTATCTCCACATCCTCGTGGACTGGCCTGCCTGGGCTGGCTCTGAACCCTGACCCTCAAATCTGGGCCTCCTGCATACGTAGGGTGACAGGCATAAGCTGCCTCGCCCGCCCGGCTCTCGGTGCCAGGAGCAGGGGAAGCTTGTTTGGAATGCACAGGGCTGAGCGGAACCACCTGGTCCGGATGGATTCTCTTCAAACAGATGGAGGCAGGGCTGGGAGGCAGAACAGCCCCTTGTAAATCACCGCAGGTCTGAGCACAGGGTCCGGGATGGAGGTGCGGGGCTCTAGGAGGTGTCTGCGCCTGTGCGCCCTCCGGGATGTTGCAGCGCTGTGGCTCCATCTGGAGAAAAGCATATTGTTCCATCTAGGGGAGGAAATGGCGTTGGCAACGTGACTTAGCCCAGATGCCTAAGCCAGGTGACCTCACCCCTCTCTGACTGGGCACCCGAAGCAGCCTGCGACCCCGGGTGGGGGCCTCACCAGCTCTGCCCCCATTTGCTCTCCGCAAGACCCCGCCTGAGCCGGAATGGCTCCACATCCTCTCTCCCCCCCCCATCCCCCCTCCCCCTCCCTCCCTTCCTCTCTGTGGCTTCTTAAATGATAAGCAGTTGCTCTCCTCTATCTTATCCCCTCCTTAAAGGATACACTGTTGCTCTTCTCTTCCTCTGTCTGTCTCTCCTTAAAGGACACAAACTTGTTGGTGGTGAGATAGGGGCTCCCCCCACAGATATCCCCCTTGGTCCTCTAGATTCCAGACTCACTGTCACACAGCGCACCCCCCCCCAGGCCCGTCCCCTCCTCTCCGGGAGTTCGGCTCTCCCGCCCCCACCTCCGTGTCTGGTTCTCTGCCAAGCATCTGGCCTCCTGGTCTTATGAGATCTCTCCCAGACCCTGGCGCGCGCGGAGTTCTCACCCAGTTCTGTTTCAAAGCACGCCTAGCCTCCGCCTTGTGTGATTTTCTTGTGGGTTGTGTTGGTGGGGTTCGTCTTTGATTGAAGTTGGTCCTCGCCCCCCGCCGGCTCCATCCCGGTGGATTTAGGGGTGTTGTTAATTTGGTTTTCGTGTGTTGTGCTGCAGCAGGGTCTGGCACACGGCTGGCAGGTGCACAGGTTTTGTTGTTGAGTGGTGAGTGGACGACTCACTCACGGCGTTCTCCCTCCTGCACGAGTCCCCGTGGGAGCCTCAGGAATGAAATCCAGCATTCCCTCCCTCCACAGGGGGTGGGGGGCAAGAGGAAGGAGAGGAGGGGAGGGGAGGGCCAGGGAAAGGAAGAGGCTCGGATGGGTGGGGGTGGAGATCCCCTCTGGCTGGACACCCATGTGGGTTAGGAAGTTGCGTTTTCCAGGGCCCCCCACGAGTGGATCACGGTGAGACCACGACACCCGTGTGGCTCTCAGGACGCAGCCTCCCACCGCTGCGTCCTTCCCCTCCTGTGGGTCCCATGAATTCCGAGGGACCGGGGCCGTCCACCCAGCAGGTGCTGGAGCAGTGGGCAGAGCTCCAGGGCGGGCAGGGGCTTGCCTGTGACTGTGTGACCGACTTGCTGAGGGCACAGCTCAGAAACCCCAACTCTGGGCGTGCACCTGATCTTCAGTTACCCCCAAACCTGGGGAAGGCCCCGTTGGCCTGGACCAGTTCAGTGTCTAAATAATAAGGCCATGCCTCTTATCACCAGATGAAGTCAGGGAGGAACCCGGCCCTCTGAGCCTGCGCCACCCTGGGCCTCAGTTTCCTCCTCGGGTCACTGCACCTCATCCGTCCACGGCAGTGAGAGACGCGGGTCAAATAAAAGGCTCGGCACAGTTCCCTGACCTGCAGCGGGGATTTAGTTAAGTACGGCCCCTGGCATTTGATGACAGGGTGAGGGTTCAAGAGATGTCATTAGCTACGTGAGTGTGCCTGCACAAGCGGAGACAGGAGTGGCAGGGGACACGTGAGTGGCGGGCTGAGCACAGGCACACCCCGTTTCCTTCCTGAAAGTTTGCGATTCCAAGACGGTTCTCTTCAGCTCTCTCCGCGCCAGACTTGTGAGAGCCACTTGAGAGTGTGCATGTGTGTGCGTGCGCGTGCGTGCGCGTGTGACAGAGACTCACTGAGCACCTGCGTTTGGGTTGAATAAGTAAGATGGGGCCCTGTGCTCACCCAGGTTATAACCTTACGGATTCCAAGGGAGACATTCAAACAAGTCTGCAGAGCTTTCCCTGGAGCCACTGGCCCCGTGACAGCTGGGTCCTGGACAGCGTCTGGCACAAAGTGAGGAGAGCCCACAGCCTTGGGGTGCTGCCTGTCTGAGCCGGGCACCCCGCCCTCAGCCCAGGGCCAGCGCAGAGCCCGGCCTCGGAGTCCCCCAGCTCCCTGTCACCCTGGGCAGATTTCTGGCAGTTCCTCTGTGAGGAGACCACCTGCTGCTCTCAGCCGGCCCGGTGCCAGCTTGCCTCTCTTCATTTGAACAAACGATCCTGTGTTTGCTTTGCTTTTTCCTCCACTTAAAGCTCTCAGCCGGCCGTGGAGGCCCAGACCATGTGGAGTTGCGACCCTCCAGGGTGGTATGCGAGTGTGTGGGGTCTTACACGAGCGAGGCCACACAGACATCTTGAAATTTACACAAGGGGGCCTTGCTCAGCCCCCTCCCCCAGCTCCACCTGGCTTAGAACACCCGTCCGAATCACGGATGTGGTTCTGGAGAGGAGCTCTCATTTACAGATGGGTAAACTGAGGCTCGTGTGAGCTGTAACTTTCTCAAGGTCACAAGCAAGTGGATGTGAGCAGAGGTAGAAGCCGCAGGCGCACACCCTTCTGCTTTGCCATTGGCCCTTAAGGTGTAGTGCTGAGAGGCTTCTCCTGCTCTCCAAGCCTTGGTCCCAGCACTCAGGAAGTGGTGCTACGAGCCAAGTCCTGTAGGCATGGCATTGCACGATGGCAATCTCGGTAACTCCAGAGGCAGAGGGAGGAAGATCCAGGTCTGAAGCCAGCCTGGCCTAAACCTCAAGACCCCTCCTGAAAACGCAAACTAAAAAGCAAAAGATGGAAGATGGGGCCAAATGAGGGTCCCAAGGTCCCACGTCCAGTGCCTGTACTGCTCAGAGAAAGCAGTGTCAACCCAAGGGAGCTGCTGGGGTTCCCGTCCGGGGAGGAAGGAGGCCACAGGGAGTCTGGCTCAGGAAGGAGACTGTGCAGCAGTGGGGCCAAGCCACAGGACCTGTTCCTCACCCTTGCCTCAGGGGTGGTGGGGAAAACCCCAAAATGAGTTTGTTTGCCTTTGTGACTCTGGGCCTGCGAGAGGCAGGCGGTGTCCAGTGAATGCGTCCTGCTCATATTCTGTCGTGTGGATGTAATGCATGCCCTTTGTTGTCTGGACTCTCCTGGGCCTCAGAGCACCAGCAACCTGAGCCCTGGCGGGGCTCAAGAAGGACTGCAGCCTGGGCGGGCGGACCCACAGGGGCTTGGTGACAAGAAGAGAGGGGGAAGCAGGGGCAAAACCAGGAATCACTTGGACCCTGGTCATTAGAGTGGACCACTTGGAGAAAGCAGCCCCACAGAGCCCCCCACGGGCCCCTCCTGCAAAAATAGGAAAGTAATTTTCCTTTCAGAAACACCGCCCTACCCAATTGGTTTGTTCATGGGTTCTGGCAGTCTTTGTATTAGTCTGAGAAACCATGCACACCGCTTTGACAATGTCAAACTTCTAAATGGCTCTTGTTAAATCCGTACGTCCAAATTAAACAGGAAAACACCTGGGGAGCTGTGGCGGAATCCATGGGCGCCGTGAGGCGGCCTGAGCCTCCCAGAGCACCCAGAGACCCTGTGACCTTGCCAGAAGGAAAGGTCAGGGAAGCCGGGTGCCGGTGGATCATGCCTATAATCTTGGCCACTCAGGAGGTGATGACTTCCAGGAGCCAGGTTCAAAGCCAGCCCAGGTAGAAATTCTGTGAACATCCATCTAACTAACCATTAAAAATGCCAGGCCAGTGATATGGAAAGTGGTGGAGCTCGTGCGTGAGCAAGAAAGCCAAGCAAGGGTTGGAGCCCCAGAACTGGTGCAAAAAAAAAAAAAGCAAACTGGAAAGTCAGAGGAGCCAAGGTAACCTGTCAGACACCCAAGTGTGACACACAGACTCTTAAGAGAAAGAAGAAATGTGTCACCATTGAAAACCCCAGATGGTTTCCTTTGCTTGGAACCCAGGACGGCCTGGCCTGCATTCTTCTCAAAGTCCGCCAGCCCTCCACTCTGCACCCACCACGACTGAACTCCCAGACACTTGCGAGGACCAGGGCTGCTGAGAAGACAACCCTGGCCTTAAAGGACCTTGAGCAACTTCCATTCTCCCTCACCTTCTGATGGGGTGATCATGCCTGCCTCGAAGAAGCCTCGTGAGCGGGAGCCGGTAGAGGAACTGCCTCCAGGATGTCCTCTCAGCCACAGCTTAGAGCTGTGAACCAGCAACTGAGCAGCGCCAGGAGGATGTCTTCCTCCTTTTACTCTCAGGGATACATAGCTGGAGTTTTTACTCCCTGGAGCCCTGTAAAACTAGGGCGATATTGCTAAATAAATGATCAATAATGTCAATAGTAAACGTCCTCTCTCTCTCTCTCTCTCTCTCTCTCTCTCTCTCTCTCTCTCTCTCTCTCTCTCTCTCTCTCTCTCTCTCTCTCTCGCTGCTTGGCGAGCTATGAGCTTAGAGCTCAGGACAGCCAAGCACCTGCTTGAGGCTGAGGTTGACTCTTTCAGGGGAACCACGCAGAACCTTTGCCACCTTCCTTCCTGAGCTTTGAGCCTCGAGAATAAAACCATGTTCCCCTGTGAATTGCTGGGCCGGTGCCTGACATCTGTTCTCCAACAAACACAACACCTTTGCGGTGAGATTTTCTCAGCTCACAGCTCCACAGGAAAAGCCTATTTGGGGACCCATTATGTCTGTATTCTCGAAGCCATCAGTGCAAGCGCATATAGCATGCAGTTCTCAGCCACAGGCTGCAGGGAACAACGTTTTGAAGCACACATAAATATCTATGTTTGCGGGCGCTCTGTGAAGAGGCAAGACTGGATGCTGTAACCCCAAATCCCTGGGTGAGAGTCCGTGGCAGAGACTGCGGGCGACCGTGGGCATGCCTCTGTTAGTTCCACATGCCAGCCTGGGCTGTCCTGCAGGCTCGCTCGGCTCTCTGCTGTTGTCGTCTCACCTGGTGACCACACCAGCCCACTGCCTTACAGAGAACTCCCTGTGCTCCTGGCTGCTGTGTGGTGGACTTTCACTAAATAAAAAAATAGCCTTGTTCCTCCCTCGTCCCCTAAACCACAGGTGTGTCCTCTGCTGGCCACCTGCTTCCTGTTTCTATGTGTCCTCCCTCCCAACATCTCTAAGAAGTGGATGTCGGAAATGCCTGGGAAACACCAGCTAGGTGAGTGACAGGACATTGCACCAATCCACGCACAGCTGTGGGAGTGGGGGCAGAGCCTGACAAATATCTGCTATGTGACTGACAGGACATTGCACCAATCTGCTCACAGCTACCACAGTGGGGGTCCATTTGGGGTCTCTCTCTTTGCACAAGCTTCAGTCTGACTCTCCTGATTCTCTTTGGGGGGAAGCTTCCACTTTGAGACTTCCACGTGGTTCTTCTCCTGGTCTACTTTTAAACAGAATGCCACCAAGTGGATCTGACCGGAATTCTTCATAGAATTCTGTACATCCATCCATCTTCTGGTGCCTGGCCCTATTTTCCGGCTCCTACTCTTTCCCTCATTCCTTTTCTTCCTTTCTCATACTCTTGCCTTTTGTTTCCCTCCACCCCCGCCTTTGTTTTCTCTGTGGCATTCCCTCCTCCTCCTGCAAAACTGCAGACCTCAGGATTCTGCGATTATAGGGGAAATGTTGGAGGGAATTTCTGGGGCTGACAGAGCCCAGCGCGGACTGCGGCCATTTAGGGAAGTAACACCAGCTGCGGCACTGGTGCCGCAATCTGTAAACGTGTGTGGAGCTCGGGCCACAAGGCGCTGGCAGCTGGAGGGGGGTTCCGGAGGGTGGCTGGGAGGGGGAAGCAGATCTGCACTTCGCATGTGTGTTTATGCCTCCAACATCCTCTTCTGCTTTTTTCAGAAAGGTGATCCATCTTCCCCAGGTTTATTAGAGGTGGTTTTCCAACACCACTTATAAACTATTACAGGCGGCTCCGTGATTCATCATTTTGCTTATACCCCACTGCACTTGGGAACCTTGGGGGATAGTTCTTCTTAAGCCCATTTCCCTGTCTTCAGAGCTGTCTCCTACTTCCCCCAAGAAGTGCCCGAGGAGTCTGGGCAGCCGTGAGCGGCCTGGGTGTGGAGCAGGGTGGTGCCGGGTGGAGAGCTGCAGGCGGCCCTCCAAATGCTTTTGTGGGATAAACCCTGCAGCGCCAGCAGCTGTGCTGCTGGGAATCCATGGCTCCTCCATCCAGGTGGACACCAAGGCCCGACTCCAACTCCAGGCCAAGTGTTTGCAGGGTTCTCACAAGAACTCCTGAGCGAGATGGTGGCGAAGGAACCCAGGGTGTTACCCGTGTAGAATGCTGGAGGTCACAGTACCCTGAGTGGAGGGGTTCTGCCACCCTGTCCCCCTCCTCTATCCTCCCCCCTCCTCTGTCCTGCCCACCCCCTGCTCTCCTCGCCCTCACTCCTCGCTGAGTGGTGTGTCTCCCCACTGAACAGGACGCCCTCTGCCTTCTAGAGCACTCTAGGAATGGTTTCCCCTGGTGCCCGGATGTACATGGCTACATCCTCCATCTGCATCGCCCGTCGGTCTCACTAAGCGTAGGAGAAACGGGCGGCCAGGTCTGCCGTTTGGTGTCGTATTTACGTAACCATCAACCTATGGACTCGGATCTGTGTGCAGAGCAGGGAGAGGCAGATGCGTATTTATCTTTCCGGTGTTCATCTGTAAGTGCATCTGGTTGATGGGTGAACCATTTGTCTATTTGGCGCTTGCCTCTGAATCTCTCACTTATGGAAAACCCCTTTATCTATTGGACGGTGTCATCTGCCATTCTTCACCCTGAAGCGGAGACGGCAACGCCTGCTCACACCACCCTCCCCTTCCCTTACCTAGAAGTATTTTGAGACAGGTTTTTGTTTTAAATAAATAAATAAAACGAGTCCTTCTCTACGAGGAAGCGTGGCTGGGAAAGCGTCTCCAGGCCACATCTGGCCCACTGTCTGCTCACCTTCCGTGAACTGTCTGCTGCGGCCTTTGCCTTCTGCTCTCTCACAGGAGTGGGAGGTGACAACGCGGTAGATGGACCCCAAATACTGGCCGCAGGCTCTGTAAGGAAACTCTCCCCACCTGCCTTTTGCAGAGGGACGTGCACAGAGCTGGTCCTGATGCACTGGGTTGATATAGCTGAACATGATAAACTAGGCGCTGTGTGTGTGTGTATGTGTGTGTGTTCACACATGTGCAAACACACGTGCTACCAGGATACTGGGGGCTGCACCCAGGGCCCTGCACATGCCAGGCCAGGGTGCAGGCTGGCTGGCCATTCTCGCCCAGGCCCTCTGCCACCCATCCACAGTGCCACCACCAGGCTGTTCAGCAGGAAGCAGAGGCCTGCGGAGTGGAGTCCAGGCGCGGACTGTGGGGCCACAGCCCGGCCAGCAGCTCCCGGAGGGACCTGGAGCTTTCTGGCGGACAGGCTGCCGAGGTGACACCTCCACCATACGCAGGGGCACCGCGCCCCTCTCCTGGGTGTCTGTGTGGTCACACAGGCGTGTCGGGGCCTGATTGTGTGCAGTGTGTGTGCTTTCCCTCCTCTGTCCAATCAATGTGCTGCTCCTGTGTGCAGGGACACTGAGGATGCCCCCGCTGCTCCCCTCCCTGCTCCCCTCCCTCCTTCCCTCCCTCCTTCCCTCCCTGCTTCCCTCCCTGCTTCCCTCCCTCCTTCCCTCCCTGCTTCCCTCCCTGCTTCCCTCCCTGCTTCCCTCCCTTCTTCCCTCCCTGCTTCCCTCCCTCCTTCCCTCCTTCCCTGTTTCCCTCCCTCCCTCCTTCCCTCCCTGCACACATTTGCTCCTGAAGCCTGTGCGGGGACCTGGCTAGTGCTTCCTCGAGATCCTGACCCCCCTCCCCACCTCTCCAGCCCTGTGAGGTGGTGCTAAAGAGAGGCCCCTGAATGCGGGTGTGTTCCTGGAGGCCCCAGAGTGCTGGCACTCCCCTGCTCCAGGTCCTGGGGTAGCTGGCTGAGAGGGGGAGCAGACTGCCCGGGCCAGCCCCATGGCCGCCCTGCGGTGGTGTAGGGTCTGTGCTTCCGCTGTCAGCAGAGGCCTGCCGTCGCCCGCCCGTCCCCTGGATGGCACTGTTGTGCTGCGTGAGCAGGCCGGGGACCACTCCGGGGACCGCGGGACCCCTCGGCCTAAAGGGGGCCCCTCAGAGCTGGGAGCCAGGGGGACCCCGGCAGGCCAGGGCTGGCCTGGACTGCTTGCGGGGGTTTGGGAGGTCGTGGCTCGGTGTCCCGGCCCACAGTCCGGCCGGTGAGCACTGAGCATGGCAGCAGCACAGACCTGGCGCTGGCCAGGGCTGCAGAGAAAACTGACGCCAGCCGAGCCCCGCTTCCGAGCTGCTGCACCTTGGGCAGAGGGTGGGAGAAAGTTCCAGAACCAGCGTGCACCTGCAGTATTTGTGAGCAGAGAACTAAGTTCAAATCCCAGCCTTCTTAGAAACAAGCAAGAGAGCCTGAAAAGCCTGCTCCCCACCCTGCCAGACACATGGCCGTGAGGAGGCGTGCTGGGCTGAGCAGGGCTGGGACAGAGCCTCGCGGCAGTCAGAGGTTACAAAGCAATGCCCAGGGGCCCCAGGAGAACCTCTGTCTCATCCAGTCATGAACACGTGCACACACACACACACACACACACACACACATGCACATGCACACACATGCACACACACACACACACATGCACACACGGTTAGAGCACGTCCAGAGAGGGGCCCAGGCATCATGGGACGCAGCTCTCTCATCTTCTGGCTTGGTTGGTTGGCTGGCTGGTTGGGGGTTCTCTGAGTTGCTGGCTGCCTCCTTCAGAGCCTGGTGGGTGTGTGGGCACAGGGCTGGTTGCCCACCTCGTGTGTGGTGAAGTGTGCAGGCAGCAGATGGCTCCTTCTCTCCCCGGGTGGATTCGTAGGGAGTAGCTGAGAGCATGCAGAGAAAGCTCCAGTGGCTGGGAGAGACCAGACCCCCGGAGCAGGGCCGAGCCACGAGCGTCGGTAGCCCTGTCCCCCCCATGCCAGCAGTGGTTTCCCTCTTGGTCCCCTTTAGGTTTTCTTCCCGGAAAAGAACATGCTTTTGTTGTCAGTTATTCATATTTCCCGGCCCAAATTGAGGGGGAGTGGCTTTGGGTGGCAGGAGTTCCAGAAATTTCTGTAGCTCGGCTGATTGGGACTGGTGACTCCCCTCTCCTCCCCCTCCCCCACCAGGGGCCCCTCCTGCACCCCCAGACCTCCTGCCACTGGTTCCCAGTCAGCTCCAGCTAGGGCTGGACACTCCAAACAGTCTCCCAAGGACCAGTGGGGGGCAGGAAGTGGGGTCCCTTCTCAGTGTGGGCCCATCTTGGGTGGCAGTCCACAGGAGAGCTAGAACCAAGGAGACCCCAGCAGGAAAGCTTGGTGGGTGGCCGGCTCGGATTTCTTGTTAACAGCACGCCCTGGAGAGCAGAAGGCAGCCTGCGCATTTTCTTTGGCCCTGGAGTTCCCCAATCCTGGGGTGTGCCTCACTTGCAGGGGTGTGTCTGGGGTGATTTGCTGCAGGCTTTGGGGGAGGGGGGGAGGCAAATGAGAAAATGGGGAGGGTAGTGGAGCTGAGTTAATTCTGCTTTCCTGGGGTACAGAGACCCCTACCCCTCAGACATCTGGGTTTCTTCATTGTCCTTCCTATTGCGAGAGACAGAATGTCTGCCCCGGCAGCTGGCTTGAAGTCTTTCTTCTGCTGCCATCACCCCCACCCCAAAAGACTCATCCGACCTTCCACCCACCCCCAGCCCTGCAGAGGCTTGATCATGGGTGGGGGGGGTGTGGGCAGAGTCAGCGCGGCTGCTTGAAGAGTGGGGTTGGTTATCCAATTACTCAGACATGTGGCCATTCGAGGGACTTGTAACTGGATTAAGTTCATTCTAAAAAGATTAGTCCTGGGCTAGGGATGGTGCATAACAAAGTGAACCTTCACAAAGTGCGGTCTGACCACCGAGGATTTGGGGGGCGGGGGTGGGGGGACTGAGCCAAATGGCTCTGTTGATCGAATTACCCCGTGGGGATTCACCGAGGGGAGTTTGTGGTCCCACCGCAGGCTGGGCTGCCTGCTGTTCCTGGCCCAGCCCCTGGGGGGATGGGGACTGAGTCTCAAAGCCACCATCCTCTGTCGTCCCCTAGCCCATGATGTTTGTCCCCTGCTGATTGGAATGAGTTGGGCACGCGTGTTGGATTCAGAAGCCACGTGAGCGCTTGGGATCTAGCACCCGCCCAACGTTCGGGCTTTAGGGAGCACAGCACGCCTTCCCTTCAGCGCGGCTGGAGGGAAATCACCTGGTCACACGGTCCCCATCTGCACTCCGCACACTTGGCCCACACGCACGTGTGCATTCAGCCGTGGGGGTCGGCTGTGTGCGTTAAGCACATGTGTTGCGCTGTCTTCTCCCGGGATTTGCCGTGTGAAGGCCATCAGATGCCGTTTAAACAACTCTTTTGGCTGTTGACCGCTTCCTTCTCCTCCCCTTCCTGGAGCTCGGGAAACTTTCTCCAGACGGAAGACAACCTAGGGCTCTTCTGGAATCCTGCTGGAGAGAAGCGGGGTGTCCCGCTCATGTCTCGCTCCATCTGGTACCTCGGGGTGGCGGTCACTCATCTGGCACTCACTCCATGAGCCTTTCTCAGGCCCTAAACTCCCGCTGGGACCGGGGCTTGAACTCAGAGCCTGGGTTCTGTCTGTCCCTTCACTTTTTCACCCTGTGCTGGTGCCCTACCACTTGAGCTACAATTCCACTTCCGGCCTCTGGGTGGTTAATTGGAGAGTCTGACGGACTTTCCTGCCCGGCGTGGCTTTGCGCTGTGATCTCAGATCTCAGCTTTCTGAGTAGCTGGATATGAGTCACCACCTCCTGGCCAGTTCACTTCTTGAGTCTCACTTGTCCTTGTCATTCACTGAGGAAAGACAAAAGCTAGGGGACACAGAGTCCTCTTAGAGGTGGGGACAGAGCCAGGACCACCTTCCCTTAGCTAAACAACCTGCCTGCCATGTGTGCCTATTGCAGGTTGGCATTCTCACATTGTTGATGCTTCTCAAGATACGCCTCCCCTGACAACACTGGCAGCTTTCAATTTATTAGACTTATTAGCAAATAAAGCTGTCCGAAAGAGCCCAGATCTGCTCTCCAGAACGTTCATTTCAGGACTGATTTACTGCGACCTGCTCGGTAGTTTATTTCACATCTCCAGGTTGGAACTAAATCACCCCACGTCGTGCTGAATCCCTTACTAGGATAGTTGATGTGTGCAAAATAGGCCAGGCCGTAAAGGGGCGGAAGGTTCTAGCTGCTTCCAAGTCCTGCTCGTTAAAGCAGCGATGGCAAGACTGCTCGGTGACTCTGTATGGAGGAGCTTTGGCAGAAGAACTCCGGATGGGTCCTGCTCTGACAGAGCATGGGTGACACATGGCTCCTGACGTGTGGCATTCCCTGGGGACGTAGAGTAAGGCAGGCTGGCAGGGGAGAAGCACACCATTGCTGAAGTAGCAGTGGCCTCGGAGGCGTCAGTGGTGAGCATTCACGGTCCCAGTCTCCTTCGACAGGCATCATTTAGCACTAGACGTTTTCACCCATGTCCTATTTAATCCCCCACTCCCACGGGGTTACCGTCTGCTAAGAGCCGGGGGAGGGGGTCTCCAGGTAATCCCATCGCAGTCCCGCCTGCCCCCCACCTCCCACCTCCCGCCCAGGAGACAACAAGCTGCAAACCTGCACCCCGGCTCAGGTCGCCCCTTCCTGACACAGGCGTAAGAAGATAGATAATAGGATTCAACTAAGCTGGGGGTGGAAAGCTGAAATGAGCCGGCTAGCTGGTGGGAGGTGCTCCCTGGACAGTGGTGGACAGAACGGTGGCTGCCGTCCCCCCAGCTGGGACCAGGATGGTCAGCCTGGTCTTCACACCGCTGTGCAAAGGTGGGTGCTTGTGTCTCCCCGAGAGGCCGCCTGCACATCCCGGGAGAAACCGCGCCCTGCACGGGGACAGCGTCCACTCCCGTGGCCCTGGCATGGACTGGGGCCGTGTGCAGCAGAGACACCCAGGGAGCTGGGAAGGTCGCTGAGCCGGCTTTCCAAGACTGCGTGTCCCCACAACTTCAGTGTCCCCAGTCCCGTTCACCCCGGCACGGAGCGCAGCCAGCAAACGGGAATTCACCACCGGCACACCCACTCCTCGTTAATGCTGTGATTTGCTTCCTCGGGGTAGCGGCTGAGCATTCTGCGTGTCCTGGGATTGCTGTGGCTGTGGTTTGAGTTCCGCATGGCTTCCTCGGTGGCCGTGGCTGTCACTTGCGTTCTTCTCGTTGCGTTCTGTGCATGCTCTTGGCATGTGGGGATCACTTGGGATCAACGCAGATGTCGGCAGGTGGATTTCCTCCGTGAACTAAGGCCGAGCTGGAGGAAGGGGGTGACGCAGGCATTTTGGAGAAATACAGGGATGGTGGCAGGAAAGGTTTTGGGGTGGAAAGAGCCCAAGGCAGAGCCCCCGGAGCCGGGATGTTGGACTTTTAGGTACCGGTTACTGTCTGCTGACACAAGCTCAGTTCAGGCCACTGGAAACCTGTGAGAGGCAGGGACACACTGCACCCACCTGTGCCACCCGCCCTGTGGGGACCCTCCCACCGCTCTCAGCCCGTCCCAGATTCAGAGCCACTGCTTCCCAGGGAAAGGCTGCAGCCTGGTATGGCCCTGTTGCACGGTCTCTCTCCCTCCCCCACCTCCTTCCTGCTCACCACAGTCCGGAGCTGACCTAGGGGCTCCTTCCCAGCTCTGAGACCCATCATGGGGGCAGCAAAGCAGCGAAGCCAGCGGCAGCTACTTCAGTGTGCACGACACAGGCCGTCTCTCTCCTTTCTGTGTGGAGAAGCAGTGGGGCTTAGCCTCTGCACCCCTAGACTTGGCTCTAGATTTGAGGGCCTCGGGTCCCTGGCATCTGCATGTGAGAAAATCAAGGACGCAGGATTTTCCTGTTTGTCTCTCTCAGCGCCTCCTCAGAGACAGGAGAGCCACAGATGCTGTCCCCAGAGCTCCTGCAGCCAGGGCCTCTCGGAGTTCAGATCTGTCCTCGGAGGCCAGGCCTGGAGGAGGGGTCGCCCTGCCACGTGGACCACGGAGGAGGATGTGGCTCTGTGACAGAGACCTTCTGAGTGCGCCTTCTGAGTGTCCACATTCGGGGGGGGTCCCCTGTGGAGCCAGCCATTGCTTACTGCCCCCCAGCTTGCACAAGATGGTCACACAAACACACAAACACAAACACATGCACACAAACACGTGCACACAAACACACACATGCACACACACATGCACACAAACACACACACACACACACACACACACACACACACACACGGCAGTTCTGCAGCCTCCTTCCTGCTCTCTAGTCACGGCTTCTCAGACACATCTATGGACTCCATACCTTCCACTCAGAACCCACAGGCGATTGCAGAGCTTAGGCCGCCCATAGATCCTGACCTAGACCGGAAAACATGGCCAGGGATGGGTCTGGGCTCCATTTCTGGCTCTCGTGAATCAGAATCCAGGCCACACCAGCCTGGCGGAGCCCCCTGCCTCCCGCCACCTGGGAACCAGGGCTTCCTTCCTCCATGCTCATTGGTCTCCGGGGGATTTTCAAAGGCTTTCTCCATTGGAAATGAAACCCAGGGGTGTGTGCCTGCCTCAAAAGTGCCAGGCAGGCCGGGAGTTTGGCCTAGTGGTTAAAGTGCTTGCCTAGCATGCATGAAGACCCGGGTTTGATTCCTCGGTACCACATACATAGAAAAAAGCCAGAAGTGGTGCTGAGGCTCAAGTGGTAGAGCTCTAGCCTTGAGAAAGTCCAAGGACAGTGCTCAGGCCCTGAGCTCAAGCCCAGGACTGGAAAAAAAAAAGTGCCAGGCTCCGAGTTCAAAGCCCATACCGCCCCCCACAATTCCTCTGAAATGATCCCATGCTGACTATACGAGCTGGGGTTGGCATGGTGGGTGTGGAGCGCTTTCCTGAAAGGAGGTAGGAGGGAAAGGCTGTGAGAGGTGCAGCGGGCAGACCCCAGCTCACGGGAGGCTTTACAGTGGACAGCGTCCTAGAAAAGAAGGCAGGCCTGGAGCCGTCTGGAGCAACCTGAACCCCAGAAGCACATGCCGCTGGGTGTCCAGAGGGCGCTGGGGGCTGGGAGGCTGGCACTGGGACCTAGGGACTGAGAAGACGCAGCCAGAGGCAGAGAGCAGATGCCTGGTGTGTGCATTTCCCAAAACCAACTTGGCCTCGTTTTTAATTTTGCTAATGGCCCGTTTTCATTTGAGGTGTCGTACTGAAATAACTCTTTTAATAAAGGAGATGACTGCATTTGTCTTTCCGCTTCCTTCCTCTGCACCAGCAAGGACCTGGTATGATGGTATATATCACCCTTTTATTTTAATTAAGCATAGAACAGCAAGAGGCTCGCAGAAGCGGCGCCAACAGAGAGCAGCTGTGATGGATGCGAGCTGGGGCTGGCTGGCCCCGCGTACCTGGGGGTCGGCTTCCTCGGGGAGGGGGAGCACTGGAGCCTGCATGGAAGGGTTTCGGGAAGTTGGCAACACCAAGACCGTGGCATTGAGAGTTTGTGACAAGGTGGAGACTCGCGGAAAGGGAAGGGGCAGTTTCTGCAAGACAAGAGCAGAGAAGGCCTCGCCCTGGAGTGTCCTACACTTGGGTCGAGTGACGAGACGTCTAAATGTACAGCTTTCCAGATTTCAGACCCACGGGAGATGTGGGGCATGAACGCTGCACGCTGTGTTCCACGCCTCTCCACCCAGCCGTTCTGTTCTGTGGCTCCACATCTGTGGGCAGCTCATCCTGATAGGAGGCCCCGGGGGTGTGGGATAGAAATGAGCGAGAGAGGTGACTGGGGCGGGGGTGATTTAGCCAACTTCCTGGTCCTGTCCAGCCCCAGGCCCTTTCAGCCCATTTTCTTCTCCAGCCAGGGTCAAAATGTCAGGTAGGAATCCACATGTGGGAGAGATGGCGCAGGGAACGGGGTGCAGCGGGCTCTCTCCCTCCCAGCATCCCCACACACGCTGCATTCCGGGGTGTCACGCTGTTTCATTCTCCTTCCCCGCCTTTACCTGATTTCATCCGGAGGCCTCTGTGTGTGGTTCTCTCTTCCCTTAATTCATTAGATTCGGCACTGCTGTTTATTCTAGCAGCCTCACATCTGTCTCCTCGGATGTCTTTGAAGCACTAGGATGTTTAAAAAGAGAGAGAAAGAGAGGGGGTGGGGAGGATGTAACTCCCCAGGGCCAACCGGAGACTGTTTAAATTTATAGAGGTGACTTTAGCCCTTTGTGGATCTTCCTCTAGATAGAAATACATCTGTAATCAAAATGATAATCCATACCCTCTGGTTCTCCAGGGGAGCTGAAGGAAGCACTCGAGGGGAAGCCGGCTATTTAGTCCCAGGATGTTTCAAGCCTGTGTCGGTCCTGGGATTGAAGACTGTATTTGCTTTCAGCCAACCCTTTCAGGCTGGAGGGAAGAATTACACACAGAAGCCCCAGGGAGGTGTCCTTGGCAGAACCTTCCAGATTGGAGTATGCGTCTAGAGATAATACAGATTGTGTCTCTTTTTTGATGGAGAAACTAACCTCACAACAAACCTCAGGCTTTAGAGAGAAGGCTGGCAGGGCCCCCCAAAGCCGGGAGGAGGCAGACAGGACCGGGGCGTCTTTTCTTGAGCTCAGAGACTCATAAAGAATAAACGTAAAAATGGTCCTTAGTGTCTGCATCTACCTAGAAGCTGTTCCTGGTTTGGGGTTGTGGTGGGAATTCTTTGGAATCCAGTATCAGTGAGGAAACTGAGTCAGGACTCTCACCAGATGAGTGCCAGGAGACTTGCTCCTCCTTGTCCTTCAGAACACACACATGCAGAAGCAGGCAAGGAGAGGAGCCGGGGTCCAGACACAAACCCCCAGACCAGCAGGGGGAAGGGGAGAGGGTGGTCAAAAAGCCACCCTGTGAGTTTCTCTGGGAACTGAAGCAGGCAGTGCTGGGGCCCTGGGCTCTGAGCTGGCCCGCCCTGGATCTCAGGCAGGGTGAATTCTACCATCATCATGTAGCCCCGCTCAGGGCTCTGCTGCCACTGGAGGGGCGGCACCGAGCCTGGGGACAAGTCTGGAGTCTGTCTAGTGCTACCATGCAGCCTGTAAGACCAGGGAGGCAGAAGGGGCCCCAGCTGTGCAGAGGGAGAGGGGGCTCAGTGGGGGGCAGAGAACCATGCAACCCCCCCCATACACACAACCCACCGGTCCTCCTGCCTGAGGCCCCCACACCCCAACAGGAAGTTCCCAGGAGGGGGGAGGGAGAAAATGGGAAGAATGAGAAGGGGGAAGGGGGACTCTTTAAGCTTGCCCAAGACATTATTTTTAAAAACCGTTTGTGTTAAGTGGAAGTGAGTTATGATCTAAATCAATAGAATTGATAATGTTTTCATCTTGAAAGGTTAACTACATTTTTGACACTCTCCAATCTCCCGAGCAACTTGGCTTTTAAGACAAAGGAGGAAAAAAAGGAAAAGATCCTTTGGGCAAGAAGCCTCAGATACACTTAATTTAACACCCATGTTTATGACTGGTCATTGACCTTGAAATTCCATTAGCGCTAATGAAGGACGGGACTGGATATTCGTCCAGCCTCAAGTCCCGTAAGTGACGCCGTGGGTGCCGGGAAGGGCCTGTCCCTCTCTCCCTGCACTGAGCTGGGAAGCCAGCCTCCACCAGAGCCTGCTACCCAGGCCCAGCTCTGACTGACAGGGGATGAACGTTTTTCTAAGAAGAGAAAGGGAAGGGAGAAGAGGAGAAGAGGGAGGAGGAAGAGGAGAGGAGAGCAGAGCAGAGGAGAGGAGAGCAGAGGAGAGCAGAGGCATTAGAGTAAGAGCTGAAGGTATAGTGTTCCTGCCTGGGGCCTTGAAATTCATGCAGAATCTGCAGATAACCCCCCTCAAACATTCCCTCTGAAAGAACCTTAAAAACCACTTCAAGCAACATCCCCACATGCTCGTGTCTGAGGTTGAACAGTGATGCTTGTTCGGCTGAGTGGGGATGACGGTAGCTTTGCAGGAATAGTTTAAATATCAGAGACTTGTGATGCTCTGCACCTAAAATCTCCAGCTAGACCTCACTCCAAGTTAAAAAAAAAGTTTCTAAGAGCTATGCCTCCACCTGCAGTGAGCCGCAATCCTGACACCGATACCAAGGCACGGGGAATTAAGAATAGAAAAGAACTAGAGTCCGTGAGCATTCAGTCCTGATCACGACAGAATGGTTTTCAGTGGCTGCCTTGCTCCGCTGAGGTGTAAATGTGGTTCAGACACTGCTCTAGGGATCGCACCGTGCCGTTCCTCACAGGAAAGCTGCGTTTCTTTGTAGAAGCTATACTCCCACATCAGAGCTGTAATTCTGAGCCACGGCAGTGGTTCTGTGTAGTGGCTGAAGATCCATGTCACGGCCGTGGTTCCTTAGTGTGGCGTGACTCGTGGCGTGGCTCATGCTGTGGCTGTGGTTGCACGCGGTAGCTGCTCTCCTGGGTGGGCAAAGGCCACTGAAACCCTTTTTGCCCAAGTTCAGATGTTCTGTTGGTGTAAATGCTCTGAATCTCAAAAAAAAACAATACCAAAAAATGAAGGTGCAACAGCTCTGTAATCTTTTTATATTGCTGTTAGGCTGACACTATAATAAACCTACCATTACCCTTGTGTCTAGTCTTTTTAGAGTGGCTACTAGAAAAGTTAGAAACCTAGCCAGGCACAGTGGCTCATGCCCATAACCTGAGCGACTCAGAAGGCTGTCCCTGGCGCCTCGTCTATGTCACAAACAAGGAGACGAGAAGGGACTGTCTGCAGGCAGAAGAGCCACTGGACTGCAGAATTGGGACAAGAAGCCCAGCGCTCTCCTCGCTCGCTGCCTGGAGAGGGTGTGGCAGCGGGTGGAAGCGCTGGGTCTCTGCATGGTCTGCTGTGTGTCTTCTGTATGCAGATAAACACTTCACACTCTTTCTGTGGTCCTCGGAGAGTAAATTTCTCCCCAAACCCCGGGCAGACGCTGCCTGCCACATTAGCTCTGCTTCCAGCCCCTCCTGTGGGATGAGGTTTGACAGAGCCACTGGGCGCTCTGAGTAAATGAGATTAACGCCACCGCTTTGGACGTCCTTGGGGAAATATCCGTCAAAATTGTAAGTGAGTATACCCTTTTGACCAGCGACGCCGCGGCTAGGAAATCCTTCCAACAGAGACAATTCATAAAAAAAAAATATTCCCGTTGGGCCGGGAGTCTGGCCTAGTGGTAGAGTGTTTGCCTAGCACGCACAAAGACCAGGGTTCGATTCCTTGGTACCACATACATAGAAAAAGCTAGAAATGGTGCTGAGGCGCAAGTGGCAGAGCTCTAGCCTTGAGAAAACCCAAGGACAGTGCTCAGGCCCTGAGTGCAAGCCTACGACTGGCAAAAAAAAAAATATTCCTGCAATGTATGTACCTGGTGGAAAACTACAGGATGCGAAGGGATCATTTGTGTCACCTCTACATGAAAGGAAGGCGAGTGGCCCACTAGCAGAGTTGGGCAGAGTTACGGCTGCTCGTGCTGGAAGACAGACGGCCATGGGGAGAAAGGGCGGTGGTAGGAGATCTGGAATGACATGACCCAGGCTGTGCTCAGGGACTGCTCAGGAAAGGGGGGGACCCCACAGCTGAAGAGTCCAGGCTGGGTAGACACAGAACCAAGAGAGAGCAATTGGTGTGGGGAGGTGGAGGAGACCAGGGCAAGGTTGTTCAAAACCACCTGCCACTTCCTGGGGCCGCGGGAAACCCGAACTCCCTCCTTTGTAGTGTGCGTGTATGCACACGTGATAGGGATGCCATAATTGTTGAACATGGAAGGCACAGTCCCTATGTCTGCAGTACCAGAAATGTGCTGGTGCTGAGCCAGGGTGGGAAGAAAAGACAGAAACTGCAGGATGGGCCCTGGAGGAGCCACGTCGTCGTCAAGGTGTGCAGGTCCAGGCCCCGTTCTAGATGGGAGCCTTGGCATGAGGCGGTGGGTGGATGTGGATGTGGACAGGCCAGGAGAGGGTGCTGGAAGGACAGAGGCTGGGTGACCGCTGCATCTCGGATGCCTGCAACAGGCCACTGTCCGCCTGGGCGTCCACGAGATTACCATGCAGCTGTTTTCTGTGATGTGGAAAAGATGGGGAAAGAATAACATGAAACAAAACCTGCCCATCTCTCTGTCCCCTACCTGTCCCTCACTGTGTGTGTGTGTGTGTGTGTGTGTGTGTGTGTGTGTGTGTGTGTGTGTGTTGGTGTCCACAGAGCTTATCCATAGGAGAAAGATTGAACGAAACTAGGAATATTTACCAAGATATTTACAGTGGTTATTTTGAATGGAAAAAACTTCTGAGTCCTTTGGGGAGGTGTATTCACATGTTTTCCAGGAGGCCTTTATACTGTGGGGGTTGCTCTAAGAAACAGTCTGAAAACACACCGTTTCATGGACAGTTGAAGTCCTTCTCTGCCCTTCCTCTCCGGTTATCTGCTTCCCCACTGTCCTCTGAGCTGCCCGAGTGAAAGCTGCAATGTTCTGAATTCTCTGTTTCTAAGTAACACTGTGCCTGCCACGCCTGGGTGCCAGCTGGATCATGGGGCGAGAGGGCAGATCAGTGGATGGGTAAAGGATTTTTATATTGTCCCAACAGCAAGAAATGCCCCGTGTGTGAGGTGCTGGATATGGGAATTTAATGCCTACACCTTGTGTAACCCTGTCTAATCAATGAACCCCGTAAATACATGCAATTAGTATGCGCTCATGTGGGCAGAGAGCTAAAAGGACTGTTCACTTACACGGACAGGACCTGGGAGGAGAACAGAAAAGGGATAGTCAGAAGGCTGAGGCTGAAATCCGAAGATCATGGTTCAAAGCTAGCCTGGGGAGTTAACTTCCGTGAGACTCCTATCTCCAATTAACCACCAGAAAACTAGAAGTGGAGCTGTGGCTCAACGTGGTAGAGCGCTAGTCCTAAGCAAAAGAGCTCAGGGACAGCGCCCAGCCTCTGAGCTCAAGCCCCACAACCAACCCAGACAGGCAGACAGGAAGTTTGTTGGAGAGCCCAAGTTATAAGCAAAGCCTTCGTTTTCATAAGGTCCAGTGGTGGCCACGGTCTGTCCTTCCTGGACTCTAGGCCAGGCCATGGAAAGGAAAGGAGTCAACTGGGTAGGGGCTGAGCTCTGCAGCTGGGTGGGTGATGAGAGGCTGTACTGGTCCTCGGAGGGACCATGGCACAGAGGCTGGCGGCCACAGCCTTCCACCCAGGCCGGGAAGTGCACTGACCAGTCCCGCTCCACACCGCAGGCATCAAAATCCCTTCCTGCCACCGTCTTTTCTGAACCTGCTCCTTTAAACAACAACCCTGAATCTGAGCCTGGGCCCTGAACCCCTGCTCTCATCCTCTACCTCTCTGGGAACAATCCCTGCATCCCTGCGAGCACCCCTGCCCCGCAGTGCTTAACCATGTTTACCTTTGCTCCCAGGCCCCCCTGCCCAGAAGAGAAGTCCTCTGTGTGGTGCTTTGTTTTGTGGTCCTGGCACTTGAACTCACAACCTCACACTTGCCAGGCTGGCTTTGTATCACTCGAACCTCCCCTCCAGCCCCTTTTTGTTTTATTTTTCCAGTCCTGGACTTGAACTCAGGGCCTGAGCACTGTCCTTGGGCTTTCTCAAAGCTAGAGCTCTACCACTTGAGCCACGGCACCACTTCAGGCTTTTTCTATGTATGTGGTACTGAGGAATCGAACCCGGGTCTTCATGCATGCTAGGCAAGCACTCTACAACTAGGCCAAACTCCTGGCCTAACTTTTTTTTTTTTTTTTTAATCCTTAGAGACATAGGCTTTGCTTGCATACAGAAAAAGACAGATGGACTCTTACATACACAAAGGTTGTGAATGATTTAGAAAAAGAGGAGGAGGAGGAGGAGGAAGAAGAGGAGGAAGAGGAGGAGGAGGAGGAGGAGCAAGAGTCTTTACTTACTTTCCCTTGCCGTTTGGTTAGAGAAAATGTGCTTTTGCATGAGATGAAAGGTTTTACCTAGAATTTTATATGGGGGGTGAGGGGGGAATGGTGCTGGGAATTGAACCCCTCACACACACACCCCCGCCAGCCCCCCCCAGGTACACTGAGGCCACCATCATCCCCCCTCCTTCCTGGTTGTCTTTGGGGGTCTCGTTTTCCTCTGTGGGGTCACCAGGGGATCTCCCTGTAGGCTGTTAGAGGACAAACTGAGGACCAGAAGAAAGCGATGACGTTTGCAAGTTCAATGGTGGGTGTCTCGGGGAAGTTGATGAGCAGGATTGGAATGGAAGGATTAAAAGACTTCAAAAGCCAGGCCATTACCTGGCCCATTGCTTTCTATACATTCCCTGAAGCTGCCTGGGCGGAGGCAGGAGGAGGCCCGGAACTGGCTCTGTTCACAACGTCAATTATGTCTTTTTTAAATTCCCCTTTCACAATTTATTTGACATTTTGAACGGTGGCCAAAAAAGCTATTATAACTATAAAACATATTCATTGGGATAAATCTCATTAGCTGAGCGATTTAATTAAGGTATTGGCATGCTTAATTGATAACGTGTACGCCAAGACCATTTCCGTGCCTCATTTCCATATGCTTTGAGACATGTGAGGAGCTGGGTCTTTAAATAAAAGAAAGAAGAGGAAAGAAAAAGCCCCTCCATTAAAATGCTATAGATCCATGTCCCGCCGTCCCCAGAGACCGCTTTCTGCGGTTCTCCTTGACTTCCAGCAAACCTCTGCCCCGCTGGGAGCAGCCACACACACTCAGCCTGAGTGCCTGTCAGACTCTGCGTGATCAATAGGAGAATATTTATATTAATAAAGCACCAAGTTAATTAAATAAAGTGGTCCTCTGGGTAAACTTAAGATACTCGAGGGATGGATGGAAATCAATACATCCAACCATTTGAACATGAAGGATGTGCCTTGAAATTTTATGGAGCTGAGAGAGAGAGAGAGAGAGAGAGAGAGAGAGAGAGAGAGAGAGAGAGAGAGAGAGAGAGAGAGAGAGAGAGAGAGAGAGAGAGAGAGAGAGAGAGAGAGAGAGAGAGAGAGAGAGAGAGAGAGAGAGAGAGAAGAAAAAGAGGAGGAGGAGGAGGAGGAGAAAAGAAAATTCACTTTGTAATGTAAAAAGTTTGAAGCTGCCACCATTTACCTAGGCCCAGACCTTATCTCTACTTTCTGGAGCCACAGAGTCAGGAAGGTGGGGCCTGTAAGTGGTGAGGGGCTGGGGGCAGGGGAGACCCCTTCCCTTGTGGATGGGGATCACCGCGGAGGAGGAGGCTGGGCTCTGTGGCACAGGCTGGAGCTCGGTGCAGGCCTGAGGATGGCATTTCAAGTTGTAGCTCGGACATTTCAGGCTGTGGTGTGGACTGGACTCAGTTTCTCCCGGGCTGTCCCCTTGGCCCTCAGCTTCCTGTCTGCGCCCTCCCCTGACTCCCACTCCCGGTGGTTTGATTTCGGCCACAGCTCGGGCTCCACGAGGGTTCCCAGGTCCCAGAAAACTTGGTAAAGGACGTTCTCAGAGGTCCCCAGAGCCCCCCACCACCCCACCCCTCTGGGCATAGCACCCCCACAGATGCTCTCTTGTGCCCGTCACCAGCAAGCCACCCGCTTCAGAGATGGGGCCACGGCCCGTCTGCGGGAGCTGCCTTCCCACGAGGCTGGCCAGCGGCCTGGACTGCACGATCCTCGCCTCGTGTGGCTGCTTCTCCACCTGGTGTAGAGGGAGAGGGCGGAAGAGAGCAGAGCTCCGTGAACTCTGGTATGGGGAGACAGGACCCCAGCACCCCAAGTCACACGGGGCATAAAATAATTCTCACACTGACTTTAATCATTACACACACACACACAACACACACACACATACAGGGCCAGTACCAGAGGCGGGCCCTCTACCACTTAAACCATACCTTCACTTCTGGCTTTTTCCTGGCTAAGCGGAGACAAGAGTCTCTTGGCTTTGTCTCACCCTTAAAACCTCAGCCTCCTGAGTTGCTCTGTTTACAGGCATGAGCCGCTGGTGCCTAACTCAACAAGTATATGGAAGTCACAACTTAAGTTTATATTTAGCAAAAGCTGGGCACCCACAGAAGCAGCCACGAGACCCTGGAAGCTCCAGGCTTGGTGGCAAATCCCACAGGCAAATACCCCCTGAGCCACCAGGGCAGTCTGCAGCAAGCCTGCTCTGAAGCCCACATCGCCCAATGCCCAGCTGGCTAATCCACCCTTGGTAAATAAAGTCACATCTAACTGAAGGCGGAGACCAGGGCTTCACCCAAGTGAACAGACTGGCAGACTGGCAGACAGCCAGTTCGCCTCAGCTCTTTTCCAGGAAAAGTGGAGAGGGTGTGTGGGAAGGAGGCTGAATCATTTACACGAGCCCTCCTGGCTCAAAGCACAAGTCCAGCCCCACCTTCCCAGCTCTTCCTAATCACCCTTCAGATGCCCCTGCCCCTGTGGGCACTCAGCCCCTGAACCCAAGTCCATTCACAGGCGACGTGAGGGGACCCAGATTGCCTACGACTGGCCAGGTGGGTGAAGTTCAACCTGCCCTGCCCCCCCCCCCCCCCGCCTCGCTAGCTCGCTCACTGGCTAGGCCGTGTCTCCTGATGGCCGTGTCTCCTGATTGCAAAAGCTTTTTTGGCATGGGACTAACCCTGCAAAGAAGAGGAGGGGACTGGGGGGGCCATCTCTCCAGAGAAGATGACAGAGGGACAAGGACGCCTCTCCAATTAATCAGCAAATGCCTGGCTCCCCTCTCAGGCCACAGGATCGATTTACATAAAGCTGCTTCTGGAGATGAATGCGCGTACCCCTCCCGGCCCTTTCCCGTGCAGCCCATGTTAGAATGGGCTTCTGGATGCCAGATTGACAGTGTCAGCTCCCGTAATCAAGTTAGGGATGGAGGCCTGAGGCGGCTGCCCAGGGAAGAGGAGGGGAGAGGGGAGAGAGTGGGGGAGTGGTGTGCAGCCCTGGGGTGGGAAGGAAGATGCCGTGGCACTGGGGCCCCTCCTCAAGCCCATGGTGGACACATCACCAGCTCTGTTCCTTTGAACCAGGTGAACCCTGGGCCCCTAACCCCAGGTTTTGCTTTGTAGCTGGGATGGGTAGAGGTTGGGGCATCTCCCAGCTATGTCCCCAGATCCTGTGTCACCCACCAGTGGCTGTCCTCAACCTCCCTTTTGGAACGGTCAGGCTGTGAACAGCCCTGCATTGGGCTGCTTTAGGTTCATTTGGACTCAGAACCACCGCCTCTTCTTGGCGACAAGAAACCCACCCCATCCAGCCTCTGTCCCTTGAACAACTTCTGTGTCCCAGATGTCCCTCCCACAATCCCCCAGGGAGCTACTTGTCTGCAACCCCCCCTCCCCGCCACAGATGTCCTCGTAGGCCACCCTGGTCTCCTGAAGGCTTGGGAGGGACTGGGGAAGGACCCGCTTCTCCTCTGGGTCCCAGGGGTGAGTGCCCGGGGGAGCGGGGGACGGACCACTCCCCTGGCTCCGCGCGGTCAGTCTGGACACCCGGCCCTCAAGGGGCTCTCCACAATGAAGAGCACAGGCTTCTGCTCCAGGCCTCCCACCGGCCCTTGTCCCCGGCCCCACAAGCCTCCCCTGAGACACACACCTTCGCCTCTACAACCCAGGGCTTGCCCTGAAGTCAGGCTCAGGCTGTGCGGTGTGGGAACCCCTCTCATCCCCTCCTGCCTCAGGGCTGGTGAATCCCTGCAGCCCTCCCTCACTTCTCACAAGTAGGAGGTGGAAGCTCAGAGGCCTGATGGTTTTAAAGACACGGAGCCTCTCGATGGCAGGCATGGCTGTGAACTTGGCAGCCAGTACTGTGCCTACCTGACCCACCGCGAATCAGTCTGTGTGTGGTTCTTGAGCTTCTTCAAAGTTCCGGTGCCAGAGTCCATCTGTTCAGTCGGCCTCGGACGAGTCCCAAGGATCTGAACTTTCATTATTATTATTATTATTATTATTATTATTATTATTATTATTATTATTAATGCCCAAGCCAGGCATACTGGCTCACGCTTGTCATCCTAGCTTCTCAGGAAGCTGAGATCTGAGGATTTCGGTTCAAAGCCAGCCAGGGTACTAACGTGAGACTCTTATCTCCAGTGAACCACAAGAAAACCAAGAGCGGGGCTGTGGCTCAGGACAACACCCAGGCCCAGAGTTCAAGCTCCACGACTGAAAAAAAAACCCAAATATTTGAAAAGGCCAGTGGTAAATTGGTTCTCTTTCTTATCACTCAGCTCTGGCCGTGCCACCTGGAAGCCAGCCTTGACTCCCCTCTGCCTTCATCCGTTACGCTCTCTCTCTTGAGGGCCCCTCAGCTGTGGACCCCTGCTCACCCCTGACCATTGAGAATTTGAACTGTGAAGTAGAACTGCAAAAGCTTATTATTATTATTATTATTATTATTATTATTATTATTATTATTACTATTATTATTGTTTTGCCAGTCCTGGGCTTGAGCTCATGGCCTGAGCACTGTCCTTGGACTTTCTCAAGGCTAGAGCTCTACCAACGTGAGCCTCAGCACCACTTCCGGCTTTTTTCTATATATATGGTACCGAGGAATTGAACCCGGTCTTCGTGCATGCTAGGCAAGCACGCTACCACTAGGCCAAACTCCCGGCCCTCCAAAAGCTTTCTTGGCATGGGATGGACCCTGCGAAGAGGAGGAGGAGACTTCTGAGCTGCTTCTGTGGCTGTGTCCACTCCTGGTCATCTCCTTGTGCCAACTCTGGTCGTTTTAGACTCTGCCCACCGAATTAAGCCTGAGTTCCCCGGGGTGACTCATTCCCACGGCACAGGTCCCCCCATCCCCACCAGCCCACATGATTCCCACAGCCGTCCTTCCCCTCTTCCTGCTCATTCTTCCCTCTTAAAGCCAGAAGGCCAAGGGAGGCCAGGCCAGCAGCTTAGGTCCACCCTTCCTTCTGTCCAAAACGTCCGGTGCTCTGGAGGTGGCTCTGTTGTTCTGTCTCTAAGCATGAGGGGGAAGGCTTTGCTTTCTTTTCATCTGGGCTCGTCGGTAGCGTGAACGCCCATGTGATGGGTAGCACACAGTAGGAGCTTGCCTCCTCTTTGGGAAACAGATGCGAGCCGACACTTGATCTGGGGTGGTGAGGGCTGGGGGAGCGGTCTAAATGTGTCCAGTGAGGTCTAGCTGCTGTAGTCCTCTTCCAGTCACCTCTTCAACTCCAGTAGCGAGCAGAGAGAGGTGGCCGAGCCTGGCGGTGAGAAAGCCATCTTGTCCCCACCCCCGTCAATGCCTGGAGCTGGTGGCTCCCCCAGTCTGTGACACGGATATCATCTGGTGAGGACCAAGGAAGCTTGTCCTGGCATGGCACTGGGGGCAGGGAGCAGGGCCCCTCAGCTGGGAGGCAGGCTTGGGGTTCACAGGGATTTGACAGCAACCCAACTGCAAACATATAATCTTGCTTATTAAGATACATTGCCTGCAGAAGAGATCTGCCAAGGAAGATCGATCTCCCCTGGAGACTGCGGGGCCAGGGCCCCCACATGCCTGCCCCTCCCTCCACGGCGTCAGGCCTGCCAAACCCCGGCTTCCCCCTGAATTCCTTCAGTCAGAGGGTGGGGGGGTCCAGGGCCCGGTGAGGGTGGGGACAGAGGGTTACACTTTGATGGGGGCAGGGGGTTGAGAGTTTTGGATTAGTGGATTATTCATCCGAAATCTTTTAATCCCTAAATGAGCTTTGATTGATAGCTGGTGGCCAGTGGGCAGATTCGTCCACTTAGGCAAACAGTGAGAGGAAAGTGAAGGTATCTCCAGGCCTTGGAGAATAGGCACTCACCCAGTTCCTGGGTCCACAGCTCCACATCTGGAGTCTGCTTGTATCACCCCACTTTTCATGAACTAATTGAGAGTTGGTGGGGTTTTGGGTCTTGCTGTTGTTGTTTCAGCATCACTAAAAGGGCACTGGGGAGCTGGGCCCAGGTATCTCTTGGTGGTGATCCTAGCTACTCAGGAGGCTGAGATCTGAAGACAGCCTGGGCAGATTCACCCTGCAACTCCAGTTCTTGACAGAAAAAATGGAGCTGTGGTTCAAATGGCAGAGTGCTAGCCTTGGGCACAAAAAGCTCAGGGACTGAGCCCGGGCTCTGAGTTCCAGCGTCAGGACCAGCATGCATGCATGCATGCATAAATAAATAAATAAATAAATAAATAAATAAAAATTACAAACATAAAAGGGTAGCATTGCTTGGTTTTGCAGCTAGGGGTGGAGGGGCGTGCGAGGGAGCATTCTCCCTTCCACTGCCGGGGGAGCGGGTCCAGCTGTCCTTTCCTTGGCGTGCAGGCTCCCTGTGTGACTCCTGTGCCATCTTTTGAGAGGAGAAGGGGACGACTCAGAGCTGCTGGGGGTGGGGCCCGTGGGCTCCTGTGGCCGGTACAGCCTCCACGCGTGGCAGCGGGGACGGCACCAAAGCTCAATAACCCCTCCTAACTGAGAACATCTTTATCCCTCTGTCCTTGGCCGGTGCTGGCTTCTCCTGCCTGGCGTTGTAGAGGGCGGGTGAGGCCGGGGAGTCTGCATTTCTCTTGGATGGTCTTGAACCAAGAACCATCCCAAGTAGAGCCACAAAGTCCACTGGCTCAGAGACGAGCTCCCTGGGGTCCCGAGCAAGGCGCCAACTTTCCGGGATTGTGACTTAACTCCCCGTCCTCCTCTTGTCTCCTCCCTCGCTGGCCTCTGCTGGGAGGACTTCATGTATCAGTCACTCAACCTCGGGTCCTTGGGTCCACGAGCCCCATCTTATTCCTGACTCCACCCGTACTCCCGCCTCATCCAAGACCGTCAGCGATGGAGAGCAGGAGCTGCTTCGCAGGTGACGGCTGGGGACACCTTAGCCCCGCTCTGACCCGAGGGAGGAGCCCATGTCACCCTTGTGTGTGATTCTCGCGGAGCGTGAGCGAGCTCAGGTGCCAGGGCCACTGTGAACAAGCGTTTTCAGCTGTGGAAAGGCTGGCATGGATCACAAGTGACTCCCCAAAGCTTCCAGAAAGCTTCCGAGACCCACCGGGCAGCTTCACAGCAATCTGGGGACCAGCACAGGGCGGGTGGTTCACGCACTACTCAGGAGGCTGAGATCTGAGGATCATGGTTCAAAGCCAGCCCGGGCAGGAAAGCCCACGAGTGAGATTTCCTATCTTCAATGAAGCCTCTAAGAACTCAGAAGTGGTTCAAGTGGTAGAGGGCTAGCCTTGAGCAAGAAAAGCTCAGAGGGGCAGCACCTGGACCGAGTGCAAGGTCCAGGTCAGGCATGCATGCATGTGCATGCACACACACACACACACACACACACACACACACACACACACACACACACGTTCACACTACTGCCACATAATACAGACAGGACTTCCTGGTCATGTGGATGTGACCTGGCAAGGGTTTTGTCCCCCTTGCCCCAGGACAACAAGCGGAGAGCACAGTGGCTGTCCGGTGTCCTGCAGGGGTGGGAGAGGCAAGGCCCTCACTGCAGCCCGGAGAACAAAGCCAGCTATGCAGAGGGAGCCGGGCAGGGCCAGGAAGGCTCTCCTGGAGCCACGCAGCCTCTCAATCCATTTATCAAAGTGTCTGCGGCAAGGCAGATGAAGCCATCATAAATTTGCAAAGAAAGTTAGTCTGTGTCCAAAGCATTTTAGTAAATTAAAAAGGTTGGGGGGCGGGCGGGCTGGAAGGGGGCGCGCCGGGTTCTGCCAGCTCCTGTTTGACTTAGTGTCTCCTTAATACGTCCTCTTTGCTCCTGCGTTCGGGGATGGAATAATCGGGCGGTTAATCATTTTCCGGAAGCTGAGAAATGCACTTTAGCTAATGCACTTCTCCTTTCCTTTTACGGCTCTAATTATTTAGAAAGTTACCCTAACCCGGAGCCCGGATTCCCAGCCAAGACGCCTTTCCAGCTGCCAGCTCTTCCACCCCGCACCCCCAAACTAGTCCTCCCCGAGGCTGTCTTCTGCTAGACCCTGAGATGTTCTCTCCAGTCACTTCTTAGCATTTCCAAAACCCCTCGCCAGTCACTCACATCAGAGCTAAGCGTTTGGTTTTGGGGCATCACGGGTAGATTTTGTTATTTTTATTTAAGTGTCAGCCTCCTTTCCCCGCCTGTTCCCCCACCCCAGAAAAACAATGGTGTCTCAGCCTCATGCTGAGATAAAGACACAATTAGGAAGCATCACAGATTTCCCCGCCATGGCCATGCGGGGATGGTTACCGAAAATGAGGTGCCAGCCCCTGCCCACACCCTACCAGTAGGGACAGTGGAGCTGTCACTGTGCCAGCCGGACTGGATGCATCTGTGGGACCAGCACACCGTCCTGCTAACTCGTGCTGACACACCAGAAAAGAAGCTTGGTGGAAGATTAAGTGAACAAAGTTCACAAGCTGGTTGCAGTAAGGGGACTGAGGAGTTTCCACTCGACTGGGGTAGAGGGACAGCGGCACGCGGGGACTGCCCTGGGACTTTCCTGCTTATTCTAGGGTTCCCGTGCATCTGCTTTCCTCTCGGTCGTCTGTGGGATGTGATGTGCGCCTGGTGTTCACGTGTTCACGGCCCTTCTCCTGGACCCTCGCCCTGCTCACAGCCCCTTGCCCCTGATTTTTCTCATCTGCCATTTGTCAGATGTGTTTCCATAGCTTATCTCTTGCAGTAGCCAAAGATAACAGCCCAGCCAGGGGCATGGGGCCAGGTGCTGGGGGGGGGGTACCCAGAGACTGACCACAGGGGTAAAGACAGGACCCATCGTGGCTGCTGAGCCTGGGGCCAGGCCCACAGGCGTGGTGGAAATTGCATTAGTCCCATGACAGGACCCGGCTCTTTCTCCAGAGGCTGATGGACAATGGCCTGGTGGCCTGGGTGACACGCCTGACCCCCAGCTGTTGTCATGGGCTTTGTTCAGAGCCCTACTCCAGGCTGGAGTCCTGCTCATTGAATCAGGCCTGGCTGGGGAAACTTGCAGCACGGTGAAATTTACTCCTGTGGGTTACAGACAGGGGGACCTGGATTTAGGGTGGGGCCACCCTGTTATTCAGCATTCACCCCAAGGCCTAGCATTGCTCGGGGATGGAGGAAATGACACATGTTGGTCCTGAGACTTGGCTTGAATCCAGGGCCTGGGTGCTGTCCCTGAGCTTTGATGCACAGCCTGGGCTCTAGCGGGCCAAGAGGGGTGGGCTGTGCCCACTGTCTGAGCCCCCCTCTCCTGCGCGGTGTGCCCAGGCCCTCACACGGTGTGCCTACCCATCTCTGTGTCCACCCGTGTGTAAGCCAGGAGTAGCCCTTGAATCCTGTCTGAGCATCCATGCGTGCTGTCTGTCGGGAGCCGTGCAGCTAGCAGGCCCGGGAGCAGAGAAACCTCCGTGCTTCTCTCCACGCGAGAATTCAGCTGCATGGGAACTGCGCCGCAGGACAGCACGCAGCCAGTAAAAAGGTGGTCGTGGTTGTGCTGGTGAGAAAAGTCAAGAGCAGGCGAGCCCACTGACACGGAAAAGCCGTTTACATTGGTGAGATACACACACACACACACACACACACACACACACACACACACACACACACCCGATAGCAGTGTGTGTCCAAGTGCTTAGTTATTTCATCGGGCATGCAGTTGTGTGTGTGTGTGTGTTGATGTATTCATGTGTGTGTGTGCACACTCATCTTGGTACTGGCACGAGGTGTGTATGTGTGTGTGTGTGTGTGTGTGTGCACACACGCGCCTGTGTTGATGTATACATGTGTGTGCACGTGTGAGGGAAAGGCAGGCGGCTTGGCCGGCCCTGGCCCCCAGCTCTCCCTCCTCCTGTTCCCCCCACTTGCTGTGAGTGACCCTCTCACAGCCACGCTGTGCAGGCCCCACTGGAGGCTGTTCCCGTGGTCTCCAGAGCCAGGGCCTCCGGGGGCCTCTCGGGGGCCTCGTGGGGGCCTCTCGGGGCCTGGGGGGTTCAGCCCACCGAGCTCCTGGCCGGCTGGAGGTGGCAGGGAAATGAGTGCAAGTTTGGTGTCTCAGAAAACGAAGCAATCAAGTTGCATGGTTCTCAGGAGCAGAAGGGAGGCTGGAACCGGCGCAGGGGTGGGAGACTTGGATTTGGGAAAGTTTCACCCTCCCCGCCCCATCCCTGAGACCCCTCAGAGCAAGGCTGGGGTGCCTGCCGGGGGGGGGGGCTCTGTGGCTGGGTGTGTGGACGTGCAATTTGAGTGGATATTGTCAGACGAGCAGGCATCCCCGCCAGAAAATCCAATGGCCCTGGCCGGGCTGGGCTCAGAGGACAAAGGCGGGACCCGCCAAGCAGAGCCGAGAGGGGAGGCTGGGTGGCTGACCAGGGAGGGGGGCCTCGCGGGGGGGGGGGAAGCCAGGGTCTTCTCCAGAAGAAGCCAGAATCAGGGGCAGCCACAGTCTTGGCTGGAGGCTGGAGGCGAGGGACCACCCAGCGTGCTTGCCTGCCAGCACTCTAGGGCGGTTTCTCCCGCCTGGCTTCTCCATCTGGTAAGGGGTTCAGCCCAGGGGTCACAGGGAACAAGGAGCGAGGCCCCACAGCCCCACCCACCCCTAACAGGGGTTTTGTTATCATAATGAGATGCAAGAATGGGCCTGGATGTGTAACCCTCCCCTCTTCTCTTCCCTCCTCTCCAGAGACCTGAGCGAGAACCAGATCCAGGGCATCCCCAGAAAGGCATTCAGGGGCATCGCCGACGTCAAGAACCTGTAAGTGTGGCCCGCTGCCCGCTGGGGTGGCGCTGGGTGTGGCGGGAGGGTGGCCGAGGGCTCGGGAGACAGAGGCCGGCTTCTGCCAGCGTCGTGTTGGCATTTATGAACTGGTGGAGGGGTGGAAGCCTGGCCCACGGACGAAGGCAGTGGGAAAGACGAGGGGTAGCAAGGCTAGAAATGCATTAGAGCCCGGGCAAGGCTGGTGGCAGTGGCAGGGGTGGTGGTGATGGTGATGATAATGATGGTGACAATATGGTGACGATGATGACGTCACTCTAGTAAACACGTCCCGCCTGACCCCTACAGCCCCACTTATGCGATAGAAGGCTTGTTGATGGTTTACTTTTTATTTTATTTATTTATTTGTGTGTGTGTGTGTGTGTGTGTGTGAGTGTGTGTGTGTGTGTGTCTTAAGGCTTGAACTCAGCCTCAGCTGTCCCTGAGCTCTTCAGCTCAAGGCTCCCACCCTACTCTTGAGCCAAGCCAAACTTCCCATTTTCTAGAGGTTAATTGGACCTAAGAGTCTTAGGTCCTGTTATGTCCAGGCTGACTTTGAACCTTGATCCTCAGATCTCAGCCTCCTGAGTAGCCAGGATGACAGGCGTGAGCCATCGCTCCTGGCTTACATTTTATTTTAAATCAGCATTGATGGACAGGGAATTTCAAGAAATCTCAGACAGGTTCCTGTGCTGGTTCTCCCACACACAGCAGGGTAGTGGCATCGGACTTTGGATTGATACCCGCACCCTGTGTGCCCTCACAGAGTGCGTGTGTGCGTGTGTGCGTGCGTGTGGAATCTTTGTCTAGACACAGGGTGGTAAGATGGGACAGAACCCACGTGGAGACGCAAATTCCACACATCCTCTGCATGTGGCCCGGAGTGTGGGTTTGGAGGCCTGGCAGACGTGGGTTGCAGTTTCTGGAATCTTCTTTCATGGCGTCGGCACTCAGAAGGCTTCGGATGCCTGTGGCACTGGGGGCGGAGAGCGAGGTGGGCAGACTCGCTGCGGGAAGGAAAGTTGATCCCCCAGCACAGGGGGTCAGACGCTGGCCCTGCTCATCAGCTGGGGGGGTGAACCCCACTGTGTGGTTCTTGGGTGGCTTTCATGGTGTCTGTGGGGGATCAGGGAAGAAAGTGGAGTCCGGCAGTGCAGCCTGGAGGCCAGAGCTGGCTCCAGCGTCTGATGGGGCTGTGTGCGAATTCCGCAGCTCTGCCACTACTGAGCCTGCGCCCTCGGACACGCCACCCGACACCTCGGGATGTGGACTGCAGCTGTACTCACCTCCTAGGGCTTTGCAAAGGCTATGAGGCTAATGCCCACACGTAACAGCCGGCCACGCTTGCTTGGAAAGGACTTAGAAAATTCTACATGCTGCCATGTTCCCGTGTGGCTGTCACAGTTGCACAGACAAGCTGGTCCTTCAAGAAGGACGAGTGTAGCTGGGGCCTGTGGCACATGGCCAGTGTCCTGGCTCTCGGAAAGGAGCTTGTTGGGTGGGGCTGGACAGGCCCTCTCATCATGGGACTCCACTTAGCAGAGAAGGAAGCATGGAGGAGTGGGAGGAGGGAGGCTCAGGGCTCCAGCTCAGCGGGGAGCCCCTCATTGCTTCCCCAAGAAGAGGAAGAATCCTCAGGTCCAGTCCCTGTTGTGGCCCCAGGCTGGGAGGGGGGCTGGCAGGACGGGGGGGGGGGGGAATTTCAAAGCAGCTCTGTGAGCCACTCCATCTGAGCTGACGCAGCAGGGACTGACCTGTGTTAAATGCCTGCTGTGTGCAGGCACTGTGAGTGCAGAAGCCTTGCATGTGAGGCCAGGCCAAACAGAGGATCAGGGAGACAGACAGACAGACAGACAGACAGACAGACAGACAGACAGACAGAGAACCAGGGAGACTGACAGACAGACAGACAGACAGACAGACAACCAGGGAGATAACCAAGGAGGCAGACAGTCAGACAGACAACCAGGAAGACAGACAGACAGACAGACAACCAGGGAGACTGACAGACAGACAACCAGGGAGACAACCAAGGAGACAGACAGTCAGACAGACAACCAGGGAGACAGACAGACAGACAACCAGGGAGACTGACAGACAGAGAACCAGACAGACAACCAGGGAGACAGACATACAGATAGCAGACAGACAGACAGACAGACAACCAGGGAGACAGACAGACATACAGACAGACAGAGAACCAGGGAGACAGACAGAGAACCAGGGAGACAGACAGACAGAGAACCAGGGAGACAGAAAGAGAACCAAGGAGATAGACAGACAGACAGACAGACAGACAGAGAGCCAGGGAGATAGACAGACAGACAGACAACCAGGGAGACAGACAGACAGACAGAGAACCAGGGAGATAGACAGACAGACAGACAACCAGGGAGACAACCAGGGAGACTGACAGACAGACAGAGAACCAGGGAGACAGAGACAGCCCAGAAAGGAACCAGGAATAGAGGTGACAAGGACACACAATGACGGGCACAGCACCAGTGTCAATAGTTTTCAGGCCCTGGCGGTCTGGGTAGAGCAGCCTGCAGGACACACATTCCAGGGGGACTCAGAGCCCTGTCTCTGGCAGCCGGCTTGAATTTGGAATTCACGGTTTGATAACAAAGCTGGCCAAGAGGCCTTTGTGCTCCCTGGTTAGTCCACCCGGCAGCCCGACCTGGAGCGCGCCCTCTGCTTCCTGAGGTGAAAGAAGGCCGGGTCTACACCGGCGAGCCGGCAGTGGCGGAGTGAGAGGGTGAGGGAGGCGTGGGGAGGGGCAGGCCTGCCCATCTGTCCATACCATCTCTCTAACCTTGGCAGGCATTCGCTATGTCACTGCAGCTCTAGGTGTGTCCACAAGCCGGGTCAGTGCACACACACACACACACACACACACACACACACACATGCACGCACGCACACGGCCCTACACGATCCAGGCACTTTCTGACTCTTCCCAGTTTCCTGTGCATACTTTCATCCCAAGCATTTTCCTGCCCCAGAGCCTTTGCACTTCCCACCCTGCTTGCGGGGCTGTCGTTCCCTCAGACTCCCAGGCAGTCTGGGCTCAACGTTGCCTCCTCAACCCCTCAATGACAGCACCTGGGTTGGCTGTAGTGCTCAAGAAGTGTGCTTTGGCTCAAGTAAGTTCCCTGGAGTAAGGCAAACAGCAAAAAGAGACTCATTCAACCCTGCCAGTCCAGAAGGGACTCAGGGCGGCTTCATCCATAGGTGACCGTGGCACTGAGGGCTCCGCCTTCTCTCCAAGCCCTTAGTGAGGTGCTGAGGGGGTGACACGGCACAGTTCCCAGACTCCATGCAAGGGATTCTGGGGCCGGCTTCGTGCCTCCCTTCTGAGCCAGCCGTTTCCCCAGGAGTCTGTGGGGCGCACACACGTAGGGGCAGGGAGGCCTGTCCCCTTCCAGAGCTGGCCGCCTGGCTGACACCCGCACGGGGCCATACACAACGTGAAATGGTGGGTGACTCGGTGCCAGCCAGCCCAGGCAGAGCCGGGCGCCCAGCAGGTCACAACCCCCTCCAACACCAAGACGACAGGGACTAAACCCACAGGAGCCTGGTCAGGTCCAGAATCACCCAGCCCGCGTTCTCTGGGACAGTTTTCTATGTGGACAATCGAGGCCTCTGAGTACCACATCACAGCCTGTGTGTCTGAGTCCTGTGTGTGAGCCCGGACGCTGTCTGTGCCCCGGCGAGCGCAGACGGAGTGACTCCAGCTAGACTCTCAGTAGACAGGGGCTTTAAGAGAGGCCCAAAAGGTGTGGGTTTTGCCTAGAGACCTTAGTTATCTCCGAGGTGTGAGAGGACGGAGAAGAGGCTGAGCAGAGCTGAGGCTCAGGACAGGAGAGGA